>NC_061510.1:391779381-392009968 GCF_022539505.1 Lolium rigidum
TGTGACCTTTGTTAAAACCTGTTTTGGGTAAAGATGATTTGATCTAAGGGGTTAGATCAAATGGAACTAACACAACAACACTTTACTCAATGATCAACTACTTGATCTTATAACAGATCATAATATGGTAATCATTGCCATAACACAAGGACATCTGCTCAATTACAAACCAAGTAACAATAAAATGGAGAAACCATTCCTGACTTATCTTTTCCATGTCTTAAACTAATCCATGATCCTACCATGAACCTCATGGTATTCATTTTACTTCAACATTGGAGTTATAACAAGGAGATCCACTCAAGAAGTATATAATCTTCTACATTCCAAATTATTGTACATCAAACCCAGAGAGGTGAGAGATCTATATTATTTATTAGAGAAGCAATAATAAACCTGGAGTTAAACCTTGGAAATACATCCATGTATTCCAAACATCACTTTGAAGAAGAACCCTATGATATTATTCCAGACCATTCCTAGAGAGAGAACCATTTATATTAAACATAGATATTGGTGACCACATAATTATCTTTGGAGAATAACCTTAGGTTAGTATTGAAGTCCTTCCCAAGTGAGAGAGACCATTCATATCAATTCTAGCTTTACCTATTAATGAACAAAGGATAATCTTTGAACTAAAGTATTGGGTTGTAAACCATTTCATCTTGGAGTGGTGAGATAACCAAATACCAAGTGGAATAAGACTATATCCATGACTTAGTGAAATAAGGAGTGGAATAAACCAACTAAGATAGACAATTGAATCTTTGGCTCAAGTAACCTAAATAAATGTTAGGAGTACACCATAAACCCTAGAATAACTATTCTTAAATGAGAAAGCTCAAACCATGGTGTTATACTCAAGATAATTGAGACAACCATAACCATGTACACCCAAGAAACTTTAAGGGAGATATTATGTTTAGTTAATCTAGACAATGCTTGATCATGGAAGTGAGAACCCCATTTAATGAGAGATACCTTAGGAAGCCAAACCTTGATCATTATAAATTGAGTAATGATCATAAACCCTAAGAACTTGAGATAAAGATATTAAGAACAAGTTGATCATGCCTAATCCAGGATCATGCTCTTGAGGTATGTGAGGATGAGTTAAACCTTAATAAGATAAGTAGATATCATTCACCACATGAAATTATAGGGAGGTAACTAATAAGCAACCCTAGGCTTATATCCCAACCTATAATTGTAAATCAATTGGTAATAATAAGTAGAATATTACCACATCTATTTTCTCATTCATTCATCAATTAGTGAACCTAAGGGAACCTTAGAGTTAAACACTATACTTCATATGGTGAGAAACCATATATCCATAGGACCAAAGTTAACTATAAAAAGAACTATAACCAATGTAGTTACTTAAATAATAAATTGAGGTTAATAATAAGAAGCCAATTGGTAGAAGATAAAACTAATTCTCAATATCTTAGTAACTAGAGGAGAACATAAAATGTTAAGTAAACAACCACCTTATCATGGTTAAGGGAGATTAAACCCTAGCACATGCAATATGGAGACACCCCATCTCTATAACCTAGAATTAAATCTCAAACCTAGTTTATGTATCACTATGGTGATCATAATACAAACCATGCCATAGTTGAGAGTCAAACCAACTGCCATTAGGTGAATCTCATTAGAACCCTAGGATTGCTCACAAACTACATCTTGTGTTTCAATTATGAACCTAAGATTAACCTAGTGTTAAATACCATAATTACAATCATATGTGTGATCAACCACTTATCCTCATAAGTCAAAACCAAACTATGTTGAGAATAATGTTCACCCTAGGGCATTCAAGATAGAATTAATACAATTCATTAGCACATAGTTATGCACATTAAATAATAGGCAAGTGACAACCTTTTCAAAAAGGAGGTCAAATCTTTAGAGATATTTTAACACATGAACTTATGCCAATAAGTCACCCCTTATTGAAATTCATTAATAAGTATTACTTTGGGATTGTTTCATACAAAGTAATACCAACAAAACTCCATATATCACTAAGTAATAAAATTATCATATGGAAAACAATTTTTAACATTCTTAAAGATAATAGTCAAATTCAGGTCCATATGGATATTTGAATTCAAATCCCAATAATAACAACTAAACCAAGGTTATAGTACCCACATTAAATTTCTAATACATTATCTAAGTGGGTAATGAATCTTGGGCTATCCCCTGTATTATTCAATTAAGAAATACCTGCAACAAAGAAAAGGATTCAAATTTGAATTTAAACCAGGAATTAAAATAGAACTTGAAAACAGAAAATAAAAAAAAACAGATAAAAGAAAAGGGGAGAAAGGCCTTACCTGGCTACCTGGACCTTGCCAAGCCGACACAGCCCACCAACCAGCCCAACTACTGGCCCAAATGCACCAGCCCAGCACAGCCCAACCTGGCCCGTGGTACCCCTTCGTCCAAAAACAACTGGAGGAGCTCGTCCTCATCCTTTCCAGTACGCATGCCGGCCAGCTCGACGCCGTGCCTCCCTTCTCCTCGCGCTGGCGCCTTCTCCTCGCCCGACGGTGTGACGAGGCACGCCACTGAGCCTTATAAATAACCCTGGTCGACGAATGAGCACCGTTTCCCCTCCTTCCTCTCCAATTGCATCCATGCTGAAACCCTGGCTCCGCCAGTCTTACCGCCGGTGAACTAGGCCTTCCCGAGCAGAGCTAAGCCCACCAGCGTGACGACCGTCCTTGACAAGCTCAGCCCACGGAAGGAACTGAGCTGAGGTGCCCGAGATCGACGCCGACGCCATCGTCTTCTCCGACACCGGCAACACCAAATTCCGGCAAGCCAGACTCCCACGAGCTTCGCCGACCATACCGTCGCATTCCTGGTGAGCTTGTGATGGGTTAGAGCTTCATTTCGCATCCGTTAGGCCCCTGTAGCCCATAATCCATCGATGGCCGGAGCCCGCCGCCGCAGGTGGTGAACTCCGGCGATGCTCCGGTGACCATTGGGAAAAACCATCACCACCATCGTACTCACCACGTCGGGGGGAGTCGATTAGTGTTAGCCGTGCGTCCAGGGGAGCCAAAAATCGACGGCGCCGCCACACCCTGCCTCGCCGGCGTTTAAACGCCGGTAGGGTCAACACGCCGGTCAACTTTGACCAGGCACAGCTTGCGTGGCAGCCTACATGGCACTGGTCCCACGGGTCAGTGTCTAGTGCTAGGTTCTGCCACGGTACTTAAACCGTTTACTTTATTTTAATTTCAATTCAATAATTGCTGAAACTTCCAATAAATATAGAAAATCCAATTTGGGTCATAAAAATATAAATGAGATATTAAAATTCTCAGAAAAGAAAACTCTATCCAAGAAAAATATAAAATGAAATTTTTATTTTTAATAAAAATTTAATTATTTAGTACTTATTAAATAAGCCTTTTCTTTAATTCTAAATTGAATTAATAATTCAATAATTAGGAAAACCTTCTCAAATAAATAAAAACCAGTAAGAAAATAAAGAAAACATTAAAGCTATTTTTTTATTGGTTATTTTGATAAATCTTTATTAGTGGTAATTTAAACCCTAATTAATAATTACCTTAAATATTAATTCATTAAAAATAATAAAATGCCAAATCCAACATTATTTTTTATTACAAATTTATTAATAACTTCAATTTCCTTAATGGAGTTATTAATCATAGAATTAAATTGTAAATAGCAAACCCTAAATTCCACATGGAATGATGTTATAGCCCTATCATTTCATGTGACTCCTAAAACCCTAAATTAATTAGGAACCCTAGTTCTATTATTACATGTGAACCCTAATTTGCTTCCAACCTAAACCCAAGGTTAGAACAGGTGATCGTGGTACTTTAATTCAAATCATAGAGCCACCATTAGCAACTAAAAGACATACCTATGTCCACATAAAATGTAGAACCCTATCATTAGCAATTTAGTATTCCATGTATGCATATCACTAAACCTAGTTGATCAAGTTGGATCAACCAAGTTTAAACCCTAGCTTCTACTGTCAAAACCATCATCCTTATTCATCCATGCTTAGCATCACACCATTGTGATGAATCCAAATAGCATCTAGGATCAATATTTATCATTACATAACCAAGTCCACTGAACACTACAAATACTTCATAATTATGAACCATCCTATTTAGGAGCCAATCATTCCTTAATTAGTGGATCAAATAGCAAAACCTAGACAACCTCAACCCTAATTGATATACTTCTTAATATTTAAGAAGTATGTTCTTCGAAAGTTATTCTTTTGAAGAAAATAAGGAATCATCATCAACCCTGCTTATAAAGACCTAGAAACCCTAGCCAGCTATCACTAGCAAGATAAACCAAACTTGACAACAACCATGTATAATGAATTGCTTAGGATACCTAAGCTTATCTTAACCTTACAAGCCCTAGGTGTTGATGAATCCAACTGTATGGGGATCCATCTAATACCTATCCCAGCAACTACATGAAGCCATAGTCAATCATAGAAAACCACCCACTTAATTACCATACTTGTTCTTTATTAAAGAACATGTTCTTCAAAAGTTATTCTTTTAAAGTATATGATAATTAATCATTAACCATGCCATATAATACTAAAATGACCACTGTTCTTTACTTGTTAACATTATGCCAATTATCATTCTTTGTGTGCTCAACTGATTATTATGCTTTATTATCTACCTGTTTATAATACCAAGTAATCACACCTGAATAAGAACCTTGTATGTGAATCACTCTAAAAGTGCAACACACCCTGAACCAATCATTACAACTCACTGATCCTAAATCATCGGGGTTAGGTCACGCTTAGATCGACTGCATCTCATACTTATGCATTATTGCATCTTTGCCAATCTTTTAAACATCGTCCTTACCGGACGATGATGCTATTTCAGAATTTGGAGTTATTGCGTATCGAAGACCTTGCCTGCATAATCTTGCGGTCAAGAAAGGCAAGTTCATCGCTTGCTCATGTCATTTGAGTATCTTTATCAAATTACTTGCAAAGTACTATGATTATCACTATTGCATAAAAACCAAAACCACTACTTTCATAACTATGAATATGACTATGTGGTGGGCAATGGAACCATGGATTGTGTTGATATGGTGGAGGTTCCATTGCAAGGGTTTATACCCATCTAGGATTAAACAACAAATGTCGCCGAGTGATTCTTGTGCCGTAATACCCGTGTTAACCATAAGATCCGGAGTGGGACGGAGTAGTCAAAAGTGTTTCCACCTCTCGTTCATCAACGGATGCGCTTACCGTAGCGAGTTGTATCCGGCGGAACAACCGGAGGGTGGGGATCCCATTCTAATTCCCCACGGTAAAGCATTGCTTGCCGTAGCGGTTGTGTCTTGCGGAACAACCGGAGGGTGGGGATCCCATTCTAATTCCCCACGGTAATGCGGTCTATGATGGGTTGCGGCTACCGGCGTAGGAGTGTATGGTAGAGCCCAGCACACGTCGTCGTGGTCGGGGTCCACCCTGAAATTACGGGAATAATGGGACCGGCGTGGACCCAGGGTCGGGGCATGCAACAACGGGTGGGTGTTCGAGGTAGCGGAGGAACATGATTGGCTAGACCTTATACCGGGCCTCACACCAAAGGAAGTGTGGACGAGAACTTAAGCTCGGTTGGCACCAAGGTTAAGATCTCTTATGGGTAAAGCAACACACCTCTCGCGAGTGTAAAGAACCGTGACTCGTCACTCCTCGTTCCGGGATATGGAACTGCGAACGCGGCCGGAAAGGAGCTCCATGAAGTTCTAGTAAACCGGTGAAAGCCGACGGACATAGTTCTTCCGAATAAAAGCAACCTTTTGAAGAAATGGTTATGAAAACCTGCATTGGTATTAGACTTTCCGGTCTAATGCTGTAGCTAGTGCATTAAACACCTCTTTCCTATAATGAACTTGTTGAGTACGCTCGTACTCATCCCACTCTTAAATCCCCTGCTTAGATATGGAGGCATCGAAGGAGGATCTACGAAGTGCAACTCGAAGACCGAGGAGTCAACAACTTCTTCAAGGGACAGGAACTCGTCGGAAGAGTCGAATACCACATCCAACAAGGAGAAACCTAGATTAGCAATGGAAAGGAACTAGCTTCCTAAACTTAGCTCCTACTTAGCTAGAATCTATTCTCAGCCTCTATAGATAGTAAATACTCTACAAATAGAGTTCGTGATAAGACTAGACTACGAGTCGTTCTTCTGGAGTTTATTTGCAGATTTACCTCATTGTAAAGTAGGAGGCTGTGCTGATCTTATGTAACAGAGTCGATGTTGTAATTCTATAGACATACCTTGGACCCGCATATGTTTCTGTTGTACCACTCTGAGCGATATAATACTAGTGGAACAGAGTTTCATTGGTGTTATATCAGGCTTTCATACTACACCATGCAGTGGTATGCCGGGTCACCACAGCTGGTATCAGAGCAAATGCTTTGACCTAGGATTAAAACCCTTTAAAGGAGACCTATAGGATTGGTAGTGCCTATAGGAAGTTGTCTTAGGTGAACCAAATATTTTTATGACTTGAGATGGATATTCACTTGAGACTAATCCTGACACACTTGAGTCAACATTTCTTACCTATCTTTCCTAAGTAAAGTTAGTTAATCCCAAACATGTAGTACACCATTAAGTCCTTAAAACAATAGATGAGTAGATCACAGTTGGTATACAATACATGGTAGTCCAAAGAGAGGATACAACCATAAGGAAGATATCCTATTGAAAGATGTGTACCAACACATGTTATGGTCAAGTATGATATATCCAGACCTGTAATTGGAGTAATATCAAAAGATGAGTTATATGAGGTAGTATAGACCATGATGAGTCAATCATGGGAGGTAAGGAAGAGTGATAGGAATAAAATATGCCTACTCACATGGTTGAAATAGAAATCATATATGATTCACCTGAGAATCATTATGTGATGGACCATAACATCTTAAGTATACAGGGGGAGTACAATAAGCAGTCAGATGTTAAACAATAGTGTGAGAATTGTGTTCCGAAACCATGGGAAGTGTGCCAAGCACATCATGACCATAGTCTTATGGTAGAAACACTTGGAAGTATAGGAGCTATTTTTCTATAGTTATGTGTTTAGAGTAGCAATGTTAGCACCTAGACATATCATGTGAGATAGTCCTCAACAAAATGGAAGTTAAGTAGTACTTCCAAAGAAAATTAGGTTAACCTTAACTATCCTAGACCACTTTGTTTCAAGTTTATCTCATTGCAAATGTGCAAGTAAGGTAAAGGTTGAGACAAATAGTAGAATCCCATATATTCGTGCTAAGTATCACGATATAAACCTATACTATGTGGTGTTATATACTACACATCAGAGCCTGATGTTTAGAGATGTCTTACTCAACTATTATATTCAGGCTTATGATGGTGTGTACTATAAACACAAAGCTGAATCTTCTTGGATTATAATGGATTTTCATTGTTTGACTAGATCCATACATGAGGTTAGACTTTGATATGCAAATGCATGTTGTAATATCAAGTTCTTACTTGATGCTATAGATCTAGTGGGTAATGGTAAACGTGTGAGGAAGTGACGAATTCTGAAGATCTTGAAGTCAAGATGAAGGTTCATCACACAAAGGAAGTAAAGTTGTGGGAAGTAACCACAATACTCTGAAGGAAGTGCCAATCAACATTCATGCTTTACCTCAACAGAGAGGAGTACTTTAGTACATGAGAAGCATGAAGGTAAGAAATATGGTGATTATGGTGAAGCTGAAGCAGATCCATAGTCGACATAGAAGAGGGAATGCATGGGAAATCACTTAGGATACTATATTCATAGTGTCAGCTAGTGGTTTTCTTGCAACAATAAACCCTCGAAGAAAGGAAGATGACATATGAAATCATAACAGACATAAGAAGACCATAGTCGATATCGAAGACCACAATTGGTATAATATCAATACTGCAAGATAAAGTAGAAGATGTCTCGTCCAGTTGATCAGAACCTATAATAGAATCCATTTTTAGATATCAAATAGCCACAGTTAGTATAATAACCACAGCTGGTATCAGTTGGTATTACAAATAGTCCACGATTTAATTTTTTGTAACAAAAGTTTGTGAACACATAAAACCTTATTAGCTAAATAACAATAACCTATAAATATTTAGTCGAAGTATTCACATTGGATGTCCACAATTGAGTGGATACACCACAAGGATTCTTCACAAGACCTTAGAAGAATATAAACCACAAGCTACACCTAGACTAATATTCTAACCATCAATCCAATGGTTGGAATAAAAGGAGTTGAAGACCATAAGAAAACTTAAAGGGGTAGAGTAAAGATTGAGTTGGATGTAAAATGACTCAATACTTTAAGCAAGATAGAAGAAGAAGGTCTGAACTAAGAGGAAGTTCGATCTTATCTTCATAAGATTATTGAACACTACCTTCAGAGAGATGTTAGACCAAAAGCAGAGATTCATACCTTGAGGAAGTAAGAAGTGGACTATAACTTGAGAAAGTGGGTAGTATTTACTCAGAAGTACGAAAGCTCAAGTAAGTTAAGCATAAAGAAGTTGGACGAAGAAAATACCATAGACCAAATACACCTCAAGAAGGCCAAAGACTGAAGTAGATTGACCATACCAAAACTAAAGTCTATTTGAATGATTCCTTTCATGGAACCTAAATAACCCAAAATAGTTAGAGGTATCAACTATAAACCATGATTGGATGGACTAAATGAGTCTAATCCATTCTTAGGAAAATAAACCATCACGATCAATTCCATAGTTAGGACCCATTAAGTAACATTACTGCAATTTTGATGGTAAGGGAAAACAAAGACCTATTTTATCAAATAGGAGAATGTTATCCAATTAGTCCTCAATAAAGACTGCCAGGACAAGAAGAAGTCCCAATCATTGAATCTTCAATGAGATAGGAAACAAGATTATAATAGTTGGAAGAAATCAATGAATCAAAGTAAGAGCCATGGTTCAGAGACAAGTATTATTAGATTCCAGAGAAAATCATAGAACTGGAGTTAGAAACTTATGTTCAGAGACAAACCATAATGGATTCCAGGAAGAATCTGGACAAGGGATATATTCAATTATATCCAGTAAGATCAATACGGAGTTCGAGAAAAGAAGTAGTCTGCACAAGTTAGATCCACACTCCGAAACGTAAGAGAGTTCAAACTTCGAGGACGAAGTTTAGTTTAAGGGGTAGAGACTGTAATATCCCAGTATTTGGGGTTACAAAAATAGAGGAAACAGATGTGTGCATTGCATTCATGCATAGAAAATGCTGGGAATTTTCGCGCTTTAAAGTAAAACTGTCACAGTAACTGAAGTTTCACTTGACCTTGGTGGAATTGAAGTAGCTCATCAAGTCAAGTGCTATAAACCTCAGTGTGACCTTTGTTAAAACCTGTTTTGGGTAAAGATGATTTGATCTAAGGGGTTAGATCAAATGGAACTAACACAACAACACTTTACTCAATGATCAACTACTTGATCTTATAACAGATCATAATATGGTAATCATTGCCATAACACAAGGACATCTGCTCAATTACAAACCAAGTAACAATAAAATGGAGAAACCATTCCTGACTTATCTTTTCCATGTCTTAAACTAATCCATGATCCTACCATGAACCTCATGGTATTCATTTTACTTCAACATTGGAGTTATAACAAGGAGATCCACTCAAGAAGTATATAATCTTCTACATTCCAAATTATTGTACATCAAACCCAGAGAGGTGAGAGATCTATATTATTTATTAGAGAAGCAATAATAAACCTGGAGTTAAACCTTGGAAATACATCCATGTATTCCAAACATCACTTTGAAGAAGAACCCTATGATATTATTCCAGACCATTCCTAGAGAGAGAACCATTTATATTAACCATAGATATTGGTGACCACATAATTATCTTTGGAGAATAACCTTAGGTTAGTATGGAAGTCCTTCCCAAGTGAGAGAGACCATTCATATCAATTCTAGCTTTACCTATTAATGAACAAAGGACAATCTTTGAACTAAAGTATTGGGTTGTAAACCATTTCATCTTGGAGTGGTGAGATAACCAAATACCAAGTGGAATAAGACTATATCCATGACTTAGTGAAATAAGGAGTGGAATAAACCAACTAAGATAGACAATTGAATCTTTGGCTCAGTAACCTAAATAAATGTTAGGAGTACACCATAAACCCTAGAATAACTATTCTTAAATGAGAAAGCTCAAACCATGGTGTTATACTCAAGATAATTGAGACAACCATAACCATGTACACCCAAGAAACTTTAAGGGAGATATTATGTTTAGTTAATCTAGACAATGCTTGATCATGGAAGTGAGAACCCCATTTAATGAGAGATACCTTAGGAAGCCAAACCTTGATCATTATAAATTGAGTAATGATCATAAACCCTAAGAACTTGAGATAAAGATATTAAGAACAAGTTGATCATGCCTAATCCAGGATCGTGCTCTTGAGGTATGTGAGGATGAGTTAAACCTTAATAAGATAAGTAGATATCATTCACCACATGAAATTATAGGGAGGTAACTAATAAGCAACCCTAGGCTTATATCCCAACCTATAATTGTAAATCAATTGGTAATAATAAGTAGAATATTACCACATCTATTTTCTCATTCATTCATCAATTAGTGAACCTAAGGGAACCTTAGAGTTAAACACTATACTTCATATGGTGAGAAACCATATATCCATAGGACCAAAGTTAACTATAAAAAGAACTATAACCAATGTAGTTACTTAAATAATAAATTGAGGTTAATAATAAGAAGCCAATTGGTAGAAGATAAAACTAATTCTCAATATCTTAGTAACTAGAGGAGAACATAAAATGTTAAGTAAACAACCACCTTATCATGGTTAAGGGAGATTAAACCCTAGCACATGCAATATGGAGACACCCCATCTCTATAACCTAGAATTAAATCTCAAACCTAGTTTATGTATCACTATGGTGATCATAATACAAACCATGCCATAGTTGAGAGTCAAACCAACTGCCATTAGGTGAATCTCATTAGAACCCTAGGATTGCTCACAAACTACATCTTGTGTTTCAATTATGAACCTAAGATTAACCTAGTGTTAAATACCATAATTACAATCATATGTGTGATCAACCACTTATCCTCATAAGTCAAAACCAAACTATGTTGAGAATAATGTTCACCCTAGGGCATTCAAGATAGAATTAATACAATTCATTAGCACATAGTTATGCACATTAAATAATAGGCAAGTGACAACCTTTTCAAAAAGGAGGTCAAATCTTTAGAGATATTTTAACACATGAACTTATGCCAATAAGTCACCCCTTATTGAAATTTATTAATAAGTATTACTTTGGGATTGTTTCATACAAAGTAATACCAACAAAACTCCATATATCACTAAGTAATAAAATTATCATATGGAAAACAATTTTTAACATTCTTAAAGATAATAGTCAAATTCGGGTCCATATGGATATTTGAATTCAAATCCCAATAATAACAACTAAACCAAGGTTATAGTACCCACATTAAATTTCTAATACATTATCTAAGTGGGTAATGAATCTTGGGCTATCCCCTGTATTATTCAATTAAGAAATACCTGCAACAAAGAAAATGATTCAAATTTGAATTTAAACCAGGAATTAAAATAGAACTTGAAAACGAGAAAATAAAAAAAAACAGATAAAAGAAAAGGGGAGAAAGGCCTTACCTGGCTACCTGGACCTTGCCAAGCCGACACAGCCCACCAACCAGCCCAACTACTGGCCCAAATGCACCAGCCCAGCACAGCCCAACCTGGCCCGTGGTACCCCTTCGTCCAAAAACAGCTGGAGGAGCTCGTCCTCATCCTTTCCAGTACGCATGCCGGCCAGCTCGACGCCGTGCCTCCTTTCTCCTCGCGCTGGCGCCTTCTCCTCGCCCGACGGTGTGACGAGGCACGCCACTGAGCCTTATAAATAACCCTGGTCGACGAATGAGCACCGTTTCCCCTCCTTCCTCTCCAATTGCATCCATGCTGAAACCCTGGCTCCGCCAGTCTCTCTTACCGCCGGCGAACTAGGCCTTCCCGAGCAGAGCTAAGCCCACCAGCGTGACGACCGTCCTTGACAAGCTCAGCCCACGGAAGGAATTGAGCTGAGGTGCCCGAGATCGACGCCGACTCCATCGTCTTCTCCGACACCGGCAACACCAAATTCCGGCAAGCCAGACTCCCACGAGCTTCGCCGACCATACCGTCGCATTCCTGGTGAGCCTGTGATGGGTTAGAGCTTCATTTCGCATCCGTTAGGCCCCTGTAGCCCATAATCCATCGATGGCCGGAGCCCGCCGCCGCAGGTGGTGAACTCCGGCGATGCTCCGGTGACCATTGGGAAAAACCATCACCACCATCGTACTCACCACGTCGGGGGGAGTCGATTATTGTTAGCCGCGCGTCCAGGGGAGCCAAAAATCGACGGCGCCGCCACACCCTGCCTCGCCGGCGTTTAAACGCCGGTAGGGTCAACACGCCGGTCAACTTTGACCAGGCACAGCTTGCGTGGCAGCCTACATGGCACTGGTCCCACGGGTCAGTGTCTAGTGCTAGGTTCTGCCACGGTACTTAAACCGTTTTCTTTATTTTAATTTCAATTCAATAATTGCTGAAACTTCCAATAAATATAGAAAATCCAATTTGGGTCAGAAAAATATAAATGAGATATTAAAATTCTCAGAAAAGAAAACTCTATCCAAGAAAAATATAAAATGAAATTTTTATTTTTAATAAAAATTTAATTATTTAGTACTTATTAAATAAGCCTTTTCTTTAATTCTAAATTGAATTAATAATTCAATAATTAGGAAAACCTTCTCAAATAAATAAAAACCAGTAAGAAAATAAAGAAAACATTAAAGCTATTTTTTTATTGGTTATTTTGATAAATCTTTATTAGTGGTAATTTAAACCCTAATTAATAATTACCTTAAATATTAATTCATTAAAAATAATAAAATGCCAAATCCAACATTATTTTTTATTACAAATTTATTAATAACTTCAATTTCCTTAATGGAGTTATTAATCATAGAATTAAATTGTAAATAGCAAACCCTAAATTCCACATGGAATGATGTTATAGCCCTATCATTTCATGTGACTCCTAAAACCCTAAATTAATTAGGAACCCTAGTTCTATTATTACATGTGAACCCTAATTTGCTTCCAACCTAAACCCAAGGTTAGAACAGGTGATCGTGGTACTTTAATTCAAATCATAGAGCCACCATTAGCAACTAAAAGACATACCTATGTCCACATAAAATGTAGAACCCTATCATTAGCAATTTAGTATTCCATGTATGCATATCACTAAACCTAGTTGATCAAGTTGGATCAACCAAGTTTAAACCCTAGCTTCTACTGTCAAAACCATCATCCTTATTCATCCATGCTTAGCATCACACCATTGTGATGAATCCAAATAGCATCTAGGATCAATATTTATCATTACATAACCAAGTCCACTCGAACACTACAAATACTTCATAATTATGAACCATCCTATTTAGGAGCCAATCATTCCTTAATTAGTGGATCAAATAGCAAAACCTAGACAACCTCAACCCTAATTGATATACTTCTTAATATTTAAGAAGTATGTTCTTCGAAAGTTATTCTTTTGAAGAAAATAAGGAATCATCATCAACCACCGCTTATAAAGACCTAGAAACCCTAGCCAGCCTATCACTAGCAAGATAAACCAAACTTGACAACAACCATGTATAATGAATTGCTTAGGATACCTAAGCTTATCTTAACCTTACAAGCCCTAGGTGTTGATGAATCCAAGCTGTATGGGGATCCATCTAATACCTATCCCGAGCAACTACATGAAGCCATAGTCAATCATAGAAAACCACCCACTTAATTACCATACTTGTTCTTTATTAAAGAACATGTTCTTCAAAAGTTATTCTTTTAAAGTATATGATAATTAATCATTAACCATGCCATATAATACTAAAATGACCACTTGTTCTTTACTTGTTAACATTATGCCAATTATCATTCTTTGTGTGCTCAATCGATTATTATGCTTTATTATCTACACTGTTTATAATACCAAGTAATCACACCTGAATAAGAACCTTGTATGTGAATCACTCTAAAAGTGCAACACACCCTGAACCAATCATTACAACTCACTGATCCTAAATCATCGGGGTTAGGTCACGCTTAGATCGACTGCATCTCATACTTATGCATTATTGCATCTTTGCCAATCTTTTAAACATCGTCCTTACCGGACGATGATGCTATTTCAGAATTTGGAGTTATTGCGTATCGAAGACCTTGCTGCATAATCTTGCGGTCAAGAAAGGCAAGTTCATCGCTTGCTCATGTCATTTGAGTATCTTTATCAAATTACTTGCAAAGTACTATGATTATCACTATTGCATAAAAACCAAAACCACTACTTTCATAACTATGAATATGACTATGTGGTGGGCAATGGAACCATGGATTGTGTTGATATGGTGGAGGTTCCATTGCAAGGGTTTATATCCATCTAGGATTAAACAACAAATGTCGCCGAGTGATTCTTGTGCCGTAATACCCGTGTTAACCATAAGATCCGGAGTGGGACAGAGTAGTCAAAAGTGTTTCCACCTCTCGTTCATCAACGGATGCGCTTACCGTAGCGGTTGTATCCGGCGGAACAACCGGAGGGTGGGGATCCCATTCTAATTCCCCACGGTAAAGCATTGCTTGCCGTAGCGGTTGTGTCTTGCGGAACAACCGGAGGGTGGGGATCCCATTCTAATTCCCCACGGTAATGCGGTCTATGATGGGTTGCAGCTACCGGCGTAGGAGTGTATGGTAGAGCCCAGCACGTACGTCGTGGTCGGGGTCCACCCTGAAATTACGGGAATAATGGGACCGGCGTGGACCCAGGGTCGGGGCATGCAACAACGGGTGGGTGTTCGAGGTAGCGGAGGAACATGATTGGCTAGACCTTATACCGGGCCTCACACCAAAGGAAGTGTGGACGAGAACTTAAGCTCGGTTGGCACCAAGGTTAAGATCTCTTATGGGTAAAGCAACACACCTCCGCGAGTGTAAAGAACCGTGACTCGTCACTCCCTCGTTCCGGGATATGGAAGCTGCGAACGCGGCCGGAAAGGAGCTCCATGAAGTTCTAGTAAACCGGTGAAAGGCGACGGACATAGTTCTTCCGAATAAAAGCAACCTTTTGAAGAAATGGTTATGAAAACCTGCATTGGTATTAGACTTTACGGTCTAATGCTGTAGCTAGTGCATTAAACACCTCTTTCCTATAATGAACTTGTTGAGTACGCTCGTACTCATCCCACTCTTAAATCCCCTGCTTAGATATGGAGGCATCGAAGGAGGATCTACAGTGCAACTCGAAGACCGAGGAGTCAACAACTTCTTCAAGGGACAGGAACCTGTCAGAAGAGTCAGATACCACATCCAACAAGGAGAAACCTAGATTAGCAATGGAAAGGAACTAGCTTCCTAAACTTAGCTCCTACTTAGCTAGAATCTATTCTCAGCCTCTATAGATAGTAAATACTCTACAAATAGAGTTCGTGATAAGACTAGACTACGAGTCGTTCTTCTGGAGTTTATTTGCAGATTTACCTCATTGTAAAGTAGGAGGCTGTGCTGATCTTATGTAACGTAGTCGATGTTGTAATTCTATAGACATACCTTGGACCCGCATATGTTTCTGTTGTACCACTCTGAGCGATATAATACTAGTGGAACAGAGTTTCATTGATGTTATATCAGGCTTGCATACTACACCATGCAGTGGTATGCCGGGTCACCACATGTAGTGACCCTATGCAACGATATAATGTAAGTCTGTGCTTAGTACTTGTGACTATCTCATATCAACAATGCTTAATACATGTTTGCATAGTTCATTGTTTAACTCTTTTTGCATTATTATCAGAATGCAGTTGTAATGAAGCAATATTCATCAGACGAGAGGCCCACAAAAAGTGCTGACCTTTCTTCTGATGCATCCTCCCATAGCCGTCAACCTAGACCATTCCTTTCATCAAATACTAAATATCTCAAGGTTGTTGAAAGGACACGGATGTCGCCTAGAGGGGGGGGGTGAATAGGCGGTTCAAAACTTTTACGAGATGGGCTTAACAAATGCGGAATAAAACTAGCGTTTACTTTGTCAAACCCAAAGCCTATATACTATGGTTCACCTATGTTCACCAACAACTTATGCTAAGCAATACAAGCAACTATGTGATAGCAAGATATATAACTTCAAGCACGATGGCTGTCACAAAGTAAAGTGCATAAGTAAAGAGCTCGGGTATAGAGATAACCGAGGCACGCGGGAGACGATGATTTATCCCGAAGTTCACACTCTTGCAAGTGCTAATCTCCGTTGGAGAGATGCGGTGGCTTAACTCTCCCGAATGCCACAAATGGTCTCACGTTGAGGTGTGGTTGCTCGATGCACACCAACGCCATAAAGGCCTCACCCCAAGATGCGGGAGTCATACCACACACCAAGCGCCACGAAGGCGCCTCACCTTATTCTCCGGTGACCCTCGCCACAAAGGCCTAGGTCACGGTTCCACTAAGGGATTTCCTTCGAGGCGGAAACCGGTCCTTACACAAAGGTTGGGGCACACATCCACAACTTAATTGGAGACTCCCAATAAATCGCCACAAAGGCCTCAAATCCGTCTAGGGTTCCAAGAACCCAAGAGTAACAACTTTCTTGCTTTCACCTCCACGAATCACCGTGGAGAACTCAAACCTATGCACCAAATGAAATGGCAAGAACACCACAAAGATGCTCAAGTCCTTCTCTCTGAAATTCCAACAAAGCTACAAAAGCTATTGGGGGAATAAGAGAGGAAGAACAAAGAGGAGAATTCTCCAAGATCTAGATCCCAAAGATTCACTCACAAAGAGATGATATGGTTTGGTCAAAGTGTGGATCTAGATCTCCTCTCTCTTTTCCCTCAAAAGGGGACAAGAATCATGGAGGGATAGAGAGATAGGGAAAGTTTCTCAAGATCAATAATGGAGGAGAGAGAGTAGGAGGAGCCACAGCCCAAGGAGGAAGAAGGGGGGTATTTATACCCCCCAATAAAATCGAGTTGTTGGGGGATATTTTGGGGCGGATAATCCGGCCTAACTAAGGGCCGGATTATCCGGCCCTCTAGAAAAGTCAGGCAAAAAAACCGCCCTGGATCTAGGGGAGTACTGAGAGCCTCGCCATAAATCCTTAGCCGTTTTTTGGGCCCGGATATTTGATCCGGCCTAGCAAACTTGTAAAAACAATATCTAAAGATTGGTAGCTTCGAATAGAGTGAAACCAATTTTGTTGGAAAGATGACGACAAGATCAAGTGAAAATATGGAAACCAGTGGGGGTGATTTTCTATTATTTTTAGAGGTGCAACACCTCAACATGAGAAACCGAGAAAAACACCAAACTCAAAAACACAATAAGTGATCTATGCGAAATCCATTTTCGATGAACTAAAGCTTGTCATGAGAATAAGCACAAGCTCTAATACATCACATCGATTAGATCCAAATAACAACCAAGAAAGATGATGCAACGATGCAAATGTTTGAGCTCTCTAAAGGATACGATCGAGTTACTCACTCGAGAGCCCTCTTGATAGTACGACAACTAAACTATAAACAGGTCTCCAACTACACCATGAGACCGGTGAGAAAGAAACCCTATCAAGAGCAAACCTTAACCTTGCGCATTTCACTTGAGCTTGATGATGACGGTCTTGACCGCAACAAGATGGAATGCATTTGTTGATTGTGCTTGCTTGATGAAGTCATGCGAAATGCTCCCCCCATACTCCACTATTGGAGAGCTTCTTCTTCGGCGCATCTTCACATATCCATGATCACCATATGGATCACAAGCTTCAAGCATATGATCTCTTCGAGTTGGCTCATCTTGAACTTGCACTTCATTTCTTCATTCTTCATCATGTTGATGTCTTGAAGTAACTTGAGGGCTCACTTCATCTTCATCTTCAAGACATACTTGACACTTAATCTTCTTCATTTGCTTCTTATTGCAATCTTGAAGCCAACATATTGTTCAACCATTGCCTATGGACAACTCCTACAAATATAACTCAATGCGACCATTAGTCCATATAGATTGTCATTAATTTAAAAAAACCACACATGGGGGCTCCAAGCACTTTCAGTTGTACTGTATGAAAGACATGGTGTTGCTGCTCTAAGATCTGTAGCTGATATGTTGAAAAAGAGTACACAAGATTCAATCAAGGCGATTGCCAAATATCACCGTGTTATTGATGATGCTAATAGAAGCCCTCCATGATTATATGTAGTTTTTTTATTTGGGCACATTAATTGCCTTATAATTTTCCTAATTATTTTATTTGTGTATGTAATTGTGTATATCATTGATATCAGATTTTAGGCCCATGAAATTTAATGGGCCTTCTCATAAGCCTAACTTGGCCGGCCCAGAATGCTAGTTGACTAGTCAAACGACCAGGGCCCTACTACTTACTGGGTCGGCCCACTTACTGTAGTGTGGGACCCACTTTTATTTTGGGCCGGTCCACTTACATATTGGGCTAGCCCACTTGCTTCAAGGTGGACCCCACTTACAAACTGGGCTGGCCCGATAATAGGAAAGGGGGCCCCACGTGCTTATTGGGCAAGCCCATTGATGACCCACAAGTATAGGGGATCGCAACAGTCTTCGAGGGAAGTAAAACCCAAATTTATTGATTCGACACAAGGGGAGGTAAAGAATACTTATAAGCCTTAACAACTGAGTTGTCAATTCAGTCGCACTCGGAAAAGCACTAGTAACAGGGGTGATGTGAAAGCAGCGAGTAATATGAGAGCGATAGTAACGAGTAATACGAGCGAAGTAGCAGTAATATGAGAGCAATGACACCAGAAAATAGTTGATACTACTTCCAATGACATGTAGAACTAGTATATGATGATGAAACATGGACTGGGGTTCCCAGCTATCTACACTAGTGGTAACTCTCCAATAACAAGTGTTGGGTGAACAAATTACAGTTGGGCAATTGATAGGATTGAAATAGCATTAAGACAGAACATCAAGATTATTAATCATGTAGGCATGTTTCCCATATATAGTCGTACGTGCTCGCAATGAGAAACTTGTACAACATCTTTTGTCCTACCAGCCGGTGGCAGCCGGGCCTCTAGGGAATCTCTTCGGAAATTAAGGTACTCCTTTTAATAGAGCACCGGAGCAAAGCATTAACACTCCGTGAAAACATGTGATCCTCATATCTAAGCCTTCCCCTCCGGTTGTCCCAATTTCGTCACTTTGGGGCCTTTGGTTCCGGACATAGACATGTGCATACAACTTGTAGATACAATCTAAGCAATAAGTATAGAGCTTAAATCTAAGATCATGCCACTCGGGCCCTAGTGACAAGCATTAAACACAACAAGATTGCAGCAACAATAACTTCACAAACTTTATAGATAGACTAATCATAATGTAACAATCCATCGGATCCCAACAAACACAACACCGATTACATCGATGAATCTCAATCATGTAAGGCAGCTCATGAGATCATTGTATTGAAGTACATGGGGGAGAGAATACCAACTAGCTACAGCTAGAACTCGTAGTCCATGGGGGAACTACTCACGGAGCATGATGGAGGCGGAGGCGTCGATGGAGATGGCTTCCGGGGGCACTTCCCCGTCCCGGCAGAGTGCAGGAACAGAGACTTCTGTCCCCCGAATTGGAGTTTCGCGATGGTGGCGGCGCCCCTGGAGTCTTTCTGGAGTTTCGTCAATTGGTATCGATGTTTTAGGTCAGGACAGCTTAAATAGGCGAAGAGTCAGAGTCGGAGGGGCCACGGGGCCTCCTCACACTAGGGTGGTGCGCCCCCCTCCTGGGCCGCGCCGCCACCACGTGTGGGGCCCCCAGGGCACCCTCTCGGTCCCCCCTCGACTTTCCGGAAGGTTCCGAGAAAAATAAGGTTACGGGCGTTGATTTCGTCGAATTCCGAGAATATTGCCCGAACAGCCTTTCTCGGAACCAAAAACAACAGAAAACGACAGAACTGGCCCTTCGGCATCTCGTTAATAGGTTAGTTCCGGAAAATGCATAAAAACATTATAAAGTGCAAGTAAAACATGTAAGTATTGTCATAAAACAAGCATGGAACATCATAAATTATAGGTACGTTGGAGACGTATCAGCATCACCAAGCTTAGTTCCTGCTCGTCCTCGAGTAGGTAAACGATAAAAAGAGTAATTTCTGTAGTGACATTCTACTTACATAATCTTGATCATCCTATTATAAAGCATATGAGATGAATGCAGTGACTCAAGGCAATGATCTATAGTTGCTAACAAATAGATAACATATAGCAAAACTTTTCATGAATAGTACTTTCAAGACAAGCATCAAAAGTCTTGCATAAGAGTTAACTCATAAAGCAATAAATTCAAAGTAAAGGCATTGAAGCAACACAGAGGAACATTTAAGTTTCAGCAGTTGCTTTCAACTTTCAACATGCATATCTTATGGATAATTGTCAACATAAAGTAATATGATGAATGCAAATAAGCAAGTATGTAAGAATCAATGCACAGTTGACACAAGTGTTTGCTTCTAAGATGGAAGGAAGTAGGTAAACTGACTCAACATAAAGTAAAAGAAAGGCCCTTCGCAGAGGGAAGCAGGGATTAAATCATGTGCTAGAGCTTTTTAAGTTTTTGAAATCATATAGAGAGCATAAAAGTAAAGTTTTGAGATGTGTTTGTTGTTGTCAACGAATGGTAGTGGGCACTCTAACTACCTCATCAACCAGACTTTCAAGAGCGGCTCCCATGAAGGACGTTATCTCTACCAGCAAGGTAGATCATCCCTCTTCTCTTTTGTTTACACATGTATTTTAGTTTTATTTATGGTTGACACTCCTCCCAACCTTTTGCTTTCACAAGCCATGGCTAACCGAATCCTCGGGTGCCTTCCAACATTCACATACCATGAAGGAGTGTCTATTTGCAAAATGAAATTTCTTACTGATGAATCAGAGCAAAACATGTGAAGAGAATTATTAATGAAGGTTGATTAATTGGGGGCTGGGAACCCCGCGCCAGCTCTTTTTGCAAAATTATTGGATAAGCGGATGAAGCCACTAGTCCATTGTGAAAGTCTGTCAAAAGTAAATGACAAGATCGAAAGATAAAACACCACATACTTCCTCATGAGCTATAAAACATTGACACAAATAAGAGATAATAGCTTTTGAATTGTTTAAAGGTAGCACATGAAGTATTTGCTTGGAATGGCAGGAAATACCACATAATAGGTAGTTATGGTGGACACAAATGGCATAGATTTTGGCTCAAGGTTTTGGATGCACGAGAAGCATTCCCTCTCAGTACAAGGCTTTGGCTAGCAAGGTTGTTTGAAGCAAACACAAGTATGAACCGGTACAACAAAACTTACATAATAACATATTGCAAACATTATAAAACTCTACACTGTCTTCCTTGTTGCTCAAACACTTTTACCAGAAGATATCTAGACCTTAGAGAGACCAATCATGCAAACCAGTTTCAACAAGCTCTACGGTATTTCTCCACTAATAGGTTTAAACTACATGATGCAAGAGCTTAATCATGATCTACTTGAGAGCTCAAAACAATTGCCAATTATCAAATTATTCAAGACAATATGAAGCATTTTCTGTTTCCAACCAAATAACAATAAGTGCAATAGCTTCCAACTTTTGTCATTGAACATTAAAGATAGAACTAAGAACACGAGTGTTCATATGAAAAAGCGGAGCGTGTCTCTCTCCCAAACAAGGATTGCTAGGATCCGAATTTATTCAAACACAAACAAAAATAAAAACAAACAGATGCTCCAAGTAAAGCACATATGATGTGACCGAATAAAAATATAGTTTCAATAGAAGAAACCTGATAAGTTGATGAAGAAGGGGATGCCCAAGGCATCCCCAAGCTTAGACGCTTGAGTCTTCTTGAAATATGCAGGGATGAACCACGGGGGCATCCCCAAGCTTAGACTTTTCACTCTTCTTGATCATATATCATCCTCCTCTCTTGACCCTTGAAAACTTCCTTCACACCAAACTTCTCATAAACTTCATTAGAGGGGTTAGTACTCAAAAAACTTTTAATCCACTTTAGCCCTGTAGTGACACATTGCAAGAACTCAATAAAACATTAGCTACAGCTCTCCACGTCTAGAAAGCCTCACTTAAAGTCCACAAGAGACAATGCAAAAACATGAGACAGAATCTGTCAAAACAGAATGACCGAGTAAAGACGAATTTTTAAGAGGTACTTCCGTTGCTCAAATCAGAAAACTCAAAACTAATGAAAGTTGCGTACATATCTGAGGAACACGCATGTAAATTGACAGATTTTTCTGAGTTACCTACAGAGGGCCCTTCCCAGATTCGTGACAGATAGAAATCTGTTTCTGCGCAGAAATCCAAATCTAGCATCAACCTTCTATTAGAGACTTTACTTGGCACAACATTGCAATAAAATAAAGATAAGGAGAGGTTGCTACAGTAGTAACAACTTCCAAGACACAACAAAACAGTAGCAAAATAAAGACATGGGTTATCTCCCAAGAAGTGCTTTCTTTATAGCCATTAATATGGGCTTAGCAATTTTAATGATGCACTCGCAAGAAATAAGAGTTGAAGCAAAGGAGAGCATCAAAAAGCAAGTTCAAAACACATTTAAGTCTAACCCACTTCCTATGCATAGGAATCTTGTACACAAATAAATTCATGAAGAACAAAGTGACAAGCATTGGAAGATAAAACAAGAGTAACTTCAAAAAATTTAGCATATAGAGAGGTGTTTTAGTACCATGCAAATTTCTACAACCATATTTTCCTCTCTCATAATAATTTTCAGTAGCTTCATGAACAAACTCAACAATATAACTATCACATGCAACATACTTTTCATGATCTACAAACACATAATTTTTATCAAGCTCAAAAATAGTGGGATTAAAACTTTCAAACCCACTTTTATCAATAATATAACAAGATGATTGATCAATCTCAAAAGATATGGGACTCCTAGATAAAGTCAAGAACTCTCCAATCCCATTTTCATTAGTAGTACAATTAATATTATCAAGTAACATAGGACCATCATCTAGAGATTTATCATAAACATTTGCTAAGCAAAACTCTTTAGTACCATGCATTTCGACATCAGGCACAAACAAAGCATTATCATAAGATTTATCAAAATAGCATGGATTATCATAAATAACAGTAGCATAATTATTCTCACAAGTTTTACTCATAGGGAATATTTCAAGAGAATCCACAGGAACATAACATTCATCCTCTTTCGGTAAGCATGGAGGACAATCAAATAGTGTAAGAGATAAAGAGTTACTCTCATTAGAAGGTTGGCATGGGTAGCTAATCCATTCTTCCTCCTTTTGTTCATCACTCTCCTCTTCTTTTTCATCTAATGAGCTTTCGGGTTCATCAATTTCCTCCTCTTTTTCATCCAATGAGCTTTCAGGTTCATCAATTTCTTCTTCCACAGGTTCCTCGCAAATTGTGAGTGCATTCTTGTGCATTAATGAGTCTCTCTTTATAATCAATGATATAAGGATTATCACTGTAACTTTCTATGCAAAAATTAAGGATAGAAGAGACATAATCTTTAAGGTCCTTACAAACAACACAAGTTTCATAATTTTTAGATATGAAGGATTCGATCTCAGAGGCTCCCATAAATATGACAAATTGTTCTACCTCTTCGAACCCAAAATGAATATAGCTATTCCAATTATAGTTCTTAATTAAAACTTCCTCACTAAAGCCACATTGAAATTTAAGATGTTTAGTATCCTGTTTAGAGCAACAGTTTATATCATGGCGTTTAAGCAAGATCTTAGCAATTGTATTCAGTTTTTCTATCACTGCACTCATAACTTTACCCGTTCTTGATTCTCTATAATTATTATATAATTCAATAAGCTCCAAATAGGTTGTAGGTTCTCCCATAATAGCAGTTTTTAATTTTTCGATTTTTCAAATTTTTATGGATTTTTGGGTATATGAGAAAAGTAAAACAAAACAAAAACAAACTAGACAAAAGTAAACCAGGCAAAATAATACTAGATAGAAATAAACTAAGCACAAATAAACTAGACAAAAGTAAACTAAGCAAAACAAAATAAAATAAAACAGAGAGAGAGGTGGAGTGTACTCCCCAGGTGAACTTATGAGTAGAGCTATGCCTCCCCGGCGACGGCGCCGTAAAATAGTCTTGATGACCCACAAGTATAGGGGATCGCAACAGTCTTCGAGGGAAGTAAAACCCAAATTTATTGATTCGACACAAGGGGAGGTAAAGAATACTTATAAGCCTTAACAACTGAGTTGTCAATTCAGCTGCACCTGGAAAAGCACTAGTAACAGGGGTGATGTGAAAGCAGCAGTAATATGAGTGCAGTAGTAACAGTAACACAGCAGCAGTAGCAGTAATATGAGAGCAATGACACCAGAAAATAGTTGATACTACTTCCAATGACATGTAGAACTAGTATATGATGATGAAACATGGACTGGGGTTCCCAGCTATCTACACTAGTGGTAACTCTCCAATAACAAGTGTTGGGTGAACAAATTACAGCTTGGGCAATTGATAGGATTGAAATAGCATTAAGACAAGTAACATCAAGATTATTAATCATGTAGGCATGTTTCCCATATATAGTCGTACGTGCTCGCAATGAGAAACTTGTACAACATCTTTTGTCCTACCAGCTGGTGGCAGCCGGGCCTCTAGGGAATCTACTGGAAATTAAGGTACTCCTTTTAATAGAGCACCGGAGCAAAGCATTAACACTCCGTGAAAACATGTGATCCTCATATCTAAGCCTTCCCCTCCAGTTGTCCCAATTTCTGTCACTTTGGGGCCTTTGGTTCCGGACATAGACATGTGCATACAACTTGTAGATACAATCTAAGCAATAAGTATAGAGCTTAAATCTAAGATCATGCCACTCGGGCCCTAGTGACAAGCATTAAACACAACAAGATTGCAGCAACAATAACTTCACAAACTTTATAGATAGACTAATCATAATGTAACAATCCATCGGATCCCAACAAACACAACACCGATTACATCGGATGAATCTCAATCATGTAAGGCAGCTCATGAGATCATTGTATTGAAGTACATGGGGGAGAGAATACCAACTAGCTACAGCTAGAACCCGTAGTCCATGGGGGAACTACTCACGGAGCATGATGGAGGCGGAGGCGTCGATGGAGACGGCTTCCGGGGGCACTTCCCCGTCCCGGCAGGGTGCCGGAACAGAGACTTCTGTCCCCCGAATTGGAGTTTCGCGATGGTGGTGGCGCCCCTGGAGTCTTTCTGGAGTTTCGTCAATTGGTATCGATGTTTTAGGTCAGGACGACTTAAATAGGCGAAGAGTCGGAGTCGGAGGGGCCACGGGGCCTCCTCACACTAGGGTGGCGCGCCCCCCTCCTGGGCTGCGCCGCCACCACGTGTGGGGCCCCCAGGGCACCCCTCTGGTCCCCCTCTGACTTTCTGGAAGGTTCCGGAAAAAAAAGGTTACGGGCGTTGATTTCGTCGAATTCCGAGAATATTGCCCAAATAGCCTTTCCGGAACCAAAAACAACGAAAAACAAAGAATCGGCCCTTCGGCATCTCGTTAATAGGTTAGTTCCGGAAAATGCATAAAAACATTATAAAGTGCAAGCAAAACATGTAAGTATTGTCATAAAACAAGCATGGAACATCAGAAATTATAGGTACGTTGGAGACGTATCACCCATTTGCTTTAAGGTGGACCCCACTTACTAACTGGGTCGGCCCGATAACAAGAAAGAGGGCCCCACTTTTATTTTGGGCCGGCCCACTGGCTTATTGGGCCAGCGCAGTTGCTTGAAGGTGGACCCCACTTACTAACTGGGCTGGCCCGATAACAGGAAAGTGGGCCCCACATGCTTATTGGGCCGGCCCATTTGTCTGTTGACCGGTCAAACAAAAACATTTGGCCCGGCCCACATTCTTATTGGGCCGACCCGGTTTGCCTGTTGACCGTTCAAACAAAGACATTCGATCCGGACCACATGACTATTGGGCCGGCCCATTTATCATGTTGACCGGTCAAATGAAGACATTCGACCCAGCCCACTTGTTCAGTGGACTAGCCCTGGAATTCTGTTGACCGGTCAAACGAAGGCATTCGGCCCGGCCCACGTGCTTAGTGGGCCGGCCCATTTAAATTTTGACCAGTCAACCTTAGAGGTTAGGACCGGTCCACGTACCTAATAGACCAGCCCAGTTATATAGTTGACCGGTCAAACTAAGTCAGCTAGCCCGACCCGGAAACTAAATGGGTCAGCCCGCTTAAGGCGTGGCAGGCCTTGTGTGGGCCTACCATCTACCACGGAGTTTCAGTCGGTTAACGACGTTAACTGACAGTTAACAGCGTCTGCCACGTGGCAGTTTGCATAGCGTCAGCAGTCAACGGCCTCCTGAAAACACTTCTGCAACGGTCCGATTTTCCGTGCCCGAAGGGCGCCCAAACGTGACGCACCAAAAAATCTGTGGTAGGCCTTTGCCTGACGCAGTTTGGACCACAGAACCCATATCGTCGGCTTAGGCCCATAGGCGACGAAAAAGGGGCCATACCTGAGGAAATTTTGACGTTGAGTATCAGAACTTTTCTTGTAGTGCCATAAACAAAAGAACATGACATCAACTAAATATAAGTGCAATGTCGAAAGTGTTCCCCATGAAAGCATGGTTCTACTAACTCCCAACTCGCAATTTGCAACCATATAAACTTCATAAGATAGACACAATGATCAAGTTTATTAAGTGCAAGAAAGTAAATGTGCCATCAAGTTCGTGAGAACTTTACTGACTAATTTTCTCATGCCAAATGTTTAATTTGGAAGATAAATAAAAACATGATGAATATACTTGGAATAGCAATTATGCTACTAGGTAGATATGGTGGACACAATTGGAAAACTTTTGTTTATGGTGGTTGGATGCACGAGTAGAGTTCATACTCAGCACAGGTGAAAGCTAGCAAAGGACTGAGAGCGACCAACTAAGAGAACAATAATGACCATAATCATGCATAGCGACGAAACATTATCAATCAAAGCATAAAGTGATATTACAAGTCAAAACACAAATGATCATAGAGGCTTTAGTTGACTGGTTATAGTCATAACATGGTATAAGCATGTGCCAAGTCAACCCAATAAAGTATCAAAGGAGAATACCACAATATTATGATTTTATGATGGAAACAACACATGACTCTTTCAATGACACATTATGCACTCTCAGCCATTTGAGACAAGTCATGCTACAACAATAAATACTAAGCATATGACAAGAATAACATCCAACATGACATGCCAAAGTCTATGTCACAGTCTAGACAAGCTTACTTTTGCATCACTATTGTCATGAAATATTTAACTCGTATCCAACACCAATCAACTGATTTGAAATAGCTCTCAGAGATGAAATACATTATGGACCAGAGAGCTAATCATACATAAATAAAGAATACTAACGAGCTCTGAACAAAATTCAAGTGAAAGAACAAGAGCTAAACACAGTACTAGAAAACTAGAACACTCGCAGAACAATAACAACGAAAACTAGAGCGTTCTATGCAATTAAAAAGGAGCGGGTCTTTCTCCAAAGTAAATGTGTCGGGATCCAACATATGCTATAGAAAACAAAACAAAATTAAACTAAAAACAAAAATAAAGACGCTCCAAGAACAACACATAGCGTATGAAGCAACAAAAATATAGCGCATAGAGAGATGACCTGTCGCTTTGTTGATGAAGAGGGGATGCCTTGGCATCCCCAACCTCTGACGCTTGTACCTATTGAATATGCTTGGCGTGCAGGGTCATCCCCAAGCTTGAGATTTTATCCATTCTTCATCTCATCACTGTTGGAGATATGCCCAAGAGGCAATAATAAAGTGGTTATTATATATCTTTGTGTTTATGATAAATGTTTGCATACCATGCTATAATTGTATTAACCGAGACATTGATACATATGTGTTATGTGAACAACAAGGAGTCCCTAGTAAGCCTCTTGTATAACTAGATTGTTGATTAATAGATGATCATGGTTTCATGATCATGAACATTGGATGTTATTAATAACAAGGTTATGTCATTAGATGAATGATATAATGGACACACCCAATTAAGCATAGCATAAGATCACGTCATTAAGTTCAATTTGCTATAAGCTTTCGATACATAGTTACCTAGTCCTTCGACCATGAGATCATGTAAATCACTTATACCGGAAGGGTACTTTGATTACATCAAACGCCACTGCGTAAATGGGTGGTTATAAAGGTGGGATTAAGTATTCGGAAAGTATGAGTTGAGGCATATGGATCAAGAGTGGGATTTGTCCACCCCGATGACAAATAGATATACTCTGGGCCCTCTCGGTGAAATTTCGTCTAATTAGCTTGCAAGCATGTGACTTGGTCACAAGAGATGACATGCCATGGTACGAGTAAAGAATACTTGTCGGAGATGAGGTTGAACAAGGTATGGAGATACCGATGATCAAACCTCGGACAAGTAAAATATCGCGTGATAAAGGGAATCGGTATCATATGTAAATGGTTCAATCGATCACTAAGTTATCGTTGAATATGTGGGAGCCATTATGGATCTCCAGATCCCGCTACTGGTTATTGGTCGGAGAGGAGTCTCAACCATGTCTACATAGTTCACGAACCGTAGGGTGACACACTTAAGGTTTGATGTCGTTTTAAGTAGATATAGAATATGAAATGGAGTTCGAATTTTGTTTGGAGTCTTGGATGGGTTCCAGGACATCACGAGGAGGTCCGGAATGGTCCGGAGAATAAGATTCATATATAGGAAGTCATTTTCCAAGTTTGGAAATGATCCGGTGCATTTATGGAAGGCGCTAGAATGTTCTAGAACCTTCCGGAAGAAATCACCATGGAAGGTGGAGTCCCGTTTGGACTCCACCAACCCAAACTAGCCAACCAAGTGGGAGGGTGGAGTCCATGGTGGACTCCACCTCCTTGGCCGGCCAACAAAGGGGGAAGGGGAGAGTCCCTGTCGCTCTAGGTTTCGTCCATAAGGCACTTTTTGAATTGGGGTCTTATTCGAACACTTTGGGCAAACCCTTGGGGTTCCACCTATATATTGAGGGGGAGAGGGAGGGGGCCAGCCACACCAACACCACCTTGGCCACATCCCTCAAGGCTCCTAGGCCGGCGCCCCCTCTCCCAAACCCTAGCCACCTCCCTCCTCTCACCTCTCCCGCATAGCTTAGGCGAAGCCCTGCCGGAGATCTCCACCGCCACCGACATCACGTCGTCGTGATGTCGGGATTCTGAGGAGGATCTACTACTTCTGCTGCCCGTTGGAATGGGGAGAAGGATGTCGTCATCAACACCGTACGTGTGACCGAGTACGGAGGTGCTGCCCGACTGTGGCACCGTCAAGATCTTCTACGCGCTTTTGAAAGCGGCAAGTGATCATCTTCTGCAACAACGAGATCTAATCTCGTAGGCTTTGGAAATCTTCGAGGGTTAGTCTCATGATATTCTTGTTGCTCCCATCTTCTTGATTGGATCTTGGCTTGTTATTCGTTCTTGCGGTAGGAATGTTTTTTGTTTTCTATGCTACGAATCCCATCAGTGGTATCAGAGCCGTGTCTATGCATAGATTGGTTGCACGAGTAGAACACAATGGTTTTGTGGGCGTTGATGCTTTTGTTGTCTTTAGTTCGTGTACTTTGCATCTTGCGGGATGGTGGGATGAAGCGGCTCGGGCTAACTTTACATGACCGCGTTCATGAGATTTGCTCCACGCTCGACATGCAACTTGTATTGCATAAGTGGCTTTGCGGGTGTCTGTCTCTCCCACCATAGTGAAGATTCAATCTACTGTTTCTATTGACAACACTAGTATCACCGTTGTGGTTCATGTTCGTAGGTAGATTGGATATTACTCGAAAACCCTAAACCACGTAAAATATGCAAACCAAATTAGAGGCGTCTAACTTGTTTTTGCAGGGTTTGGTGATGTGATATGGCCATGATGTGATGATGAATATGTATGAGATGATCATTATTGTATTGTGGCAACCGGCAGGAGCCTTATGGTTGTCTTTAAATTTCATGTTGAAGTATTATTTCAAAGTAGTTGTAATAGTTGCTACATGGGAGCACAACCATGAAGATGGTGCCATTGACCTTGACGCTACACCGACGATGATGGAGATCATGCCCGTTGATGATGGAGATCATGTCCGTGCTTTGGATATGAAGATCAAAGGCGCAAAGACAAAGGGGCCATAGCATATCACATATGAATTGCATGTGATGTTAATCCTTTTATGCATCTTGGATTGCTTAGATTACGACGGTAGCATTATAAGATGATCCCTCTCACTAAATATCAAGATAATAAAGTGTTCATCCTTAGTATGCACCGTTGCTAAGACTTGTCGTTTCGAAGCATCACGTGATGATCGGGTGTGATAGATTCTACATGTGCATACAACGGGTGCAAGCCAGTTTTGCACACGCAGATATTAAGGTTGCCTTGACGAGCCTAGCATGTACAGACATGGTCTCGGAACATGGGATACCGAAAGGTAGAGCATGAGTCATATGAACGATATGATGAACACTTTGAGTGTTCGCCTTTGAAGCTACATCTTTTCTCGTGATGATCGGATTTGGTGTAGTGGATTTGGTTCGTGTGATCACTAAGACAATGCGAGGGATATTGTTTTGAGTGGGACTTCACCTAGTTAATTTAAGAATTAAAATTTGAACTCTATTATCATAAACTTAGTCTAAACTCTTTGCAAATATGTTGTAGATCATGGCGCCCCCCTCCATCAATTTTAACCAGTTCCTAGAGAAATAAAAACTTAAAAGCAATGGTAGCAACTTCACCGGCTGGTTCCATCATGTGAGGATTTTCCTTAATGGTGGAAATCTGCAATTTGTGCTCGAAGCACCGCTAGGTCCCCCACCACCTCCTGCAGTATCTGAGGACGAAAAGAATGTTTACGAGACTCGGGTGATTCGGTACTCTCAAGTTCAGTGTGCCATCCTGTGCAGCCTAGAGGCGGAGCTCCAAAAGCGTTTTAAGCACCACGACCCATATGAGATGGTCCATGAGCTAAAAGCTATCTTTGAAACTCATGCGGCCGTTGAAAGCTATGAGGACTCGAAACACTTCTTTGACTGTATGATGGAAGAGGGCAGCTCCGTTAGTGAGCACGTGCTTGCTATGTCCGGGCACGCGAAGAAGCTCAGTGACTTGGGGATAGTGATTCCTAACAAGCTGGGTATTCACCGTGTCCTCCTATCACTGCCACCAAGTTACAAGAACTTCGTGATGAACTACAACATGCAGAACATGAACAAAGAGTTACCTGAACTCTTCTCCATGCTGAAATCTGCTGAGATTGAGATACAGAAAGAACACCAAGTGTTGATGGTCAACAAGACCACCAGTTTCAAGAAGCAAGGCAAACCTAAGAAGGGCAACTTCAAGAAGGGCGGCAAGAAAGTTGTTGCGCCTCCTGAGAAGCCTAAGGCTGGCCCTAAACCTGATATTGAGTGCTATTACTGCAAGGAGAAGGGGCACTGGAAGCGTAATTGCTCCAAGTATATGGCTGATCTGAAGAGCGGCCTTGTCAAGAAAAAGAAAGGTATATTTGATATACATGTTATAGATGTCTATCTTACTGGTTCTCGTAGTAGTGCCTGGGTATTTGATACTGGTTCGGTTGCTCACATTTGTAACTCGAAACAGGAACTACGGAATAAACGAAGCCTAGCGAGGGACGAGGTGACGATGCGCGTTGGAAATGGATCCAAGGTCGATGTGATCGCCGTCGGCACGCTCCCTCTACATCTACCTTTAGGATTAGTTTTAAACCTCAATAATTGTTATTTGGTGCCTGCGTTGAGCATGAACATTATATCTGGATCTTGTTTAATGCAAGACGGTTATTCATTTAAGTCAGAGAATAATGGTTGTTCTATTTTTATGAATAATATCTTTTATGGTCATGCGCCTGAGATGAATGGTTTATTCTTGTTAAATCTCGATAGTAGTGATACACATGTTCATAACATTGATGCTAAGCGAATTAAATTGAATGATAATTCTACTTATATGTGGCACTGTCGTCTTGGTCATATTGGAGTGAAGCGCATGAAGAAACTCCATTCCGATGGACTTCTTGAGTCACTTGACTTTGAGTCACTTGATAGATGCGAAGCATGTCTAATGGGAAAAATGACTAGGACTCCATTCTCTGGTACAATGGAGCGAGCTACAAACTTATTGGAAATCATACATACCGACGTGTGTGGACCAATGAGTGTAGCATTGCGCGGTGGTTATCGTTATGTTCTAACCTTCACGGATGATCTGAGTAGATATTGGTATATCTACTTCATGAAACATAAGTCCAAAACTTTTGAGAAGTTTAAGGAATTCCAAAGTGAAGTAGAAAATCAACGTAACAAGAAGATTAAGTTTCTGCGTTCTGATCGCGGACGCGGAGGCGAATATCTGAGTTATGAGTTTGGCATGCATTTAAAGAAGGGATTTCTATTTTCCTGCCCCTGGCTCCTTAGTTGTACTCAGTTTTCCCCAGCTCCTTAGTTTTTCCTCAGTTTTCCCCAAGCCCTTGTTTGAAACCCGCAGAAGCAGCTCAGACGGCAGGATTCCCGTTTAGTTGACCATTCTGTCACGTGTGGGGCCGCGTCGTGTGGGGCCGCGTCGCGTGGGGCTGGTAGAAAGGGACCGCGTGGGATAGGACGAGACCGCGTTTGGTTGCACGTGAGCAGGAGCTGGGTTCTGTCTCTCTCGGTCCCAAATTGGCATTATGAAGAGCACCTTTTCCCCCTCTTTCTCTCTGTCCTTTTCACCAAAATAGTATCAAATCTAGAGAAGCTTGCATTTCTGTATTTCTTCAATTATTTGTGCCTTTTGGCCCTCGTTGTTTGCCCAATATGGCAGCAAATCTAGTACTCCCTCTGGTCCATATGTATGTAGTTAAATCTAGAAGCAAATCTCCAGGGTAATGTACGATAAATTCAGTCATAGTAAATCGAGAAAACAAAGTAGGGCCAACAAAATATAGTAGAATAGGGATAGATAATAGGGATCCCTCCCTAGATAATAAGCTGCATACACAACAGCCAACATAGTAACAGGTTCGAGGTTCTTGACAGCACCATCATACTAACAACATAACAACAAGGGATCCCTAGCTAACAACAAAGAGATCCCAACAACAAAATGGGAGGCAGCAGCAGCACACGTCCAGGACTCCGCCTACCCCATCTGGTTCTCCCTCCACTTGTTGCTGCTGCTCCCCTTGGGAGCCTTGGGCTTGAGCGGAGGCATGCGCCCGACGGAGATCTCCACCCACTGCATGCTGCGGAGGTGCATGTCGAGCGCCCTGTGCTTGGCGCGGAAGGAGTAGACGTTCACCGTCGTGCCGACCTTGGGGAAGGTGTTGCTGATGTTCTCAGCATGCGTGACGAGGCAGTTGAAGTCCGTGCCGCCGAGTCTCCTGGTGCAGAAGGGGCACCTGTAGACACCCTTGGCGAAGTAGGAGATGTACTGGCCGACCCGCAGCCTCCGCAGCGACTCGGCGAGTCTTGACGTCCTCCTCCTCGTCGTCGTCTGCCGACGTCGGCTGCCGGACAGCTGATCCATATCAAACGAAACTATGAGTGAATGAGTTGCAACGATGACGAACGTGCATGATAACAAAGTTAGGAAAAATAGAGTCAGCCTCAGTTAGAGTGGGCATGATTATATATCTACAGGGAAGGTGTTAGCGAACCAAAGCTCATGCACAACAGATTTGTACATAGCAATGGTTCGCTGAACCCTCCCTGTAAAAATTTGTGCCCAACGATTCATCATAGGCAAAGAAACAGATTCCAGATCCGAACTTGAACACATTCAAGATTATTTGCAAAATTAAACGGTTGATATCTTTTGATTAGTGCATAAAATAACTGATTGAGATCCCATGATTACTTGCATAAATTAACCGATTGAGATCCAATTATTACTTGCATAAATTAACCGAAAGGCCGAACCCCAAATCTTAAAGGAAATCAAGAAGTGATCAAAACAAAATGGAATAAAATCGGCGCAAATATTAGCCCAATACTCATCCATCTACAGATCCATCTACACCAGCAAAAATAGGGTTCAAAAAGGAATGGGGAACAAAAAAGGAAGCAAACCGTAGTTACCTCGTTCCATGGGTCCTCCAGGAAGGTGTCGTAGGGGTTCGGGGGCGGGAAGTACGGCACCGGCTCATAGGGGTCATATCCCGGCGGGATCTGACCGCCACCGGCGGCAGCAGCCTCCGATGCACCGGCGGAGGCGGCGGCGACGTCCGTTGAGGGGACGGCGTCGAAGAGGGAGGCGTCGCGCTTGGAGCCGATGGCGCCGTGGACGATAAGATTGGCATTCTCCTTGTCCATCTCACCGGCAGAGGAGAGGGAGAGGGAGAGGGTTTTTTTCTTTGGAAAAGATGATGGGACGTGAGAGAGGCGTCGTTGCGTGGGCGAGTGAGAGTGACAGAGATAGTGGGAGGAGGTGTCTATAAAGGCGAGGGGTGGTTAATGCGACCCGCGTCCTACGCATCCACCGCTGCACGTCTGCACGTCTTGGACTCGTGCAATGCGACACGCGTCCACGATTGCACGTCTTCGACTTCTGCACCGCGACCCGCGTCTACGCGTCAACAATTGCACGTCTTCCATTTCTGCACCGCAACACGCGTCCTCGAGTCTAACCCTGGAAATTTAGATATACTCAGGTATAACCTCGAGTCATATACTAGCATTTTTTGTGTGCTCAGTTTTCCCCTTGAGTGCTAATGCGGCTAGTGCAATATTCTCGGTTTACCCTCAAGTGGCTGGTCAACAGGACAGTCAACAAATGGGATTAACTAGTTAAATGAGTCATTTAATGTGCAAAAATTCCGAAAAATAGTGGCACATACTCATGCGAGTCTTTACCACAAATTGCCAGTTCTCAAAACATAGATAAGTCATAGATAAATCAAGTTTTACCACAAATTGCCACTTCTCAAAGACCTTCTCAAATCACCTAGTAGCTATGAAGGTGCATGGTTTTCCACAATAAGCCCTTCCCAAAACAGCTTTCCCCAAAACATACTTTGTCTAAATGAGGCCACAATTCTCACACTCATGTATATTTGTATTGCAAATAGTTTGAGGTAGGCCAAGATGGGTTTCATTGTACAAAACACGCATTTTCCATTTTTTAAATCTCATATTTGAATCCCTTAGTCTATTTATTACACAGGTTCCCTTGGTTTCTTGATACTACTCAGCTTTGCCCTCACCCTTCACAAATTCTCGCAGACGTGCAACATTGCCCTGATTGGTCTAGCCCATGTCACGCGGATCGTTCCCGCCGACCGTTGATCGTATGATCTAACGGGCAGGATAACCCCTCTCTCTCTCTATCGGCGGTTACCTTCCACTCTCTAAGTATGCTAAAGGGCGGTTTTCTGTATTCATTTTCACGCGCTAAAAATTATAAACTCTTTTAGGCATTACTTTTCACGCAAAAAATGATAAACCATCACCGATTTGTTGTAGCCATTAATTTTCACGCAAAAAATGATAAACCATCACCGATTAGTTGTAGCCATTAATTTTCACGAAAAAAATAATAAACCATCACCGATTTGTTGTAGCCATTAATTTTCACGCAAAAAATGATAAACCATCACCGATTTGTTGTAGCCATTAATTTTCACGCAAAAAATGATAAACCATCACCGATTTGTTGTAGCCATTAATTTTCACGAAAAAATGATAAACCATCACCGATTTGTTGTATCCATTACTTTTCACGCAAAAAATCTACCTATCTTTGTATAGAAGATCGTTTGTATGATTTTTTAGGTCATTTAGAGAAGGTAGAAAAAAAATCCCTTTTGAGAAGGTCGAAAAAACCTAACTTGTTACAAAAGCTGGTTTCAGTGAGACCTAACCAAATTTGGCATACATGATGCCATATCTATAACAACAAGGAATATCTAAAAGGGAAAGTTTCACAAAATTTGAAATTTAGGGGGAAAATGATGCCATACATGATGCCATAACTTGTTACAAAATCTGAAAATCAATTGGGTATTATAAAGGGAAATAAAAAGTTCGAAAAATGTAAAAATGGAACAATCTATCTATCTATGTATAGAAGATTAGTTGTATGAAATTTGAGGTCATTTAGAGAATGTAGAAAAAATCACCTTGTTAGAAAAGCTGGTTTCAGTGAGACGAAACGGCATGCGTTTAAGCAAAATGATTTTTTCGAACATCTCCAAATGACCCCAAATTTGCCATACATGATGCCATACGTGTAACAAAAAGGAACCCTATCTAAAAAGTGTCAAAAAAGTTTGCCCAATCGTATAGCTCTATCAAAAAGAACCTCACCATGGCGCTAGTATAATTTTGGGGTTAGTTACAAACTTTCGTTACCTAACCTTCAACACGAAACTTGTTTCAAATCACTTTTGGCGTACAAGAAACAAATCCCACCTTGATTCGAGCACCACAGCCTCCAAACGATGTCGATGCCGATATCGGCATGGTCAGAACGACTATGCTCGCCGCCACTGCTAGGTCACCGTAGGGATGCACCGTCAATCCCGTCCCCTCATTCGATCACTGACACACCAGAGATACCGCCGAGGCCAATGCCGAACGTACACGCTGATGCCAATGCCGAACATGCATGCACGCTGCTGTGGGCACGGCCACGCCGCCCCGCTATGCTGGACGCCACAGACCACCGCGAGGTCTTTCCCTTCGCCACCACACTCTTCTAGCACCCATCTATACACGCCAGAAAGGAGAGACACTAGTTTTCTCTACATTGCTCGCGTTCCTGTCGGACACGGTCAGTCAAAGTTTTGAGGTAGTCGTCGATGTCGTCGACCATTTCTTCTCTTCTTTGCATGGTTAAACGCGTCTAGTTCATATCTATCTAATGCGTCTAGTCTCGCCTCATGCAGTTCTTTGTGGACGTTGATCTCATCTCGGCACCCCGCAGGCCACCTCCTCCGTGCCATCGCTGTAGAGCTCCGTTTAAAAATCTATTCCTACCCGTGTATTGCCCATTGTATCAGCGCCATGGCCCACTTGTCATTCGATATACCGAAGCCCCACTCGTGCGCGTTTTGGTCTGGGATACACCGATGCTTACGGTCAAACAAAGATGGATGGTCTGACGTGTCTTTGCGGGCTCTACGTGGCCGCACTAGTCAGAAGATAACGGTCAACCGTCGGGCAACCAGCTGTTACATCACGTGTGATGGTTTCAGACAAAGGCTTGGGTAAAACTGAGGAAAAACTAAGGAGCTGGGGAAAACTGAGCACAACTAAGGACCCGAGGGCACGAAAATAGAAATCTCTTTAAAGAAATGCGGAATACTTTCACAGTTGACACCGCCGGGAACACCACAGCGCAATGGTGTGTCCGAACGTCATAATCGAACTCTCTTAGATATGGTTCGTTCTATGATGTCTCTTACTGATTTACCGTTATCATTTTGGGGTTATGCATTAGAGACAGCCGCATTCACTTTAAATAGGGCACCATCCAAATTTGTTGAAACGACACCGTATGAATTATGGTTTGGGAAGAAACCTAAGCTGTCGTTCCTTAAGGTTTGGGGTTGCGAAGCTTACGTAAAAAAGTTACAGCCTGACAAGCTAGAACCCAAAGCGGAGAAATGCGTCTTCATAGGATACCCTAAAGAAACTATTGGGTACACTTTCTATCACAGATCCCAAGGCAAAATCTTTGTTGCCAAGAACGGAACTTTTCTTCAGAAGGAGTTTCTCACTAAAGAAGTGACTGGAAGGAAAGTAGAACTCGACGAGGTTATTGAACCTTCTCTCGTAGATCAGAGTAGCGCAGTACCGGAAGATGTTCCTCTACAGCCTGCACCGATAGGAGAGGAAGAAAATGATAATGATCATGAAACTTCGAATGAGGAAGCTACTGAACCTCGCAGATCGACGAGGGAGCGTACCACTCCTGATTGGTATGATCCCTGTCTAAATGTCATGATTGTGGATAACAATGATGAAGATCCTGCGACGTATGAAGAAGTGATGATGAGCCCAGATTCCAACAAATGGCAAGAAGCCATGAAATCCGAAATGGGAGCCATGTATGATAACAAAGTGTGGACTTTGGTAGACTTACATGATAGCCGCAAGGCTATCGAGAATAAATGGATCTTCAAGAGAAAAACAGATGTTGATGGTAATATTACTGTCAATAAAGCTCGACTTGTCGCAAAGGGTTTCCGACAAATTCAAGGAGTTGACTACGATGAGACTTTCTCACCTGTAGCGAAGCTAAAGTCTGTGAGGATTTTGTTAGCAATAGCTACATTTTCGATTATGAGATTTGGCAGATGGATGTCAAAACGGCGTTCCTTAATGGTGACATTGAGGAAGAGTTGTATATGGTACAACCCAAAGGTTTTGTCGATCCTAAAAATGCTGACAAGGTATGCAAACTTCAGCGTTCCATTTATGGACTGAAGCAAGCATCCTGGAGTTGGAACCGACGCTTTGATAAGGTGATCAAAGACTTCGGGTTTATACAGTGTCATGGAGAGGCCTGTATTTACAAGAAAGTGAGTGGGAGCTCCGTAGCGTTCCTGATATTATATGTAGATGACATATTATTGATTGGGAATGATATAGAACTATTAAGCAGTGTAAAAGGTTATTTGAATAAGTGTTTTTCAATGAAAGACCTTAGTGAAGCAGCGTACATTTTAGGCATCAAGATTTATAGAGATAGATCAAGATGCCTAATAGGGCTTTCACAGAGTACATCCTGGACAAGATTCTAAAGAAGATTAGAATGGACGAAAGCAAGAAAGGGTTCTTGCCTATGTTGCCAGGTAAGGTCTTGAGTAAAACTCATGGTCCGGCTACGGCAGAAGAAAGAGAGAGGATGAATCAGATCCCCTATGCCTCGGCAGTAGGCTCTATCATGTATGCCATGTTGTGTACTAGACCGGATATCGCACATGTTGTTAGTTTGACCAGCAGATATCAAAGTGATCTAGGAATGGAACACTGGATAACGGTCAAGAATATCCTGAAGTACTTGAAAAGGACTAAGGATATGTTTCTTTGTTATGGCGGTGACCAAGAGCTCGTTGTAACCAGTTACACCGATGCAAGTTGGAACACTGATCCTGATGACTCTAAGTCTCAGTCTGGGTACGTGTTTATATTGAATGGTGCTGCAGTAAGCTGGAGTAGTTCCAAGCAATGCATGGTGGCGAAGTCTTCAACTGAATCTGAATACATAGCGGCTTCGGAGGCTTCATTGGAAGCGGTATGGATGAAGAGGTTCATTGTTGAGCTTGGTGTGGTTCCTAGTGCATTGGACCCACTAGTCATTTATTGTGACAACATGGGTGTCATCGCCAATGCACAAGAACCAAGGTCACACAAGAAGCTGAAGCATATCAAGTTGCGTTTTCATTCGATTCGCGAGTACATCGAAGATGGTGAAGTAAAGATTTGCAAAGTATACACAGATCTGAATGTGGCAGATCCGTTGACTAAAGCTCTCCCTAGGGAAAAGCATGACCAACACCAGAATGCCATGGGTGTTAGGTACCTTACAATGTAATCTAGATTATTGACTCTAGTGCAAGTGGGAGACTGTTGGAGATATGCCCAAGAGGCAATAATAAAGTGGTTATTATATATCTTTGTGTTTATGATAAATGTTTGCATACCATGCTATAATTGTATTAACCGAAACATTGATACATATGTGTTATGTGAACAACAAGGAGTCCCTAGTAAGCCTCTTGTATAACTAGCTTGTTGATTAATAGATGATCATGGTTTCATGATCATGAACATTGGATGTTATTAATAACAAGGTTATGTCATTAGATGAATGATATAATGGACACACCCAATTAACCGTAGCATAAGATCACGTCATTAAGTTCAATTTGCTATAAGCTTTCGATACATAGTTACCTAGTCCTTCGACCATGAGATCATGTAAATCACTTATACCGGAAGGGTACTTTGATTACATCAAACGCCACTTGCGTAAATGGGTGGTTATAAAGGTGGGATTAAGTATTCAGAAAGTATGAGTTGAGGCATATGGATCAAGAGTGGGATTTGTCCATCCCGATGACGGATAGATATACTCTGGGCCCTCTCGGTGGAATGTCGTCTAATTAGCTTGCAAGCATGTGACTTGGTCACAAGAGATGACATGCCATGGTACGAGTAAAGAGTACTTGTCGGAGACGAGGTTGAACAAGGTATGGAGATACCGATGATCAAACCTCGGACAAGTAAAATATCGCGTGACAAAGGGAATCGGTATCGTATGTAAATGGTTCAATCGATCACTAAGTTATCGTTGAATATGTGGGAGCCATTATGGATCTCTAGATCCCGCTATTGGTTATTGGTTGGAGAGGAGTCTCGACCATGTCTACATAGTTCATGAACCGTAGGGTGACACACTTAACGTTTGATGTCATTTTAAGTAGATATGGAATATGGAATGTAGTTCGAATTTTGTTCGGAGTCTCGGATGGAATCCAGGACATCACGAGGAGGTCCGGAATGGTCCGGAGAATAAGATTCATATTTAGGAAGTCATTTTCCAAGTTTGGAAATGATCCGGTGCATTTATGTAAGGCGCTAGAATGTTCTAGAACCTTCCGGAAGAAATCACCATGGAAGGTGGAGTCCCGGTTGGACTCCACCAACCCAAACCAGCCAACCAAGTGGGAGGGTGGAGTCCATGGTGGACTCCACCTCCTTGGCCGGCCAACAAAGGGGGAAGGGGAGAGTCCCTGTCCCTCTAGGTTTCGTCCATAAGGCAGTTTTTGAATTGGGGTCTTATTCGAACACTTTGGGCAAACCCTTGGGGTTCCACCTATATATTGAGGGGGAGAGGGAGCAGGCCGGCCACACCAACACCACCTTGGCCGCACCCCTCAAGGCTCCCAGGCCGGCGCCCCCTCTCCCAAACCCTAGCCGCCTCCCTCCTCCCACCTCTCCCGCATAGCTTAGGCGAAGCCCTGCCGGAGATATCCACCGCCACCGACACCACGCCGTCGTGCTGTTGGGATTCCGAGGAGGATCTACTACTTCCGCTGCCCGCTGGAACGGGGAGAAGGACGTCGTCATCAACACCGTACGTGTGACCGAGTATGGAGGTGCTGCCCGACTGTGGCACCGTCAAGATCTTCTACGCGCTTTTGAAAGCTGCAAGTGATCATCTTCTACAACAACGAGATCTAATCTCGTAGGCTTTGGAAATCTTCGAGGGTTAGTCTCATGATCTTCTCGTTGCTCCCATCTTCTTGATTGGATCTTGGCTTGTTATTCGTTCTTGCGGTAGGAAATTTTTTGTTTTCTATGCTACGAATCACATCAATGACATCATTCTTCTCTCCCTACACTTGAAAACTTCCTTCATACAAAACTTCACACAATTCTTTATTAGCAACATTAGTACAATCAAAATAAAAAATCCACTTCGGTTCAATACTGACATATATCAAGCATGTATTAAAGCATTAGCTACTATAGTAACCTTTCAAAAAGCTCTTTGATCAAAAGAACTAAAAAAGAAAGAGATTTACGAGGCAAATGCAAATAGTGCAGAAATCTATCAAAATAGAACAACAGGTAAAGATCGTTTTTTTGAACATCTTCTGTTGCTTATCTTGAAACGTGGTAAACTAACGAAAGTTAGATAATAACATGGGGCATATGCATAAAAAATTACAGCTCAAACATCCGCTCTGGCTGTTCTTATGAATTTTTATGGTAACAACACATAATCTGTTTTCAGGACAACAACTTCCCCAAATCTTACTTTCTTCGTATTAGAGACTATTCTTGGCACAAAAACGAAATAAAAATGATAAGGAGAGGTTATTACAGAGGTAATAACTTCCAAGACTCAACAAAAGAAAAATTATAGTAAATAAACATGGGTTATCTCCCAAGAGTGCTTTTCTTTAATGACTTTCAGCTAGGCGCAGAAAAGTGCGAGCGCGCATCAAGTATTATCGAGAAGAAGCATCAACATCATGAATGGCGGGAGCCTTGCGCATACCTCTCCTACCTTTACGCTTTTTCTTAGGGAAACAATGAGAAGCACCTGGTGAGGAGGTGAAAATCATGATACCTTCCCCAACATCAATCCTTGCTCCCAGGAGTTTTAGTAGTGATCGCCCAAGCGTGATTTGTCCTTTTCCTACACATTCAATGACAAGATAATCAGTGGATACCATCCTCCCTAAATTTTTGTATGCACTCCTTCAGAAATTCCAATGGGTAATATAACATCATTATTGGTAAGAGATATTTCTTCTCCTCCCTCAGAATGTCCCCAAATATTTAAAGACTCGTAAATATCACTAGGCATAAGGCAAAATTCAGACATAAAATTAGGATTTTCGGTTCAGTTTTATTATAAGAACTATTAATTCTAGACCAAGCTTCCTTGAAACTCTCCTCACTCCCTTGCTTGAAAGTGATCATTTCCTCAGGCGACATAGTCATAGGAATAGACATTTTAGCAAAAGTAAAACTAAGCAACATAAATATCAACTATAATAGCAACTAATTTTTTTTGTGTGTTTTTGATATAAAGACGACTATAAACGAAACTAAGTTTTTTTGTATTTTTGATATAAAGAAACTAAAAAAACAAAAAAAAGTAAACTAAGCAAAACTATAACAAAGTAAAGAGATTGAAGATGAGAGACTCCCCTTGCAGAAATCCTCTTTCTCCCCGGCAATGGCGCCAGAAAATCTTTGCTGTGCGCAGATTGCCGTGTGAGTTGGAAATATCTGTGGTGTAACTTTTCTTCAGGTCCCCGGCAACGACGCCAGAAAATCTTGATGGTGCTCCGGTGATTGCGCCAGACAATCTTAGTGGCGGTTTTTGTGGAAGCGGTTGGGAAACCCAAGAGAAAGGTGTGATGAGCACATCCGCAAGTTTTCCCTCAGTAAGAAACCAAGGTTTAATCGACCAGTAGGAGAGAGGCGTGACTTCTGAAGATGTTGCTAGCTGACTAGTGGCAGAGCGCACTACCGGCGTCAGCAACAACATGGAACCTGCACACAACACAACCAAAGTACTTTGCCCCAACTTACAGTGAGGTTGTCAATATCACCGGTTTGCTGAACACAAAGGATTAGACGTATCGAGTGGAAAAAGATGTTTGCAGAAATGAAAGAGAACAGAGCTTTGCAGTAAGTAAAAGAGCAGGATTGGAGTCGATGAATTTATCAGTGTAAAGGAAAGGACCGGGGTCCACAGTTCACTAGAGGTGTATCTCCATAAAGATAAATAGCATGGTGGGTGAACAAATTACAGCTGGGCAATTGACAGAATGTCGACCACGCATGACAAGATGATTACTATGAGATTCGTTTGTGCATTACAACATAATACATAGACCGTAACCCAACTATGTCTATGACTAATAATCCACCTTCCGGTTATCGTCCGAACCCCTTTCAGTATTAAGTTGCAAGCAACAGATTATCGCATTAAGCAATGTGTGTAAAGTAAACAATAGAATTAACCTTAGATAAAACATTGCTGTTTTCTCCCTAGTAGCAACATCACATATACAATCTTAAAGTTAGTGTCACTCTCCTAGATTACTAGAGGCATGAACCTACTATCGAGCATAAATACCCCCTCTTGGGTCACAAGCATCTACTTGGCCAGAGTATCTACTAGCAACAGGGAGCATGCAAGATCACAAATAACATATGACATGAATATATAATCGACCTCAACATAGTATACAATATTCATCGGATCCCAGCAAACACAACATGTAGGATTACATAAGGATGATCTTGAGCATGTAGGGCAGCTCACAAGATCTAAACATGAGGCACAAATTGGAGAAGACAACCATCTAGCTACTGCTATGGACCCATAGTCCAGGGATGAACTACTCACGCATCACTTCGGAGGCGGGCATGAAGATGTAGATGCCTTCGGCGATGATTTCCCAATTCGGCAGGGTGCCGGGAAGAGCTTCAGAACCCCCCCGAGATGGGTTCGGCAATGACGGCCGCGACAAAACTTTTCGTGGATGGAGGCTCGGGTATCCAGGGTTTTCCTGGGAAGATGTATAAATAGGCGGAGACTTTAGGTCGGTGGGGTCCCTGGGGGGACCACACCACCCCTTGGCGCGGGCCTAGGCCAGGCCGCGCCAAGGTGTGGTCTGGCCGCCCTGTGGCATTTCTTTGACTACCTCTGGACTTTGTCTTCATTTCAGTAAAATATTTAGTTTGGCTTTTGTTCGTCCAATCCCGAGAATATTTCCTGTACAACTTTTCTGAAATACAAAACAGCAGAAAACATGGAACTGGCACTATGGTATCTTTTTAATAGGTTAGTAACGGAAATCATGTAAAAGTGCAACGAAGTGTAAGCAAAACATATATGAATTGGTGTAAAACAAGCATGTAGCATCAAAAATTATAGATACTTTTGAGACATATCAATCGCTACAAGAGAGAAGAGGGGGTGTGGCTAGACAGCAGAGTCACAAGCTCAAACGGGGAGAAGATAGCGCGAGAATGGAAGTCTATATGGAGAATGCGGGAGCCAGCCAAGATTCGCATGATTTTGTGGAGGCTCTCAAAGCATTCAATGCCGACGAATGAAGTTCGTCACCACCGAGGAATGGCGAATACGGATCATTGCCAACTCTGCGGTGCCGTCGACACTTGGCAACACGGTTTGCTGGATTGTGCCATGGCCCGTAGTGTGTGGACTCTCGTTGATGAAGGGGTCGTGGAACACATGAGTACGACACATGATAGGGACGCCAGAGGTTGGATAGCAAATATGATTGCAACCCTGAATAGTGAGGATCGGGTCACAATGTTTGTGACTCTTTGGGTGATTTGGCACGCCAGGAGGAAAGCTATTCACAAAAATATCTTTCAGAGCCCTTTGTCTGTGCATTATTTTGTGCAAAATTTCATCGCGGACCTTGAAAATTTGAAGAGGCAAGAGAAAAAAGTCCTGCCTATAGCTGGCACAACTGCTGCACCTTGTTGGAACCCGCCTCCGCAGGGTCATGTGAAGATCAATGTCGATGCTGTTGTGGGGGAAAACAATGGGCAAGGGGCAGTGGCTGCGATCGCTAGAAGTGCTCAAGGAGAGTTTATGGGAGCATCACCACTTGTGTTCCCTGGCATGGCAACAATGACCCGGAGACCCTGGAAATGCTTGCATGCCGAGAGGTATGTGCTCTGGCTGGAGACCTCTCTTTGAGGTGGGTTCGGGTGGCATCCGACTGCTCCAACGTAGTGAGAAGTTTGGAGAGGGGCACTATGGGAGTTTACGCTCACATAGTTCGAGAAATCGTGGAGGTGAAGAAGAATTTCTAGAAGCTGGTGTTCGTCCACGAAGGATGGAGTTCAAACAAGGAGGCGCATGCTTTAATGAGAAGTGCCATCTATGATGAACCAGGCTGCCACCGTGTGGCTTAATGGACCGCCTGAGGGTTTTTGTAGAAATATTGTAGCTGATTGTAATGAACATGTGATCGTTGAGCAGCGAGTTTTCGACGCTCTCTTTTCTTTACCAGGGCACCGAAGGGGAGTGGAAGTTTTTAATGAGGCAGATCACATGCCTAATAAAGTGTGTTTATCCCTAAAAAAACTAATCTGGCGATCTTCATACCAAATGTAAAATGATTGCCTGAAATAACGAAATTAACTCCAACAGACACATCACCATGGACCATCAATTTATTTTCGATAAAATGCGTTTTTTCAGAACCAAATATCACGCCAAGATGATACAACCATACAAAGTTCTACCGACCATCCAATGATGTCTAAGGAGCTGTGGGTCGAAACAAAGACTAACCATCACTCATGCATGCAAAGTAAACAAGGGCATGTTTGGTAGCATGTATGGGATTTTTGCACCACTGCGCCAGCGAGATGGACCTCCTTGCCCGTCGCGAACGGGCCATGGGTCATGAAACATGGGTCGTTTGGTAGCCTGGGCGGCCTTTTGTGCGCCGGAGAAGGAAGCCATGCCCCATCGTTTAGTTGCCCGTTTCCAGCCCAAGTTGCACGCAGGAATACATGAATCAACTGTTTGGTTGCTCAAATCACAGTTCCATATCCTTACCAAAATTCAAATAGGGTGATATTACCATGCCATAGCATGTTACATACGGTCAGACACCACTCAGAAGAACAAGATCCTCACGATCACCACGATGAGGAAGACGACAATGTAATCTTTGACCCGACTGGGACGTACCATCGGTGGTGCTCCTTGTAGAGCATGTACTTCCTCCGGCGGCAGCTGTACTAATGGCACTGCCTCATCGATGGCCTGGTCTTCTAGGAACTCCTCTTCCAGGAAGGTGAGGTACTCTTGTTGTGCCTTCTCTAATGTTTCATACCCTCGGTAGCTGTTGTTGGAGTAGCCATTGACCTGGTCTTGACATACCCTCCATGGGCTGTAGATTCCTCGAACCCATCCGCGGAACACCACATACCACTAGCACGGCATTAGAAGAACATGTAATCGATCACAACCATGAAACAATTCATAATAGAGCAATAGAACAACACAAGTGTTGACATCAAATGATAAACTAACAGGGGCGTGCATGATCATTCCAAAAGTGGATCACAAGTTCATCCTACACTACCAATTACCATGGTGTCATCCTACCACCACAACAAAAGTGGGTGTCATCCTAACATCGCAAGTTCACCATCACCTGAGGGGTTAGTATATACCACTGATATGTCTCCGACGTATCGATAATTTCTTATGTTCCATGCTACTTTTATGATGATACACACATGTTTTATACACATTATATGTCATATTTATGCGTTTTCCGGAACTAACCTATTGACAAGCTGCCGAAGGGCCAGTTGATGTTTTCTGCTGTTTTTGGTTCCAGAAATCCTAGTAAGGAAATATTCTCGGAATCGGACAAAATCAATGCCCAGCATCCTATTTTTCCTCGAAGCTTCCAGAACACCCGAGAGAGGCCAGAGGGGGGCCACTGGGCCACCAGACGCCAGGGTGGCGCGGCCCAGGCCTTGGCCGCGCCCCCCTGTTGTGTCGTCGCCTCGTTGACCTTCTGACGCCGCCTCTTCGCCTATATAAAGGTCCCTGACCTAAAACTTAGATACGAAAAAGCCACGGTACGAGAAACCTTCCAGAGCCGCCGCCATCGCGAAGCCAAGATCTAGGGGACATTAGTCTCTGTTCCGGCACGCTGCCGGAGCGGGGAAGTGCCCCCGGAAGGCTCCTCCATCGACACCACCGCCATCTTCACCAACGCTGCTGTCTCCCATGAGGAGGGAGTAGTTCTCCATCGAGGCTCGGGGCTGTACCGGTAGCTATGTGGTTCATCTCTCTCCTATGTACTTCAATACAATAATCTCATGAGCTGCCTTACATGATTGAGATTCATATGATGATGCTTGTAATCTAGATGTCATTATGCTAGTCAAGTGGATTTTACTTATGTGATCTCCGGAGACTCCTTGTCCCACGTGTGTAAAGGTGACAGAGTGTGTGCACCGTGTGGGTCTCTTAGGCTATATTTCACAGAATACTTATTCGCTGTTATGAATGGCATAGTGAAGTGCTTATTTATATCTCTTTATGATTGCAATGTGTTTTGTATCACAATCTATCTGTGTGCTACTCTACTGATGTTATTAAAGTAGTTTATTCCTCCTGCACGGTGTAATGGTGACAGTGTGTGCATCGTGTAGTACTTGGCGTAGGCTATGATTGTGATCTCTTGTAGATTATGAAGTTAACTATTGCTATGATAGTATTGATGTGATCTATTCCTCCTTTCGTAGTGTGAAGGTGACAGTGTGCATGCTATGTTAGTACTTGGTTTGGTTATGTTGATCTGTCATGCACTCTAAGGTTATTTAAATATGAACATTGAATATTGTGGAGCTTGTTAACTCCGGCATTGAGGGTTCGTGTAATCCTACACGATTAGTGGTGTTCATCATCCAACAAGAGGGTGTAGAGTCTAGCATCTATCTATTTATTCTGTTATGTGATCAATGTTGAGAGTGTCCACTAGTGAAAGTATGATCCCTAGGCCTTGTTCCTAAATACTCGCTATCGCTGCTTGTTTCTTGTTTTACTGCATTTTTACTTCCTGCAATATTACTACCATCAATCGCACGCCGACAAGCACTTTTCACGGCACCGTTACTACTGCTCATATTCATTCATACCACTTGTATTTCACTATCTCTTCGCCGAACTAGTGCACCTATTAGGTGTGTTGGGGACACAAGAGACTTCTTGCTTTGTGGTTGCAGGGGTTGCATGAGAGGGATATCTTTGACCTCTTCCTCCCCGAGTTCGATAAACCTTGGGTGATCCACTTAAGGGAAACTTGCTGCTGTTCTACAAACCTCTGCTCTTGGAGGCCCAACACTGTCTACAAGAATAGAAGCACCCGTAGACATCAAACACCTCATCATATTTACAAAATGAGGCCATCAAATGTTTTTCATCCCTAGCTACTGCCAGAATGTACATAATAATCATCATCATCACCAGTTCCATGCATGCATCCCCTGAACCACCCCCTCGATCAAGGGAACCACTACACCTTTGAGTGGTACTTGCCAAGGTAGTTCCTTAACCAGAGGACACGGTGTGGCTCGATCATGCCGACGATGCTGGAACCCTAGGCCTTGTGGTCGACGAGGTGGCTCAGGGCGGCCATGAGATCATCCACGGCGAAGCCAAGCATGTCCATGACCGCATTGTACAGGTCAGGGTGCATGTCCGTGGGCTTGTTGTCCCTGATGGCCTGTGCGACGTCCTTCACAGCAACATTCATGTTGGTGAAGGCCACCATCTCGTCATCGGCGAAGGCGCCTCCCTTCCTCTTCCCTGCAGTCACCTTCTCAGGCGCGTCTCCAGCCTTCTCAGGTGGCTCATCAAGGTTGACCGTGTCGGACTCCTGGGTTTCAGCATCCTCATTTGAAGGAATTGCTGTAGCCGAGCCTAAGGGCTCACTGGATCCCATGGCGTACTTGCCGGTGGCGAGGCCGAAAGAGAAGATGGTATTCATCTCATCGTAGTTGGCAATGGGCACATTCAGGAACTCCACATCCTTTGGGTGATCCTACGATATGAAGGGACAATGATGTTAGTTCAGCTAGTGGCTGATCAAAAGAGTTAGCTAGTGAGGTGGACTGAGCGTGCTCACAACGACGTGCCCGCAGTAGTGCTCACCCTCAAGTATGATGCATTTGGTATCCTCGCACCACTGAGTCCCGCTTAGATCGCGGAGCCTGCTAATATTGAGCAACCTCTGCCTCCACTTCCTCCGGTGGTTGTACACCTGAGTGGAGCACACGGAGACACCACAGTGGTCAAGAAGACCCTTCTTCACAGCAGTCAGATGGACTTCCTTGAATACTTTGTTAGTTCTCACTCCGGTCTTGATCAAGCCGCACATCTTCTCCAACACGAAGCTGGACATGAATGGAAGCCATTTCATGGTGCCAGTCCCTTTCTGCCCGGACTTCAAGGCCCTGTTCGCTTCCCTGCGGTTCTTGTTCTTCATTATGGTGGCCAACCTAGCCGCGACCTCTGCTGCTACCTGAGCCACCAGGTCAGACACATGCAGAGGGGTGACCGCCACCTTGGAGTCATAGGCGAGCTATGAATCGGGAACTTGCGACGGGATCTGAGAGTCCCCAACACCGACAAGTGCCTGGCAAAAGTCATCACAGAAGGAGTCCTACACACATCGTAGTACATATAACGTGAATCTACTTGGAAGCAAAGACATGTGAATAGCACAAACCATACCAACAATCATCCTAAATCAGACAAGCAGTTCATTGCAACCGTGAATAGCACAAACCCTTGCAACATCATGATAGGTGAGCACATTTGGGACAAACAAGCAACCCGAAATGTCGAACCCTAGCAAGATCATGATAGCTCACCACAATCCGAACTAACCCCTGCTACAAGACCAAACCCTAGACAAGATCTGACAACTCCTAACATAGATCTAGACATTACTGCGGTACCAGGATAAGGGATGCCTTAGAATCATCACCGGAGGTGAAGATGCGCTGCACTAGGAAGTAGATGAAGCAGCCCAGATGTACTCGCCGCCGCCGCTGCAACCGTCGCCGACCGGAGATGCGTGCGCCTCTTACCTGCTTGCCGACGGGAGGAGAAGCTCGAAATTTGGAGGGAGAGTGGAGGAGGGGGTAGAAATAGGCCATGGGTCGCGGCGGGAGGTGACATAATCCTTCCCGCCCCCCTTTTCGCTTTTTCGCCGATGCGAACCACGGCTCCCGCCATCTCCATTCTCGTCTCCGTGTGCGCGCCGAAGATTGCCTTTTGCATCAGTCGCTGTGGAGATTTGCCTGCACCGCTGGAAACTGCCGAACCAGACGTTTCTCCAGGGCCTGGCCCGAGGGTGCTTTGAAAACTGGTTCGTGCAAGAACGCGAGTCGGCCGAGCAATCAAACGGACCGAAAATTGCTAGCCTGATGCGAGCCAAGGAGCATGCAACCTATCAAACAGGCCCCAATTGCTTGGTTGCTCGCTCCAAGATGATCACATGCCACTGTAAAGAGCTCCTTGTGTCCCTTCAAGGATAGAAAAATCAATAAAAAAATGGTAATAACGGAGCGTGTGTGAGAGCGAGTGGAGTGGATATGAGGGCTGAAAGCTTTTTTGACACAAAATTTAGGATTTCCTAAAAAATTGAATTAGTGCTAGGAGGAACTAGACACTAAATGATATAGTAGAAGTGGGATCTTGGCGTGAGAATTCCAGAAATTCGTTCCTGACCGGATTCAAACTCTGGTCGTTGGGGTGCACCACTGCGACCCCAACCACTGGGCTATGAATTGTACTACATACATCAACTAAGATATTTGTTAGGCACGTATATTATAATACACGATATTTGTTAGCCTTGTACATACATCTATCATTCTAATAACAGGAAAACATTATCATGTATATAAATGCAATTTTGTTTTCATTCTTCGCTTAGATTTAGGTTTAAATAAGTTGTACTAAATGTACCATTCTAAAATTTGAACAAAAATATTAGTTCAAATTAGAGTTTTCCTCCAAAAAAAATTATCCTATTGTAGTGATAGAAGATTACTTTGTATATAATATTATATTATCAAAACAACTATGTGGTTGGTATTGCTTAGTACTATTAATAAGATTATTTTACAAACGTTTTACAAATAAAATATTAAGATTCAACGACATGATAAGATGTAAACAAGTACAAATATTTAGTATAATCGTTGTCGTTTCTTGTTAGTTTGAAATGACGGAACAAGCAATGGAGGAATTCTAATAGTGTCCATTTCAATGCCTAATCTTTTTCTGATTGGTTAAAGTGCCAAAGAAAAAAGGTGAAGGCTATAAGATCAGGGACGAGTATACTTACGGGGGAGGGGTAGGTCTAGCGGGATCTTGAGGCCTCGAGGGGCAAAGGGCGAGCCCGGTGCCCAAGTAGAGACGAGAAGGGCACATGTCCTAGAGGATGGATTAGGGCAGTGACTGTGTGGGCGACTGGCGAGGCGCGGAACGATCCTGACCTGCACGATCTCCACTTCTCCAAGCGGTCATCTTGACCTGCAAAACAATCAAGTAGTGGATGGTCACTACAGCCTATACAAGAATGCAAATTAGCAATGATGCATGGGCAAAGTTTGTTTCTATGAATAGGTTTCAACTAGGCCAAGTAGTGATGTTTTTTCTTCCATCCACATGGAAACCATCTTTCATCCACGAGGGAAGTTATCATCATACTAGTGTGATTCATAGTGATATAAATCAACAAGTCCTCCTATATATCTATCTGATCTCTTATGTGCTAGAGATGGCTATGAAAAACTCTGTTTTTCGATTGTCCCTACCCTAGTTGCTTTTGTAATGTGCTATGAAATCACCGGACCAAGAATCTTAAATTTCCCTTTTAATTATACCTTGTGATGTAACTGTACCTTGACGTTGCTTTTTTTCTGATAGTTATTTTGCATTTCTATCTGGATTAACAAGAATCAGACCCATGTTGAAATTATGGGGATAGAAGCAAATAAGTTCATCAGTGGCTAAGAATGGTCAACCGTTCTTGGAAGACAATGAAACAGACAACCATTTCCCGTTCAAGTGCAGAGGCCGAGTTGCGAGCTATGGCTCTATTGCCGGGAGCAGTGACTTGGTTACGCACGTTGGTTATTGGACGACTTTAATTAGCGTCTCTGCTTCCGCACCGACTCCTCTCTTGTTAGACAGTACTGGCGTTATCAGAGTTGCGCGTGACCTAGTGAAGAATGAGCTCACCAAGCACACATGTGTTGATGCCACCTTTGTCCGCACTATTTTGCAAGGTCATGTTCTCTCACAAAGTAGAGCGCAACATGGGTTCTTTCTTTCCAAACTCAGTGTTGTTGATCCATTTTTTGAGGGGGAGGGGGTGTTAGAGATGTATAGATCCATTTTCCTATTTATTCCTAGTGTATAAGAGGTTCCCCGCATATTATTACACATGTATATGAATTGTATTTTAACCCCTGTGAATGATAGTTGCTCATTTCTAAAAGTTTGATCATGCACAACATGATCGTTGAGTAAAAGTGTGATGACAACCAACATGACCAAGGATGGAAATTCCAGGGCGAATTGGCTGAGCCCAACCGGGGGCTTTGTCATTTGAGGAGTTCCTCCAAATGCATGTTGAGCTCGGTGATAGCCACATTCACGGTGATCTTCTGGCAGATCTGATCCAGCATGAGTGGGCATTGGCTACAAAACATCTTATTTCTATCTGTTTATCTGGATGTAATAAAGGTACAAAGCTATTTATATTTGTTTGATTGCAACTTTATTGTTTCCTATGCATATGAGGAGATTGTGTGAAAATGAGGTGAAATTAAATCAAAATGGACCGGCCAGACCAAAATATGTCGGGCTGGTAGGGCTACCCAACCCAAGCGGGAAAACATGGCCTGGAGGCTATATTAGTATCCGTGGCCCAACGCAAACTGACTGAAACAGACACAGGTGGTGTCTGGAATGCGTCGAGCTACTGGAGATGCCGTTAGATTTAGGGAAACATCGCTTACATCTCAGTTACAACTAGAGTTTTTCAAAGCGACACCCAGTCTGTCCTTCGACCGCTCTATGTAGTTAGTATCATTCATGCTAATTAGTTGAAATATTTTGTATCAAATTAATCAGATTTCAAGTAGATAAGGTTTTTGTGGGCTTATGCCGGATGTCTCTTGCAACCCTAGTTACAACCTAGTTACAACTTATGTGTAACTCATATGTGAACACGAATCAGAACCCAAATTTAACAATCTACATTTGTTTTTGTTTAGCTTTAATCGTGCAATTGAGAAAAAACTGAGTTGCAACGTATGTGCAACCGAGAAAATCCCGATGTACCTAGAATTATCAAAACTATTAAAGGAATAGAGGGGTGTGGCTTGCTTCTGCTGGTACGTCTTTGTAGTACTCCCGACGTACCAATTTATTAGACCAACACATAGTTTAAGGAAAAAAAAGCTTAACTAAAAACTTGGTCGACAAAATATGGCTTGTATGTCACGAAAATTATAACATTAGATTTACTTTCAAAGTATGAATTATAACAGTCGGCGCTGATCGATAACCGTCGAGCAGAAGTTGAGTTACATTTAGATGCATCCCTAGAGTAGATAATGTCTACATTGTTCCGAATCTTGATACATCTATTTTCATGGGACGAAAGGAGTTCATTGTATCGTAATGCACATATATGTATCATGTATGGGAGTACAAGAAAGAGAAAGAACGATTATTGAACATTATTGATCACCTGGATTTGAAAGCGGAAACAAGCATTCTGGATACAAATGAAAGGGAAGAGTTAAAAAAGGCAAATGATAGTCTGACTAAACTAAGAAGAGAAGAGGAGTCAAAATGGGCTCAGAGAGCGAAGGTCAAACATATTCAGGAAGGGGTAATAATACGAGATATTTTCACCTAATAGCAAATGGCAAACATCGAAAGAAGAAAATCTTCCAACTTGAACAACAAGAGGGAACTATTATTGGGAAAGATAATCTAAAAGTATATATTACTGAATTCTATAAGAAGTTATTTGGAACACCGACTCCAACAAATATTTCTTTAGTTGAGAACGAGATTAATGATATAACGCAAATATCGTCAATTGAGAATGAGATCTTGACGGCCCCTTTTACTGCTGAAGAGGAGGTTCACCAAACTATCTCACAAATGGAGCTGAATAAAGCTCCTGGGCCGGATGGATTTCCAGCTGAATTCTATCAAAAAAATTGAGAAGTAATAAAAGGTGACCTAATGGCTCTGTTTGCGCTGTTTACTAATGGGGATTTGCCCCTTTATAAATTGAATTTCGGAGTTATCACATTATTACCCAAAAAAAGAGAATGCGGTTCAGATTCAACAATATAGACCTATTTGTTTACTTAATGTCTATTTTAAGATATTCACTAAAGTTGGTACTAATCGCATATCTGGGATTGCCCCGAGAGTTATAAGGCCAACTCAATCCGCATTCATGCCAGGTAGAAATATTTTGGAAGGGGTAGTCATACTTCATGAAATGATTCATGAGTTACATAATAAGAAGATGGACGGTGTGTTATTTAAGATTGATTTTGAGAAAGCATACGATAAGGTAAAATGGCCTTTTTTACAGCAAACATTAAGAATGAAAGGTTTTGCTCCAGAATGGGGTAGATTAGTACAACAATTTGTGCAAGGTGGTAGTGTTGGGGTGAAGGTTAATGATGACATTGGTCATTATTTCCAAACAAAAAAAGGTCTAAGGCAAGGGGACCCTCTGTCTCTAATGCTTTTTAACATTGTGGTGGATATGCTTGCCATCTTAATTGAACGAGCCAAAGAGGATGGTCAAGTCGGAGGATTAATTCCTCATTTAGTTGAGGGAGGTCTCTATATACTACAATATGCCGATGATACTATCCTTTTTTTTGGAACATGACCTCAACAAAGCCGTTAACATGAAACTAATCTTGTGTCTTTTTGAAGAACTTTCGGGACTCAAGATTAATTTTCATAAAAGTGAGATTTTTTTTTTTGGAAAGGAAAAAGAGGAGGAAGACCAGTATAAGCAGATCTTTGGATGTGATGCTGGACAACTCCCTTTTAGATACTTAGGTATTCCAATCCATTACAAAAAACTCAAAAATACTGATTGGTATCCGGTAGAAACACGGTTTGAGAATAAATTAGGATGCTGGAAAGGGAAGTTACTATCCTATGGTGATAGGTTAGTGCTTATTAACTCAGTATTAACTAGCTTACCGATGTTTATGTTGTCTTTCCTGCAAATACTCGTTGGGGTAAGGAAACGTTTGGACTTCTATAGATCTAGATTCTTTTGGCAGTCCGACAAAAACAAAAGAAAATACCGACTTACTAAATGGAATATTGTTTGTCGACCCAAGGATCAAGGGGGCTTAGGTATTGAAGTTCTTGAGATCAAAAATAGATGTTTATTGAGCAAATGGATTTTTAAACTTCTTAATGAGGATGGGGTGTGGCAGGAGTTGCTACATAACAAATACCTAAGACAGAAAACATTATCAGAGGTTCAAGCGAGACCGTCTGACTCTCCATTCTGGAAAGGTCTAATGGATGTCAAACATGAGTTCTTTTCCAGGGTTTTTTCAAAGTGGGTAATGGATTGCAGATCCGCTTCTGGGAAGATACCTGGTTAGGCAAGACTCCTTTGGCTCAACAATATCCGTCGTTATATAATATTGTTCATCATAAGAATGTCACTGTTGCACAGGTATTAGGCCAGTCACCGCTGAATATTACATTTAGAAGAGTGTTAAATGGTAATAAATGGACTATGTGGTTGCAATTATGTAGGAAACTAATGACCGTGCATTTAAATGATGAGGAAGATCGTTTTATCTGGGAATTAACACCAAATGGTTTGTTTACAGTGAAGTCAATGTATGAAGATCTTATGTGTGACCATACCCCCTTTCTGAGAAAATATCTATGGAAGGTTAAAATTCCGCTAAAAATTAAGATTTTTATGTGGTTCTTGAGTAATAAGGTGCTATTAACTAAGGACAACCTAGCTAAACGTCATTGGAATGGGTGTACAAAATGTGTTTTCTGTGGGGAACAGGAGACCATCCAACACCTTTTTATTGAATGCCCTTTAGCTAAACTCTTATGTCTTACGGTTAATTTTACCTATGATCTTCCACCTCCCACCAATATTACTAATATGTTTGGTAACTGGTTAAATGGAGTAGATAGACAATCTAAAGCGTATATCCGGATTGGGGTTTCTGCTTTATGTTGGTCTATTTGGAGGAGCAGGAATGATATAATTTTTAATAAAAAACTCTCTTTTCATTTCTTGCAGGTTATCCATATGGTTTCCCTTTGGGTCCAGCTTTGGTGACATAGGCATCCCCAATGGGCCTGCCGAAGATGGTACCCGGAGTTTTACTGAAGGCCCACAACTCAAAGATTATAAAGCCAGGAAGCCCAGACAGGAGATAGTTTGGGAAGATAGAATTGTATTAGGAATATTGATTTGTAACTATTACGGGACGGACTCAAATAGCCTCCCGAACTCTGTAACTTGTGTATCACGAAACCCTCGGCTCCGCCTCCTATATAAGGGGGAGTCGAGGGACAAAGAGGGGATCGATTTCATTGTCAACACAACCCTAGTTTTCTAGCAGTCAAGTACTTTTCCGACTGAAACCCTCGAGATCTACTTGCCCTCTACTTCCAACTAAACCCTAGTCTATAATCCGTAGGCATTGACAAGTTAATAGCTTGTCAATTGGCACCATCTGTGGGGATTAGAGGCGACAAGAAGCTGATCTCGATGGCACGTTCAAGATTGTCGACGTCTTCGGTGGCAAGCAACGCGATGGATAGAGGTAAACGGATCGAAACTGATCTAGTCGATTTTGTTCCTCACCCGCCCTCCCGTTTGGATGCATATGCGTATCTGGAGGAGCCTATGGAGATGACGTTCGGAAGGTTCCACTTCCGCGTTGGAAGAGAAGGATCGCATCGTCTCGAAGTTCCGCTTTCATCGGGATTGTCGGCGGTCGATTCTGATTTTCCGGACTCATCTTTCGAGACAGGCGATGAGGAGATTTCGCCGCCACGCTTCGTCAACACTACGACAAGCGAAAAGCTCGCCAAAATCTTCGGCAACATGTCCTTCACTCCAATATAAGCAGCGACTTAGACAACGTCGATAGCTTCAGCTTCATCGACAAATCCACTACTGTTGGGGAGGTCTTCGCCGATCTATACGATGGTGTCATCGATCCCGACAAAGGTCAAAGTTCAAAATATCATCAGATCTATGCAATTGGAGATACAAGTCGACCACAACAGGAGACATGGGAAATTCGTACGTCGATCCCGCTGATCTTACGCGAGGCTTGGGAACCAAATATGTCGGGCCTGGAACACGACAGATGGTGCAATTTCCGCAAGCAGTGTGGGATAGAGTTGCAAGGGCTATTGATGGCACAGAGCCAATGGCTGTAACTGCGACATCTGAAGAGTTGCAACAATATCAATATATACTCGCCCGTGCTAGGCGAGAGCTCGAGAAGCAGAAAGTTGAGCTGGATAGGAGGCAAGCCGCGGCTTCTGCGTCAAGTCGAAAAAGGGAAGAACTCAATCGACATTCAGGAACTTCGGGATCCAATCACGGAGCAGCCCGTGATAGGGGAAGATCTGGGCTGCAGAACATACCCGAAGCAGAAAGGGAAAATCTGATCCAAAACCTCGACATGTCCTTTATGTCGATAGATACAAGGGGAAACATTATTCCCAAAACACCGGAAGTTGGATACATGGCGACTCAGGCCTTCATACTGGTAAATAGACCACCTCCCGGAGATCCGAGGGAAGCATTGTATAACATGGCTATGGCAGGAGTTGGAGTCATGGGAACAGCGTTTTCAAACACAGGCACACCTCCTGAAGGTGCTCCAAGGCAAAATAGTCCAAGACCAAAAGTGGTAGGACAGGATCAGCCGAGAACAACCGCGGCAAGAAACACATCGACACAGGCACGAGTTGATAGGGCACGGCAAGAAACAAGGGAACGTCGGCAGTCACCGGAAGACGACGAAGAGGAGATGTGCGGGCTCCCCTGTTTTACTCGAAGAGTTCGCAAAACGCGAGTTCCATCTGGTTTCAAGTTACCCGACAATTACAAGAAGTTCGATGGCCTGCAAGATCCAGAGGATTGGCTAGTCGATTATCTGGAAACAGTGAAATTGACGGGAGGAACCAAAGCAACTGCCATGCAAAGTATCCAAGTGCACTTAAGTGGAGCAGCGCGATCATGGATCAAAAAGTTACCACCTGGATCTATCGATAGCTGGGAAACTTTCGAGGATATGTTCGTAAAAAACTTTTTATCTACATGCAAGAGACCTGCGTCAATAGAGCAACTGCGAGCCTGTAGACAGAAGTATGATGAGTCGATGAGGACATACATTCAGAGGTGGAACATTATCAAAAACTCGGCGGAAAACATATCTGATGAAAGAGCAATAGATGCGTTCGTCGCCGGAATTCGAAGGAAGGATCTAGTCGAGGATTTGGGAAGGACTAATCCAAAGACAATAGCAGCACTGATGGCGATAGCGAATCGCTGGGCAGATGGAGAAGATGCGGTTCACAATAAACGGCACAGGTCACCCGAGGATGATCGAAATCGAAATAGACGACGATTCTCCCGCCAGTTCTCCGACTATGACGGTCCCAGCCAAATATCGGCTGGCTTCCTAGGAAATAGTGGAAATAACAATCGAGATGATTATCAAAAAAGTGGAGAACAACGTGGTGACTACAGGGATAGTCCACGTCCTAACAGGCAAAATAATGGTCCAAGATTCCAGAGGCCATATATATCTCCCGAGGATATGATGAACGGACCATGTCAAATGCATTTTTATCTCGACAACAATGGGAAGAGGTAGTCGGGACATCTACAGAAGGATTGCCGGACTTTCCAGGCATTGAACAGATATGCAGGGCACGCTAACGCGCAGGCAGCACATAGGAACCCTCAGGGGCCAAGGAGTGAGATCCACCTTCCACCCCCTCCCGCGATCACGGACGAAAATCGACATCAGTTACAAATAGCGGCGGCTTGATGACCCACAAGTATAGGGGGTGTATCGTAGTACTTTCGATAAATAAGAGTGTCGAACCCAACGAGGAGCAGAAGGTGTTGACAAGCAGTTTCGATGAAGGATTCACCGTAAATGCTCACGTGACAAGTATTCAGGGGGTTTTGATATAGCAGATAAATAAAGTACGAGTAAGTAAAATGCGAGAGAAATAATTGCAACGAGTGGCCCAATCCTTTTTAGCACAAAGGACAAGCCGGTTTGTTTACTTATAATGACCAAACGTTCTTGAGGACACACGGGAATTTAGTCTAGTGCTTTCGCTTCATATAGCTGATTAATCTTCATTGTTTTGATAAGTGTTGTGTGGGTGAACCTATGCTAATGCACCGCCCTTCCTAGGACTAATACATACTTGTGATTATACCCCTTGCAAGCATCCGCAAATACAAGAAAGTAATTAAGATAAATCTAACCACAGCCTTAAACTCGAGATCCTCGCTATCCCTCCCGCATCGATATACCAACGGGGGTTCAGAGTTGCTCGTCACTCCGGCAACCCCGCAATTAGCAAACGAATACAAGATGTATTCCCCTAGGCCCATAAAGGTGAAGTATCATGTAGTCGACGTTCACATGACACCACTAGAAGAATAACACCACAACTTAAATATCATAACATTGAATATTACCCAACATAATTCACTACTAACATTTAGACTTCACCCATGTCCTCAAGAACTAAACGAACTACTCACGAGACATCATATGGAACATAATCAGAGGTGATATGATGATGAATAACAATCTGAACATAAACCTTGGTTCAATAGCTTCACTCAATAGCATCAATAACAAGTAGAAATCAATACCGGGAGAGTTTCCCCTATCAAACAATCAAGATCCAACCCTAATTGTTACAGCGGTGACGAGGTGCAGCGGTGGAGATGGCGGTGACGATGATGAAGATGGTGGTGATGATGATGGAGATGATGTCCAGCTCGATGACGGTGACGATGGCGTCGATTTCACCCTCCGGGAGCGAATTTCCCCGGCGGATTCCTGCCCACCGGAGAGTTCTTTTCTCTCTGGTGTTTTCCGCCCCGCAGAGGCGGCTATGACTATTCACGACTATCCTTTGGAGCTTAGGTTTTCGGGACGAAGAAGTATGCGAAGGAGAGGATGCCAGAGGAGGCTGTGGGCCCCCTCCTCACAAGGCGGCGCGGCCAGGCCTTGGCCCGCGCCAGCCTATGAGGTGGGCCCATGGCGGCCCTCCTCGGCTCCCCCTTCTGGCTCCCTTCGTCTTCTGGGAAAATAGGATTTTTCATATAATTTCCGTCAATTGTTGATCTTCCGAAATATTGCATTCTGACGACGCTTTTTCCAGCAGAATCCTGACTTCGGTGCGCGATCCTCCAATAATCATAAAACATGCAAAATAGATGAAATAACATAAGTATCATCTCTAAATATGAAATATATCAATGAATAACAGTAAATTATGATATAAAATAGTGATGCAAAATGGACGTATCAACTCCCCCAAGCTTAGACTTCGCTTGTCCCCAAGCGAAACTGAACTCAGTAAACAAGACCACATGTTTATGGAGTGAAGAGTCGATAAATAAAATACGGACAAGAAGCATCATATTAATTTACACAAGACATTCTAGTAGACAATTTCCGCATATAATTCAACTTGAAACAAGTAGAAGGAAATCACAAGTAAAGGTGCATAGGAAATCATAATTGCTGATGGCAAACTTTGTTCTTGGTCAGAGAACATTTAACGGATTGTACTAATTTATCGAGCAGCGCTCTTATATTAAAGCTTATAGCAAAACTTGCATATTCAATCATAATAATCTCCTCATAATCATCGATAATCTTCAAAGCTATATTCATTCAGATAAAACTTGTACTAAACAAGGAAGAAAGAAAAGGCATGATTAAGTAGATCACAATATAGATGGTTGGATCACAACAACTCAATTGCTTGCTTAAGATAGAGGGAAATAGGTTTACTGACTCAACATAAAGTAAAAGATAGGCCCTTCGCAGAGGGAAGCAGGGATTAAATCATGTGCTAGAGCTTTTCAAATTTTGAAATCATATAGAGAGCATAAAAGTAAAGTTTTGAGAGGTGTTTGTTGTTGTCAACAAATGGTAATGGGTACTCTAACCCCCTTGCCAAACAGACTTCCAAAGAGCGGCTCCCATGAAGGACGTTATCTCTACCAGCAAGGCAGATCATCCCTCTTCTCTTTTGTTTACACATGTACTTTAGTTTATTTAAGGATGACACTCCTCCCAACCTTTGCTTTCTCAAGCCATGGCTAACCGAATCCTCGGGTGCCTTCCAACATTTCACATACCATGGAGGAGTGTCTATTGCAAAATTAAGTTGCTTAACGATGAATCAGGGCAAAACATGTGAAGAGAATTATTAATGAAAGTTGATTAATTGGGGCTGGGAACCCCGTTGCCAGCTCTTTTTGCAAAATTATAGGATAAGTGGATAAAGCCACTAGTCCATTAGCGAAAGCTGCCTAACAAGACTGAAAGATAAAACACCACATACTTCCTCATGAGCTATAAAACATTGACACAAATAAGGGATGATAACTTTTGAATTGTTTAAAGGTAGCACATGAAGTATTTACTTGGAATGGCGCAAAATACCACATAGTAGGTAGTTATGGTGGACACAAATGGCATAGGTTTGGGTTAAAGTTTGGATGCACGAGAGGTATTCCCTCTCGGTACAGGTCTTTGGCTAGCAAGGTTAATTAGCAAGCATAAGAGTTGAGGGAAACAAACAAATATACATGTGATAGAAACAATCATGCATCTTCCTTGTAAGCACAAACAAATTTAACTTCAGAATACTAAGCTCATAGCTAACAAGAAAGAACGATAATGAAACAACATATCTACATGTATTTGTTCTCTACTTAAACTCAAAGTGTTGTTGCTATTGACCAATGCTAAGTTTGCCAAAACCAAATAGATTTAATCAATGCTCCCAAAGTGATACCAATACTAACAACTGTTGGAGATATGCCCAAGAGGCAATAATAAAAAGGTTATTATAATATATCTTTGTGTTTATGATAATGTTTACATACCATGCTATAATTGTATTAACCGAAACATTGATACATGTGTGTTATGTGAACAACAAAGAGTCCCTAGTATGCCTCTTAACTAGCTTGTTGATTAATGGATGATTAGTTTGATAATCATGAACATTGGATGTTATTAATAACAAGGTTATATCATTGTATGAATGATGTAATGGACACACCCAATTAAGCGTAGCATAAGATCACGTCATTAAGTTATTTGCTATAAGCTTTCAATACATAGTTACCTAGTCCTTATGACCATGAGATCATATAAATCACTTATACCGGAAAGGTACTTTGATTACATCAAATGCCACTCGCGTAAATGGGTGGTTATAAAGGTGGGATTAAGTATCCGGAAAGTATGAGTTGAGGCATATGGATCAACAAGTGGGATTTGTCCATCCCGATGACGGATAGATATACTCCGGGCCCTCTCGGTGGAATGTCATCTAATGTCTTGCAAGCATATGAATAAGTTCATAAGAGACCACATACCACGGTACGAGTAAAGAGTACTTGTCAGAAGACGAGGTTGAACAAGGTATAGAGTGATACCGATGATCAAACCTCGCACAAGTAAAATATCGCGTGACAAAGGGAATTGGTATCGTATGTGAATGGTTCATTCGATCACTGAAGTCATCGTTGAATATGTGGGAGCCATTATGGATCTCCAGATCCCGCTATTGGTTATTGGTCGGAGAGAGTACTCAACCATGTCTGCATAGTTCACGAACCGTAGGGTGACAGACTTAAGGTTTGATGTTGAAATGGTAGAACTTGAATATGGAATGGAGTTCGAAGATTTGTTCGAAGTCTCGGATGAGATCCCAGACATCACGAGGAGTTCCGGAATGGTCCGGAGAATAAGATTCATATATAGGAAGTCATATTCCAAGTTTGGAAATGATCAAGTGCATTTATGGAAGGTTCTAGAAGGTTCTAGAAAAGTCCGGAAGAAATCACTAAGGAAGGAGGAGTCCCGGAGGGACTCCACCTCCCCATGGCCGGCCAACCCTAGAGGGGGGAGTCCAAGGTGGACTCCACCAAGGGGGCCGGCCACCCCCTTCATGGAAGGGTGGGAATTCCACTTGGGTGGGAGTCCCACCTTGGGTAGGTTTCCCTACTACATGGAAGGTTTTGGGTTCGGGTCTTATTCGAAGACTTGTAGTCCAACACTTGGGGTTCCACCTATATAATGAGGGGCATAGGGGAGGGGGCCGGCCACCACAAAAAGCCACAAGCTGGCCGCACCCCTTGAGGCCGGCCACCCCCTCTCCCAAACCCTAGTCGCCCCCTCTCTCCTCCACCTCTCCCGCACGCTTAGCAAAGCTCCGCCGGAGATCTCCACCGCCACCACCACCACGCCGTCGTGCTGCCGGATTCAAGGAGGAGCTACTACTTCCGCTGCCCGCTGGAACGGGGAGAAGGATGTCGTCTTCATCAACACCGAACGTGTGACCGAGTACGGAGGTGCTGCCCGATCGTGGCACCGTGATCAAGATCTTCTACGCGCTTTTGCAAGCGGCAAGTGATCGTCTACCGCAGCAATAAGAGCCTACTCTTATAGGCTTTGGAAATCTTCAAGGGTGAGTCTTGATCATCCCCTCGTTGCTCCCATCTTCTAGATTGCATCTTGGCTTGGATTGCGTTCTCGCGGTAGGAAATTTTTTGTTTTCTATGCTACGAATCCCTACAGTGGTATCAGAGCCGTGTCTATGCATAGATGGTTGCACGAGTAGAACACAATTGTTTTGTGGGCGTTGATGCTTATGTTGTCTTTAGTTTGAGTACTTTGCATCTTTGTGGCATAGTGGGATGAAGCGGCTCGGGCTAACTTTACATGACCGCGTTCATGAGATTTGCTCCACGCTCGACATGCAATTGTATTGCATAAGTGGCTTTGCGGGTGTCTCGTCTCTCCTACTATAGTGAAGATTCAATTTACTCTTCTATTGACAACACTAGTATCACCGTTGTGGTTCATGTTCGTAGGTAGATTAGATCTCACTCGAAAACCCTAAACCACGTAAAATATGCAAACCAAATTAGAGACGTCTAACTTGTTTTTGCAGGGTTTGGTGATGTGATATAGCCATGATGTGATGATGAATATGTATGAGATGATCATTATTGTATTGTGGCAACCGGCAGGAGCCTTATGGTTGTCTTTAAAATTTCATGTTGAGTAGTATTTCAAAGTAGTTGTAATAGTTGCTACATGAAGTGAACGACCATGAAGACGGCGCCATGGACCTTGACGCTACGCCGATGATGATGGAGATCATGCCCGTTGATGATGGAGATCATGTCCGTGCTTTGGAGATGAAGATCGAAGGCGCAAAGACTAAAGGGTCATATCATATCACATATGAATTGCATGTGATGTTAATCCTTTATGCATCTTATTTTGCTTAGAACGCGACGGTAGCATTATAAGATGATCCCTCACATTAATATCAAGATAATAAAGTGTTCTCCCCTCGTATGCACCGTTGCACGGTTCGTCGTTTCGAAGCATCTCGTGATGATCGGATGTGATAGACTCAACGTTCACATACAACGGGTGTAAGCCATGTTGCACACGCGGAATACTAGGGTTTGCTTGACGAGCCTAGCATGTACGGACATGGCCTCGGGACAACGGAAACCGAAAGGTTGAACACGAGTCATATGGATGATATGATCAACATGTTGATGTTCACCATTGAAGCTACATCATCTCACGTGATGATCGGTTTTGGTATAGTGGATTTGGATCGTGTACCACTTAACAACTATGAGGGATGTTGTATTAAGTGGGAGTTCATTAGTAATTAGATTAAAACATGAACTAATTATCATAAACATAGTCTGAGTAGTATTTTTAATTAATTTGTAGTATTGGCGTCCGTTTTCTACCAAGCGCTAGTCTTGTAATTGAGATAGAAATACTGTTAAAATCTGACAAGAAACTTTACGGACTGGTACCGTATTGTTAAAGAATCAAGAAATGATTAAGTCCTATTGCAAACTTTTAGTAAACCTCACATTGTTGATTCAAAGAGCTATGGTTTCAATTAGTACCTAAAGTTATCTTGTCTCCGTGAAACTTGAAGTTCAAATCTGTTTGAAAAGTAAGGAGCTGGAAATTTTGTTTTCAGAAATAATCAAGGTATGAGATATATGTGATATCTAAGACCTTATTGCAAGATGATAGAATATAATTTGGTGAGACTACATAAACTCATAAGTTTTATGGGAATGTAGGAAGGTTGAAGACGCAAGGCGTCTCAATCCTCCAACTATTGGGGCACTAACGATATTCGCATATCCATGAAGTGATCGTCCTTAGTATGCACCGTTGCTAAGACTCGTCGTTTCGAATACTGAGGTATAGATTCTACGTGTACATACAACAGGTGCAATCCAGATTTGCACATGTGAATACTGAGGTTAAACTTTACGAGCCTAGCATGTACAGACATGGTCTCGGAAAGTTGTCATGATATGATGGATAAAATTATGAGTGAAATTGTTCATTATATTAAAAAAAAAGTTACTAATAGTGAAATCTGAAACACTTGTCATATGATGATCAACTTCAAAGTAAGAACCTCGAGGTTATTGGTATTTGACCAACAAACCTAGAAGTTATTGAAGGTGAAGTGTTTTCTGAATAATGAGGAAAGCTAAAAGAGAAACTAAAAAAAAGATATTTTGGCAGAAAGAAAAGAAAAGACTAGAAAGTCTAGCTCAGGTGTATATACATAATATACATGTTATGGTTGTATTCCTAGTTTGGTCACACAATGAAATTCTTGGGTATTAGTACCATATTGGTTGGTATGAAGTGTCATACAAAACAACGCAATACAAGAAAACAATGGCCTAAGTGACTGACAAGGAATATGATAGGAATGCACGTCTGGAACAAAAATAAAGTGTTATTATGTTTATCGTTGGCATTCTATCTAGCCCTCAGAATTTATAATAAAGAACTTAATAATTGTTATTTTGCTCTGGTCAAATTAAAACAATGAGTTGTTCATATTATGACATTACTCCATGTACGATGGATAAGTTATTATAAATCTTAATGGTGAAACACATATACATAATACTGACGCTAAAATGCCATAAGGCAAATGATTTGAATTCCACTTATTTGTGGAACCGCCATTTAAGGTCATGTTAGAAAGGAACGCATGAAGGAACTCCATGTAAATGGATTTTTGGAGTCATTTGATTTTTGAATCATTTGGCGCTTGCAAATCTTTTCTAAAAGAGAATGACTGAAATACCGTTCATAGGCCAAGAGTTGAATGGACAACTAACTTAGTGGAAACATATATGATGGTGTATGTGGTTCACTAGGCATTGTTGTGTGCGGGAGATTCTTCTACTTCATGAAAACCTCCAACAATGAATTGAGTATATATATGAGGATATATTCGATAAGGAAGAAGTCTGAAACATTTGAATGAATTCAAATAAATTTCAGCATGAAGTGGAAATCATCGTAATAGAAAAATCAAATATCTATGATTGGATCATGGTGGAAATATTTGAATTACGAGTTTTAGCGAACATCTAAGAGAGTTATGAAATTGTTCTACAACTCACGTTTCTCGGAGTATCATATTGATGATGGAGCAACCGAGAGATTTATCCAAACCTTGTTGGATCAATGATGAGATAAAATATTGATGCCATTATATTTTTGTGGATTATGCTTTAGAGACTACCGCTTTTACACTGAATAGAGCATCATCATGATCCGTTTGAAATGACATCATACGAGTTATGGCATGGGTATGAACCCTAATAGTCTTTTCTTAAATTTTGGTATGCATAGCATAAGTAAATAAGTTTACAACCAAAATCGGATGAATGTCTTTGTTGGTTATCCCAAAGAATTGATTGGGAATTCTTTCCACTATGGAGACAAAGACAAAAGTGTTTGTCAATGTTTCTTACTTATTTCCAAGAAATTGTTTTTAGCGAAGTATTTGAGTGGGAGGACAATAGAACTTGATAAGGTTTATGAACCTGAGCATAATGATCAGAGTAGCGCAGCATCGGAATTGGTTCGAGAAGCGGCCACGACGATCATGGCTCCCATGTCTACAAAATGTTATAGTCATGGAGATCGAAGTACTTATTGAACCTTGTAGGTATGGTTTACTTTGTGATCAAATAAATGATTTGTGAACAAAGGATTGTTTTTGAACAATGATAAACCAACTACATACAAAGAAGTTATGATGGGCCCTGACTCCGTTAAAATGGCTATACGCCATGAAATCCAAGATAGATGAATACTTTTTGAAAGTAAACGGATCTATAAAATTGATGGACTTGGATGGAATATCCTTGAATAAGCTCGACTTGTCGAAAAGTTGTTTACGACAAAGTTCAAAGAGTTGACTACGATAAGATTAGATCTTCCGTAGCAATGCTTATAGTCTATGTGGATTATTCTAGTAATCGCTACATATTTCTTTCATGAGATATGATAGTAGGATGGCAAAATACATTACTTAACGAAGTGTGTATTAAAGGTGTATACAACATACAACCAATTGTTTTGCTAGTCCGTGGAATACTAGATAGGTAAACGAACTTCAATTGGATGAAGTGAGTATCACGGAGTTGGAATCTTCACCGGATGAAATAGTCAAAGAGTTTTTGATTTCATCAGAAACGATGAAGAGGCTTGCATTTGCAAGAAATTAAGTGGGAGCGCTGAGACATATTTATAATACTTTATGTAGATACATATAGTTGGTTATAAATGATGTAATTATATACTTGATTATAAAAGGTTTCATTGAGAATTAACTTCAATGAAAGGATATGGATCGAAACATATTTAGTGTCAAGATCTATGAAGATAGATTGAAACACATAATAAATTTAAGTCAAAGTACATAGAAAGGATATTGAAGTAGTTCAATATAGAAATATTAAGAAAATGTTCTTGTCATGTGAAGTTTTAACAAAACTTGAGTGTATCTGACACTCAATGAGTAAAAACACATGAGTGATTTAGATCACAATTAATATGTACACAATCGGATGTCCCGTGCTCTAAAATGTTAGGAGCATATACAGAATGATTCATGTGATGATCATTGGACAAACAGTAAGAATATCCCTGTGTACTTTAGAAGAACCAAGGATATATAAATAGTTTTGTATGGAGAAATGACAAACAAATCGCTGTAAGGTGTTGCACCGATATTGGTTTTGTCACATATAAAAATAAAATTTCAATCTCAAAAATTAGGCTAAGTGTTGTTTAAAAGGTAGCACAATGCTAGATTTAGAAGAGTTCTAAATATTGTGATGGATTCTACAAACGAAGGCAGAATATGTCATTGTTTTGACAATGACTGAGGATGTTAAGTCAAGAGGTTCTTTGAGAACTTGGTGTAGTTCCGATAGTGTCGAACTTTGAAGCTATATTGTGTATGACAATATTAGTGACATATTTCAGACCGCGGAATTAAGGTTTCACCAGAAGACCAAACATATTTAATGCCGACTCATTTGGAAAATGAGTGATGCGTGAAGACGCAAATGAATTGCAAAATACATACGTTTCTGAGTATGTCAGAACCGTTGACTAAAGCTCTCCCTAGGGCAAAGTATGACCAACACCAGAATGCAATGGGTGTTAGGTACATTACAATGTAATCTAGATTATTGACTCTAGTGCAAGTGGGAGACTGTTGGAGATATGCCCAAGAGGCAATAATAAAAAGGTTATTATAATATATCTTTGTGTTTATGATAATGTTTACATACCATGCTATAATTGTATTAACCGAAACATTGATACATGTGTGTTATGTGAACAACAAAGAGTCCCTAGTATGCCTCTTAACTAGCTTGTTGATTAATGGATGATTAGTTTCATAATCATGAACATTGGATGTTATTAATAACAAGGTTATATCATTGTATGAATGATTTAATGGACATACCCAATTAAGCGTAGCATAAGATCACATCATTAAGTTATTTGCTATAAGCTTTCAATACATAGTTACCTAGTCCTTATGACCATGAGATCATATAAATCACTTATACCGGAAAGGTACTTTGATTACATCAGACTGCCATCGCGTAAATGGGTGGTTATAAAGGTGGGATTAAGTATCCGGAAAGTATGAGTTGAGGCATATGGATCAAGAGTGGGATTTGTCCATCCCGATGACGGATAGATATACTCTGGGCCCTCTCGGTGGAATGTCGTCTAATGTCTTGCAAGCATATGAATAAGTTCATAAGAGACCACATACCACGGTATCGAGTAAAGAGTACTTGTCGAAGACGAGGTTGAACAAGGTATAGAGTGATACCGATGATCAAACGTCGGACAAGTAAAATATCGCGTGACAAAGGGAATTGGTATCGTATGTGAATGGTTCATTCGATCACTGAAGTCATCGTTGAATATGTGGGAGCCATTATGGATCTCCAGATCCCGCTATTGGTTATTGATCGGAGAGAGTACTCAACCATGTCCGCATAGTTCACGAACCGTAGGGTGACACACTTAAGGTTTGATGTTGAAATGGTAGAACTTGAATATGGAATGGAGTTCGAAGATTTGTTCGAAGTCTCGGATGAGATCCCGGACATCACGAGGAGTTCCGGAATGGTCCGGAGAATAAGATTCATATATAGGAAGCCATATTCCAAGTTTGGAAATGATCCGGTGCATTTATGGAAGGTTCTAGAAGGTTCTAGAAAAGTCCGGAAGAAATCACTAAGGAAGGAGGAGTCCCGGAGGGACTCCACCTCCCCATGGCCGGCCAACCCTAGAGGGGGGAGTCCAAGGTGGACTCCACCAAGGGGGCCGGCCACCCCCCTTCATGGAAGGGTGGTAATCCCACTTGGGTGGGAGTCCCACCTTGGGTAGGTTTCCCTACTACATGGAAGGTTTTGGGTTCGGGTCTTATTCGAAGACTTGTAGTCCAACACTTGGGGTTCCACCTATATAATGAGGGGCATAGGGGAGGGGGCCGGCCACCACAAAAAAGCCACAAGCTGGCCGCACCCCTTGAGGCCGGCCACCTCCTCTCCCAAACCCTAGCCGCCCCACCTCCTCCACCTCTCCCGCAACGCTTAGCGAAGCTCCTCCGGAGTTCTCCATCGCCACCGCCACCACGCCGTCGTGCTGCCGCGATTCAAGGAGGAGCTACTACTTCCGCTGCCCGCCGGAACGGGGAGAAGGACGTCGTCTTCATCAACACCGAACGTGTGACCGAGTACGGAGGTGCTGCCCGATCGTGGCACCGTGATCAAGATCTTCTACGCGCTTTTGCAAGCGGCAAGTGATCGTCTACCGCAGCAATAAGAGCCTACTCTTATAGGCTTTGGAAATCTTCAAGGGTGAGTCTTGATCATCCCCTCGTTGCTCCCATCTTCTAGATTGCATCTTGGCTTGGATTGCGTTCTCGCGGTAGGAAATTTTTTGTTTTCTATGCTACGAATCCCTACAACAACAAGATCAATCACATAATAGAGATTGCAAACTAAAATAAGATGTGCAATATGTAAATGATAGAACTTCTCATTAATATTCCATAACGATAACTCACACCAAGGGATACATAGATAACCAACTAAAGAGAGATACTTCCATACCGCAACACATCTTATATGATAACTTCCCTACTCATGATATGACACTACTTGATAATAAAAAGGTAAAAAGGTAGTGATGATGTGATACCGCGGCACTCCCCCAAGCTTGGAACAAACCAAGGGGATGCCAATACCGATGATGAATTACTCCTTTGGTGGTGGTGGTGATGGTCCGTTCCTGCCATCCTTAAAGATCTCCTTCAGCTTCAGCTTCTCAGTTTGGAAATTCTGCACTAAGACTCGAAGAGATTCATTGTTATCTGAAAGTGGCGGTGGCAGCCTTGTGATAGGAATTGAGTAATATTCCAGCACTCTGCGAAGTCGGTGGTTCTCCTCAAGAAGTATCTCCACTTCCCTTCTCAGCGCACGGTATTGATCGCAAAACTCATCGGTAACCCGTAGTGCTTCCTCCACACAAGGGAAAGAGTTGAGGCTAAGAGCAGGCGGTAGAGGTCCCTGCAGGTTATGAGAAAAAGAACGTCCAGTGTTAACGGATCCCACCAAGATTGGCTTACTCTCCACAGTTTCCCGCTTCCTTTTCATTGATGACATCTCCTTTACTTCCTCCAAAGGCTCCTTGTCCTTGTTGTTGGAGACCATGGTGCTTCTAGATCAAAACAGATCCTGGCAGAAAACAGCTCGAAACAAAACACGACGAGAAAACGATATACGGACCTCCAGGGGTCCGGGAGATTATATAGTAGAAAGTTTTACGACAGAAGGAAAGTACCAGGTCGAACAAGAGTCGGAGAGGAGCAACGAGGGGCCCTCCTCACAGGGCGGTGCGGCCAGGCTGGGGCCCGCGCCGGCCTGTGGGGGCACGCCCTCGTGCGTCTCCTCCACTCCGTTTCGATCTCGTAATTTTTCATATTTTCCAAAAGTTGCAAAAACATTGTTCGAAAAGTTAAACGCGGACTTTTTCTTACCAGAACTGTTACCTATTCAAAGTCGAACTCTGCAGGACTGTCAACTTGACCTTTGATGAAAGCTTCCGGAGTCACCACTTGAATAACATCAACATCTTTATTATAAGAATCTCCAGAGATATAATGCTTGAGTCTTTGTCCAATCACTACTTGTGTGGCATTACCTTGCAGATAGCTAATTTTAATTGCTCCTGATCGATACACCTCATCAATGACATATGGTCCTTCCCATTTTGAGAGTAATTTCCCTACAAAAAATCTGAGACGAGACCGATACAATAGGACTTTATCTCCAACATTAAATTCTCTTTTGATAATTCTTCTATCATGCCATTTCTTAACTTTCTCTTTAAAGAGTTTAGCATTTTCATAGGCTTCATTTCTCCATTCATCTAGAGAACTCAATTGTAGCAATCTCTTCTTACCGGCAAGTTTAGGATCTTTATTTAGTTCTCTTACTGACCCAATAAGCTTTGTGCTCTAGTTCTAAAGGTAAATGACAAGCTTTCCCATAAACCATTTTATACGGTGACATACCCATGGGATTTTTATAAGCGGTTCTATAAGCCCATAATGCTTCCTTCAATTTAATAGCCCAGTTCTTTCTAGATTTATTAACAGTCTTTCCCAAGATAGATTTAATCTCTCTATTTGATAATTCTACTTGCCCGCTAGTTTGAGGATGATAAGCGGAAGCAATCCTATGATTAATACCATATTTAGCAAGGGTTTTTCTAAAACCACCATGAATAAAATGAGAACCTCCATCAGTCATAATATATCTAGGTACTCCAAATCTAGGAAAAATAATATCTAAAAGCATTTTTAAAGAAGTCTCACCATCAGCACTTTTTGTGGGTATAGCTTCCACCCATTTAGTAACATAATCAACAACGACAAGTATATGAGTGTTACCTTCTGAAGAAGGGAAAGGACCCATGAAGTCAAATCCCGAACAATCGAATGGTTCAATAACAAGAGTATAATTCATAGGCATTTCATTGCGTCTGGAGATATTACCAACCCTTTGACATTCATCACAAGATAAAATGAACTTCCTTGCATCTTTGAAGAGAGTTGGCCAATAAAAACCTGATTGTAGAACCTTTTGCGCGGTTCTATCTCCGGCGTGATGTCCTCCATAAACACTACCATGACACCTACTCAATATCTCTTGTTGTTCATATTCGGGAACACATCTTCGCATAATACCATCCACTCCTTCTTTATATAAGTGTGGGTCATCCCAAAAATAATGCCTCAAGTCATAAAAGAATTTCCTCCTTTGCTGAGCTGAAAAGGTTGGAGGCAAGTACTTGGATACAATGAAGTTAGCATAATCAGCATACCAAGGACTATCTCGCGAGTTCACCTTTATTACAGCCAATTGTTCATTTGGAAAACTATCATTAACAGGAACAGGATCATAAGCAATATTATCCAATCTAGACAAATTATCAGCAACAGGATTATCAGCACCTTTCCTATCTATAATATGTAAATCAAATTCTTGCAAAAGAAGCACCCATCTAATAAGCCTTGGCTTAGCATCTTTCTTTGTCATAAGGTATCTAATTGCAGCATGATCAGTATGAATTGTAACTTTTGAATCAACGATATAAGATCTAAACTTGTCACAAGCAAAGACTACAGCTAATAATTCTTTTTCAGTTGTAGCATAATTTCTTTGAGCAGACATCAAGAGTTTTGCTAGCATAATGAATAACATTTAATTTTTTATCTACTCGCTGTCCAAGAACAGCGCCTACAAGAAAATCACTAGCATCACACATAATTTCAAAAGGTAAGTTCCAATCGGGAGGTTCAACTACAGGAGCAGCTTGTTAAGGCTTTCTTTAGAGTTTCAAAAGCTTCCTTACAATCATCATCAAAAACAAAAGGTACATCTTTTTGAAGAAGATTAGTAAGAGGCTTTGAAATCTTGGAGAAATCTTTAATAAATCTCCTATAAAACCCAACATGACCAAGAACACTACGAATACCTTTAACATCCCTCGGATAGGGCATCTTCTCAATTGCTTCAACTTTAGCTCTATCAACTTCAATACCTCTCTCGGAAATTTTATGTCCCAATACAATTCCTTCATTAACCATAAAGTGGCATTTCTCCCAATTAAGAACAAGGATAGTTTCTTCACATCTCTGCAAAACTTTATCGAGGTTTCGCAAGCAATTATCAAAAGAATTCCCATAGACAGAAAAATCATCCATGAATACCTCTACAATATTCTCACAAAAGCCATGAAAAATAGCAGACATGCATCTTTGAAAAGTAGCAGGAGCATTACATAAACCAAAAGGCATACGTCTATAAGCATAAGTTCCATAGGGACAAGTGAAAGTGGTTTTCTCTTGATCTTTAGTTTTAACAAGCAATTTGTGAAAACCCGTAATAACCATCAAGAAAGCAAAAATGAGTATTTTTAGACAACCTCTCTAACATTTGATCAATAAAGGGTAAATGGTAATGATCTTTCTTAGTAACTTTATTAACCTTTCGATAATCAATGCACATTCTATACCCTACAACTATTCTTTGAGGGATGAGCTCATCATTATCATTAGGCACAACAGTCATTCCTCCTTTCTTAGGAACACAGTGCACATGACTAACCCATCTACTATCAGCAATAGGATATATAATACCGGCTTCAAGAAGTTTTAATACCTCATTCCTTACCACATCCTTCATCTTAGGAATTAGACGGCGCTGATGTTCAACAATAGGCTTCGCATCATCTTCCATATTGATAGCATGTTGGCAAATAGAGGGAGAAATCCCCTTCAAATCATCAAGAGTGTAGCCAATAGCTCCTCGGTGTTTCTTCAATATTTCCAATAACCTTTCTTCTTCAAATTCTGGAAGCTTAGAGCTAATAATAACAGGATATATTTTCTTATCATCAATATGAGCATACTTAAGATTATCAGGCAGTGGTTTCAATTCGAAAACAGGATCATCCTTCGGTGGTGGTGTTGTACCTAAATCTTCAACCGGCAAGTCATGTTTAAGAATAGGTTGACGAAGGAAAATTTCATCAAGCTCATTCCTTTCTTCCCTAAAGACTTCACTCTCACTATCCTCCAAATGTTGCTGCAAAGGATTATTAGGAGCAAGAGCAATAGACGCACACTCGTTCAACTCTAAAATCATTATTAGGCAAATCAGCTTTATAAGGAGTTTTGGCAAATTTAGAGAAATTAAACTCATAAGATTCACCAACAAATTTAGTCACAATTTTTTCCTTCTTGCTATCTATAACAGCTCCACAAGTATTTAGAAAAGGTCTACCAAAAATAATAGGACAATATTTACTAGCAGCAGAACCAAGTACCAAAAAGTCAGCAGGATATTTAATCTTACCACATAGAACTTCCACATCTCGAACAATACCAATAGGAGAGATAGTTTCTCTATTAGCTAGCCGAATAACCACATCAATATCTTCAAGTTCACAAGAACCAATTTCATGCACGATCTCCGTATAAAGCTCATAAGGAATGGCACTAATACTTGCACCAATGTCACATAAACCATAATAGCAATGATCACCAATTCTAACAGATAGCATAGGAACACTAGTTTTCCTAGACTTATTAGGATGCGAAACAATATTAGAAGCATCTTCACAGAAAATAATATGACCATCTTCTACATTTTCAGTCACAAGATCTTTAACTATTGCAATAGCAGGTTCAACCTTTATTTGTTCTTCAGGTTCTATAGGTTTCTTTGCACTTTTATTAACCACACTAGTTATAACAGAGTACTCCTTCATTTTAGCAGGGAAAGGAGTTTTTTCAATATAAGCTTCAGGAAGAATATGATCAACTGTTTCAATTATAGCACATTTATTTATAGATGAATCAATTTTATCTTTATATGGTTCATGATACTTATCAAAATTCTTCCTAGGCAATTCAAAGTGAGAGGCAAAAGCTTTATAAAAGTTTGCAACGACTTGAGAATCAAGACCATAAGTAGCACTCATATTACGAAATTTATCAGTATCCATAAAAACTTCAATGCATTTATAATCATAGTTTATACCTGACTCTCTATCTTTGTCGTTCTCCCATCCTTCAGTATTCTCTTGGATCTGATCAAGAAGGTCCCTTTTAAACTCTTCTTCGTTGCGTGTAAATGATCCAGAACAAGAAGTATCCAGCAAAGTCTTATCTTGAAAAGACAATCTTGCATAGAAATTATCAATAATAATATTACCAGGAAGCTCATGAATGGGGCATTTGAGCATTAAAGACTTCAATCTCCCCCATGCTTGGGCAATACTCTCTCCATCATGAGGCCAGAAATTATATATGCGGTTCCGATCTTTGTGAATTTCACTTGGAGGATAGAATTTAGAATAAAATAGAGGCACAATATCCTTCCAGTCAAGAGAATCACCATTCTTCAGCAATTTATACCAATGCGCTGCTTTACCAGACAGCGATATAGAGAATAGTTTCTTTCTAACTTCATCCATAGCAATACCTGCACATTTGAATAACCCGCATAATTCATGTAGAAACAGTAAATGATCACCAGGATGGACAGTTCCATCCCCTTCATAGCGGTTATCCACAACACGTTCAATAATTTTCATAGGTATTTTGTATGGAACCTCTTTCTCACCTGGCGACTCATCCACTACCTTTGCAGTAGTAGTAGATTTTCCAAAGAGGAATTCAAGAGAAGACCCCTCCATAATGAATTATAGCAGACGAGCGGAAATAAAAACAGCACGTACAGTAAAGGTTTTCCTTACCAATTCCACTTACCAATAGCGCTTCACTCCCCGGCAACGGCGCCAGAAAATAGTCTTGATGACCCACAAGTATATGGGGTATATCGTAGTACTTTGGATAAATAAGAGTGTCGAACCCAACGAGGAGCAGAAGGTGTTGACAAGCAGTTTCGATGAAGGATTCACTGTAAATGCTCACAGACAAGTATTCAGGGGGTTTTGATATAGCAGATAAATAAAGTACGAGTAAGTAAAATGCGAGAGAAATAATTGCAGCGAGTGGCCCAATCCTTTTTAGCACAAAGGACAAGCCGGTTTGTTTACTTATAATGACCAAACGTTCTTGAGGACACACGGGAATTTAGTCTAGTGCTTTCGCTTCATATAACTGATTAATCTTCATTGTTTTGATAAGTGTTGTGTGGGTGAACCTATGCTAATGCACCGCCCTTCCTAGGACTAATACATACTTGTGATTATACCCCTTGCAAGCATCCGCAAATACAAGAAAGTAATTAAGATAAATCTAACCACAGACCTTAAACTCGAGATCCTCGCTATCCTTCCCTGCATCGATATACCAACGGGGGTTCAGAGTTGCTCGTCACTCCGGCAACCCCGCAATTAGCAAACGAATACAAGATGTATTCCCCTAGGCCCATAAAGGTGAAGTATCATGTAGTCGACGTTCACATGGCACCACTAGAAGAATAACACCACAACTTAAATATCATAACATTGAATATTACCCAACATAATTCACTACTAACATTTAGACTTCACCCATGTCCTCAAGAACTAAACGAACTACTCACGAGACATCATTTGGAACATAATCAGAGGTGATATGATGATGAATAACAATCTGAACATAAACCTTGGTTCAATAGCTTCACTCAATAGCATCAATAACAAGTAGAAATCAATACTGGGAGAATTTCCCCTATCAAACAATCAAGATCCAACCCTAATTGTTACAGCGGTGACGAGGTGCAGCGGTGGAGATGGCGGTGACGATGATGAAGATGGTGGTGATGATGATGGAGATGATGTCCAGCTCGATGACGGTGACGATGGCGTCGATTTCCCCCTCCGGTAGGGAATTTCCCCGGCGGATTCCTGCCCGCCGGAGAGTTCTTTTCTCTCTGGTGTTTTCCGCCCTGCAGAGGCGGCTGTGACTATTCGCGACTATCCTTTGGAGCTTAGGTTTTCGGGACGAAGAAGTACGCGAAGGAGAGGAGGCCAGAGGGGGCTGTGGGCCCCCTCCTCACAAGGCGGCGCGGCTAGGCCTTGGCCCGCGCCGGCCTATGAGGTGGGCCCATGGCGGCCCTCCTCGGCTCCCCCTTCTGGCTCCCTTCGTCTTCTGGGAAAATAGGATTTTTCATATAATTTCCGTCAATTGTTGATCTTCCGAAATATTGCATTCTGATGGCGCTTTTTCCAGCAGAATCCTGACTTCGGTGCGCGATCCTCCAATAATCATAAAACATGCAAAATAGATGAAATAACATAAGTATCATCTCTAAATATGAAATATATCAATGAATAACAGTAAATTATGATATAAAATAGTGATGCAAAATGGACGTATCACGGCTCCACACCCACCTCCTTATATCGACACCAATGGCGCGGTCTCGATGATTCAGAAGGCCAGGCCATCCAACAGAGCTCACAAAGTAATTTCGCGACAAGTGTTCATGGCAGAAAAGATGCCTCCACCAACAATCGAGTATTTGAACTGGTCAGGGCAAGATATCGGCCTCACGATAGCCGATCACCCGCAACAGGTTCCACAACCAGGACAGTCTGCTTTGATCTTACCAGCGGTTATCGCAGGATTCGACGTCTCACGGGTATTCATCGACGGCGGAAGCAGCTTAAACCTCATGTACGCAGATACATTGAGGAAGATGAACATATCCCTAGCAAACTTGCTACCAACTGACACGCGTTTTCATGGTATTACACCGGAGAAGCCGAGTTATCCGTTGGGAAAGATTAATCTCGATGTTCAGTTCGGAACCCGAGAGAATTACAGAATAAAGAAGTTGGAGTTCGAAGTTGTGGATTTCCCGTCGCAGTATCACACTTTGTTGGGGCGACCAGCCTATGCCAGGTTTATGGTGGTACCACACTACACATACTTGTTATGGAGACTCCCTGGACCCAAGGGACCGATCATAGTAAAAGGCAGTTTCGCGCTAGCTGATAAGTGCGACAAGGATTTTCATCGACTGTCAGAGACTTTCGGGATGCAAGCATAGTATATGGCGTCAAGGCTAACAACTGACTATGATGTGTTTCCAGACGTAGGGAGGCCGCTCAAAGAACCAACCTTTGACACTACCAAAGATTCCAAGGAGGTGCAGATCCACCCGACAGATCCCAAGAAAACGACATCCATTGCAGCAAACATGGACCTCGCATAGGAAAGCGCGCTCGTCGAGTTCCTCCGTGAGCGCTGGGAAATCTTCGCATGGTGTCCAGCTGACATGCCAGGAGTACCTAGGGAACTTTCCGAGCACCACCTCAACTTGGATCCAATGGCGAGACCAATTAAACAACCTTTGCGGCGTTTTTCGGAACCAAACTGCAAAGCTATGCTGTCAGAAATCAATCGACTCAGAGAAGCTGGCTTTATCAAAGAGTTACATACAGAGGCCACGTGGGTAGCTAACCCAGTACTGGTCCCAAAGAAAAACACGAAGGTCCTTCGCATGTGCGTCGACTTCACGTGTCTCAATAAACATTGTACAAAGGATCACTTTCCCCTCCCAAGTATCGATCAAATTATCGACTCCACGGCAGGCTGTGAATGTCTTTCCTTCCTGGACGCATATTCTGGATATAACCAGATCAGATTAAAAGAAGACGATGAGGTCAAAACAGCTTTTATAACACCTTACGTCGTGTTCTGCTACAGAACAATGCCCTTTGGATTGAAAAACGCGGGAGCAACATACCAGCGAATGATGCAGAAGTGTCTTGCCACACAGATTGGCAAGAACATCCAAGTATATATTGACGATGTCGTCATAACAACAAAGAAGGGGTCAACCTTGATCGAGGATCTGAAGGAAACTTTCGACAACCTTGACAAGTTCTGCCTCAAGCTGAACCCGACAAAATGCTCTTTTGGCGTTCCTGCAGGAGAACTCCTTGGTTTTTTGGTTTCAGCAAGAGGAATCGAGGCCAACCCAGAGAAAATCCAAGCCATCGTAACGATGCGGAAGCCAACAAAGTTGAAGGAAATACAACAGCTGACTGGGCGAGTCGCAGCTTTAAGTAGATTCGTCGCCAGGCTGGGAGAAAGCGTTGCCGTTTTACGCTTTGATCAAACAAGGAGAGAAGTTCCAGTGGAACGAAGAAGCAGACAGAGCTTTTGAGGACCTTAAGCGCACAATCTCGACACCGCAATCTTGGTGGCGCCCAAGGAGAAGGAGCCTCTCCTGTAATACATCGCAGCCACGCCTCAGGTGGTTAGCACAGTCCTTGTGGTCGAACGAGAAGAAGAAGGAAAACTCCACGGAGTGCAGCGGCCGGTATACTTCGTAAGCGAAGTTCTACCGCCTTCAAAACAGCGGTACCCACAGTACCAGAAGTTAGCATATGGAGTATTCACAACCGAAAGAAAACTGCGACACTATTTTTCGGCGCATCCGATAATAGTGGTCAATGAGGCGCCTTTATCCAATATATTAAACAACCCAGAAGCTACGGGTCGTGTCTCCCTTTGGGGAATAGAACTTTCCCCTCGGAACATCACATATGAGAAAAGAAAAGCAATAAAGTCACAAATCTTACCAGACTTCATCGCAGAGTGGATGGAGCTACAAAATACGGGACCTCCGGATTGGTCGAGAACTTGGACTATGAACTTCGACGGGTCCAAGAGACTAGAAGGAGCTGGAGCAGGTGTGATACTAGGATCACCTCAAGGCGACAAGTTGAAATATGTGCTACAGATGATGTTTCCAAACGCATCTAATAACGAGGCGGAGTACGAAGCACTTATACACGGGATGAAGATGGCAAAAGCTTGCGGAGCAACTCGATTAAAAATCTTTGGTGATTCACAACTGGTGGCTCAACAGGTGATGAATCAATGTGACGCAGTCAATGACAGTATGATAGCATACAAGGAAGTATATAATGAGCTCGAGAGGCTGTTCGACGGGTGCGAAGTAAATCATATCAGCAGGCTCAGCAACGATGAAGCCGATGTTCTTGCAAACATCGGGTCGCAGTGCCTAGCAATACCACCTGGCGTATTCTAGGAAGAGATAACTGAAAGATCAACCAAGGCGAAGAAACAGCAGAAAAAGGAGAAGGATGAGAAAGCCTCGGGGGCTCCAGCAGCACTGGAAGCAAATACATCGGAAGGTGAGGAGGAAACACACGTGATAATGATGGTACAAACTCCTTGGATGCATTCCTATGTATCGTATATCCTGAAAAAAGAATTACCCGAAGATCCAGTTGAAGCAAGGCGAGTTATCAGGCGTTCCAAAGCCTTTACTGTGATCAAAGGAGAACTACACAATCGAAGTATTTCGGGAGTACTACAGAGATGTGTCACACCCGAAGAGGGAAGGCTTATTCTGAAGGATGTACACGAAGGGGTGTGCGGACATCATGCAAGCAGTTGAGCTATAGCAGCCAATGTTTTCAGAGCAGGATTCTATTGGCTAACAACAATTGAGGATGCAAAGGACATAGTGCGTACTTGTGATGCGTGCCAAAGGTTTGCCACGAAACCTCATTCTCCGGTAGCAGAGTTAATGCCAATACCACTGTCATGGCCATTTGCTCAATGGGGCCTTGATATGGTAGGAAAATTGCACAAGGCTTGGCCAGGAGGATACGAGTATATGCTCGTAGCTGTCGATAAGTTCACGAAGTGGATCGAAGCAAAGCCGATAAACTCACCAGATGCAGCATCCGCAATCAAGTTTATCAAGAGTATCATTTTTCGATTTGGAGTTCCTCATAGCATCGTCACAGACAACGGCAACAACTTCACATCCAAGGAATTCAAGGCATATTGCGCAGAGGTAGGCATCAAATTACAATTTGCCTCAGTTGCGCATCCGCAAACCAATGGACAGGTCGAAAAAGCAAACAGCATCATCTGCAACGGCATCAAGAAGCGCCTGTTAACACCATTGGAAAAACTTGACACACATGGCCAGAGGAGTTGCCTAGCGTGTTATGGAGTATTCGAACAACACCAAATACAGCGACACAGGAAACTCTGTTCTTTCTAGTCCATGCAGCGGAGGCAGTGCTGCCAATAGAGATAGAACACAATTCCCCGAGAGTGGTGGAATTCAATGAAGAAACCTCAAGAAAGGCACTGGAAGATGACGTTGATGCACTCGACGAAGCTCGAGATGAGGCGTTGTCAAGGGTCACCAATTACCAGCAAGATATGAAAAACTACCACAGTCGACGTTTGCGACCAAGATCTTTCCAGGTAGGCGACTTAGTTCTTCGGCTTACGCAAAATAGCCATGAGAAACTCGAGTCGTCATGGATTGGCCCGTACATCGCCACAGAAGTAATTGAAGGAGGAGCATACAGGATAAAGGACAAGAAGACAGGGATAGCCAAGCCAAATCCCTAGAATGTAGCGCAACTTAGGCGTTTCTATGCTTAAAGTCGAAATATTGTCCTCTTTGTAAACATACAATGTACTGAAACGCCCGCGAGTTTTCAGACGCACTCTTTTCCTTTCAGGGCACCGAGTGGGGCTGAAAGGTTTTTAATGAGACAGGCTCGCGGTGCTGCAATATAGTAAAGATATTGATGATATACATCTTTTCCGTCGACAGGCTCAGGGGCTCGCAACCCGCAGTAACAATATATATATAAATTTTCGCAAAATACAGTCTACAAAGTTATTTGCTCTGGTGCAAAACACCTCGCAAACCAATAAAGATACAAACATCGGCCAACAAAAAAGCTCGGGGGCTTGATGAAACAAAAAACATATAGGTTGTTTTACAATATACATAGTGCTTACAATACACAGATTTTTACTATCAAGAAAAATTCGACAGGGAAAAAGAAACTATCAGTCATCACCTAGTATGTCGTCTATGTTTACTCTCTCATTGTCTGCAGTACGACTCCTGTGTTCAGCATAGCTACATCTCACGAAGAATTCAACATCTAGTCGAAGTAATTCATCCACCATCTCTTCAGCCACAGGGGTTACAACATCGTTGATTTTGTCGATGTTTCTCCTCCTCCTCGACAGTTTGGCTTGACATCTTTCGACAATTGTGGTCATATCTAATTTCGGGTAGCAGATTTGCAACATGATCATTGCGTCGTGGTGAACAGACAGATGCCATAGATGGCTTAAGTTGGGGCCGAATGGGCGCTAGAGGATTCGGGAGAGGGTTTGTTGATTAGATTGGATGAACTTCCGGGTGCTTTCCTCAAGAACTTGGCCTAAGCCAGAGGTAGAAGAAGAGAGACACAAGGAAGAACTCTGCTCTAGATCTATCTCTTCATTGATAGAACAAGGTTACAGGTTTGTGCTTACAGATTATCTCATATGTCTCATCGTACCCGCGATGGGGAGTGCCCCCTCTCCTTATATAGGGGAGAGGATGGCTTACAGGGAAGAAACCCTAATGGCATCTTTGAACGGACAAACTACTTTACAAAGCTACTTTAATCATAGGTGACGCCGGTATCTTCTTTAATCGGGAAGCCGACGTCCTCCGGTTGCTTTTGGCCTCGCCTTCTTCTTTGGCGTCGGGGCTTCGTTTAAAGCTACTTTGCTTAGGTCACCCTTGTCCTCTAGCTCTTGAGAGAATCTTTGACCAGTCCCGCCGACGTGCTACAGGTGCACTTCTTACCGGCAGTCGCGGTGTCTTCTTAGCCCATACCGGTATACCTCTCTTTGGGGATACCGGTATAGATTTACTTAGCCAAACGTTCAACTTTGCTCTCCGGAATGAATATCAAACCGGTATCTTGATGGCCCAAACCATCCGGTTTTGCATGCCTTTGGCATACAGGGGGTCATCCCCCCAACATTAGTCCCCGAAGCTGGTATAGTCCGGTGGATCTCATCCGACGGACCATGCCAGTTTCCCATATTACAAGGTACCGGTTTAATCATTCCGGCACCATGCTCAGCTCTTCCGGCGTCTTTGCCTTAGCTTGTTTCTGTTACCTTCCGGATTTTTCCGGTATCTTATGACATTAAACTCCTCCTCGGTGAAGTCGAGAATTTCTCGGGTATAGTGCCTGTCAGAGACATGCGCACTGTATCTGACGCACCAGTGTCAGGGGTCACTTCCCTTCGGCTTCTGCGCCTGCATTTATGGTGCTGCACCGGATCCGTGATGTCGTTCCGGATCCGTGTGGCCTCCCTGTAGCATATTATTTTCCGCGCGTGTATCATCGCACCACGTGGCGGCCCACGAACTGAACCGCCGCGGCCCAGCGGTTGCCGGCCCATTAACTCCTTCTCCTATAAAGAGGGAGTGCGGTTCCACTTCATCTCTTTCCCCGCATTCGCCTACTTCCCAGTGCTTCGAGACCTTCGCCTCGTGCAATCTCGTCGCCGCCGGTCGCCACCAGAGCCCAGCTCCCGACGAACTTGCACCGTTGCTCTTGTTGCGCTGAAGATCTTCACCGCGGAGAGATTCACCGGTGCTTCTTCACCGCCGCTGCTTCGAGCTTTCTTCGGCGGTTTTCACCCTTCTCCGTCGCCAGCCTCCGTCGGCGCTCACGAGCTTTCCGCCGCTCCGGCGACCTTCTCCCTAAGCGCCGCCGCCGCCTCAGGTTAGGCTCGAAACACATTTGCTTCTTTCTTCGTTGCTCTTTGGATCTTGGGCCGGTAGAGTATTTACCCTTTCTTTTCTTTTGCTTTTTCTCTTACTCGTAGATCTTCGCGCAAGGGTAGATCTTGGGAAATCTGTTTTTCGGGTAGATTCCGACGTCTCTCAAATTCATATGTCTAGCGAGGATCGTCTTTCCGAATCCTCCTCCAATAGTCATCAGAGCGAAGCTTCCGACGGACTCTCAGCCGAGCTTGCCCGGATGGAGACTGATACCGGAAGGAGCCAAGAGGCCGGTAGCTCTAGCCAAGCATCCGGGGTAGATCTATCCGGTGTCACGCGTGGGGCCTGGAGGGGCTCCGACGTGACACAACACGAGATTGGCTGGTTGTACCGGTCTAGGAGGATACCGGAAGGAGTATCCTGCCGGCTTCCTGGCGATGAGATTGAACCGGTGCTCGAACCCGGTGAGTTCGTCGTTTTTCTTGCTCACTTCGAGCGCGGCATCGGCCTTCCTGCCTCCAATTTCTTCCGTCGTTTTCTAGATTTTTACCAACTCCAGCCTCACCACCTTCCTGGCAACGCCATCTTCTATCTCTCTTGCTATGTTTCCATCATGGAGGGCTACATCGGCCTCAGTCCCACTTACGAAACTTTCGCCCGCTTCTTCGCTCTCCGGATTAATTCCGTTCACGGCAAGGACATTCCTAAGCCCAAACCCCCTGTTCAATGCGGGTCTTGTATCATCGGCTCCCGTCAAGGGAGCCCCTTTTTTAAGTTCTCCGGTCTCGAGTCATGCCGGTTATGGCAAGAGACCTTCTTCTACGTGAAGAACACCGGCGCTCCGGATCTCATCAACCTTCCGGCCTTCAATCCGGGAGTGCCTACAAAGGTCAACTGGAGCTTCTATCCAGGGACCAACCATATAGAGACGAACCGGATCGTTCGCTTCATGGAGAAGCTGATGAAGGAGACTGATATCTGCTCCGACGATATCATCCGCACCTTCATCTCGCGCCGGGTGCTTCCCCTCAAGCGCCGGGCGCATAAAATGAGCGAGATGTACGGCCCCCGCGATCCTACCAAGATCACCGGCCTCCCTCTGAGCAAAGAGGACGTAGTTCTTAAGGCTAGGCAGATCTGCCAGACTGCCATGCCGATGGACTGGGAGTGGGGCTTCCTGTCTCTCAGCTCCACCAACCCTCCGACTGAAGAAGTAAGAGATTACGCAATCCGGGTTGCTTTCTGGTAGCTTTTTGTTGTGAAACTAACTGTCTTTCTACCCTTTTTCAGGCGAAGCAGCGCTTCCCTCGCATTGCAGCGGAGCAGCGAGGCCCTAAACGGAAGCGGCCTCTAGACACGGTCGGTCCGGATCCTTACGTCCAATGGACCGATCTCAAGATGGGCCGCACCCACACCCCACGCCCCGGTAAGTTCTCATCCGAAACTCCGGTTCCGGCGATGATGTCAATATCCTTGAGGTATCTTTTTCTTTCATCTTCTCATATGTTTCTTTGTTGCAGATGCTTCTTCCGCCGGCACCAACCCACAGGTGCCGGACCACGCTGTGCCGCTTCAGGCCGAGGTCAGCGATGAATTCCTGGATAGACTCGTCTCCCAGGATAAGAAGAAGAAGGGGCCGGCAACTGAAGCCGGTCCCAGCGAGGCTCCTCCCGCCAAGCGCCCCCGGACAAAAGTTGTCGGCGGGAAGCCGGTTACCAAGAAGCATTACAAGAAGCGGCAGATGCCGGTCTCTTCCGGGTAAGCTCTCGTTTCTCTTTTGCCGAGGTTTCTCTTTTTGCTTTGTTTTGCCAAGTTTTTCCTCCCGGTTGCTTTTCTGAATCCTTTTCCTTTCTATCTTTTTAGCGCTGCGCTCAAGCTGTCCAAGAGCACCGAGGGAACCGCAAGGCCCTCGCCTTCTCCTCAGCCAAGCCCGGTACCGGAAGGTACCGACAACTCTTCTGCCTCCCCTCTGGGAGGCACTACAAGTGCGGGGCACGTGGCCCCTACACCTCCAGATCACCGCGCGGAGGGAGAGCACGTCTCCCCTCCAGAAACACAAGACCGCGGTGCCAGCGACATTGGCGCCAACACCGAAGATGCCGGGGGGATGGAGCCTTTGGCTCCTACCGCCCCGAAGAGAAAAAGGAAGAAGGACGCCAGCTCCTCTCCCTCAAAAGCTGCGCCGGAATCCTCCGCGCCTCCTCCAGAGACTCCCATCATCGAACCAGCTAGAGCCGATGCTACGCCGCCGCCAAGCAAAGGACGCAACGCGGCAGAACTCATGCCGCCTCCACGCCAAGGATCCGCTTTGGAGGGCATCAGGTTCTCCAAGCCGCAAGCTTCCGCGGTAAGCTCCTCGACCAGCTCCGGCCCGCAATCCCTGGCGCTGCACGCCGGTCGCGCCGCCCTCGTGGTTGGGGAAACGGCTCCAGCCCCGCTGGGCCGGATTACCGAGCTCACGCGCGGAGGCAATGAGCTGGGGCATCTTCTCGATTACGCTGAAAAGTGGAATCAGGCGGATGAATCCCCAGCGACGCGCGGCTTGGGGAAGGACAAGCTGCCGCTGGTGGATCCTTCCGGCCCCCGGAGCACCGGTCAGCATTTTAGCCGGCTGCTGCGCGCCGTCAAGGAGCTCGACAATGCGTGGCATGATGCCAACAACAACATTGTGGTAAGTTAACTTCTTGCCTGGTTCCATTCTTTAAAGCTTATATATATATCTTCCCAGTCCCCGAGTTTCGGGTTGAGAGCGCAGTTCTGAGCGCGAAACTTCCTCAAAAACTCTTGAAACCGACACCTTTCTCATAGTTATTTTCCTTTGAACAGAGCACGACGGACGCCCGGAAGCGCCTCTTCGAGGAGCTTCTGTGGGAGCACCGGGACCTTTCCGAGGCGCACAGCAAGTGCCAAGGTTAGCCCCTTTACCTCCGGCTTCTTTTCACCGGTTAGTTTTCCTCTTCGTTACTTATAAGTTTCTCGCATAACAGCTATCCCGGAAGCTTCCATCGAAGCCCTCCAGAAACAGCTCGCTGACCTCCAAGGTATTTTTCTTTCCGGTTAACTTGTTTTTCTGCGTCCTACCGGCTATTTTTGCTAACATGTGTTTTTCCGGACTTCAGCTGAAAAGGAGCAGCTCATCCAGGATCACCGCAAGGCTCTGGACGCCCAGGAAAGCATTTCCAAAGGGCTGAAGGACCAGCTCATCCAGATTGGGCTCCGGCACAACACTGAGATGAAGGATGTCAAGGCTGCCCATGAGGCTAAGCTGGCGGAGGTTCTGGAGGATTCTACCAGCTCCAGCGCGTTACTGCGTGCTGAGCTGGAAGAGGTGGGCAAGTTCCGGAAGGCAGCCGAAGATAAGGTTGCCCTCTTGACTGGGGAGCAGAAGGAGTATGATGAGCTGGTCATGCGAACTGACGCGCTCGCTTTCAGTAAGCTTTTCTTCTTTCTTTTCCGGTTTTTGCTTATAAGCTTATATCCTCCGGTAGCATTTCCTTATATTTTTCCTTTGTCTTGCAGGGCTCTTCCCGGAATCGCAGGTGCACGCGCAGAAGAAGGTATCAGATCGCCGGATTGCGCAGCAATTCCGGAATCTGGACGCGCCCTGGGATCCTTATGATCACTTGGTTGCACTTTCTGCGCGGATCCAGCACATGCGCGCGGTGGACCGGCATCTTGCCGACCTGCCTGACGTGGCGATCCAGCTCTTCAAGGTCTTGTGGCCTGGGGAAGCGCTGCCGGCGAACCTGACGCTCACCTCCGAGCGGCTGAAAGGTGCAAGACGAAGGATCCGCGAGTGGCAGTGCTCTGCGGCTCGTGCCGGAGCGGATGCGGCGCTGCGCATCGCCTGCTCCTGGTATGAGGACCTGGATCTGGACGCCTTGCACAGCCTTCGGGAAGACGCTCCCACCGACAAGGACCCGGTCCGTACCGCGAAGCGGATGGACCGTGCCTACCGGATTGCGGAGTTCGCCCCGGTCCGCACCTTTATCCCCCCTCCTCCTGAAGTCCACGATTGGCTCAGCGATGAAGAAGAAGGAGAGGAGGAGGAAGACGAGGATGCCGGAGCGGACGACGGTCTCCCGGAAGCTGGTGATGCGCCTCCGGAAGCTCCAGATGCCGGCGCTGCTCCCCCCGAAGCTCTTGTTGCCTGAGCGCTTTCATTTCATGTTTGTTGTATCTGATGCTTAGAAAAACAATGTCTGTTAAATTCTACCCCAGTATGTCGGGGTCTATGATGTAAAATATAACTTAGCCGTTCTTTTGGCTGTGCTACAAGTTCATGCCGGTGTCTTGTACACCGGTAACCTATTAAGTTAAGTTGGTTTGTTAACTTAGCACGTTGCCTTTGCTGTTTGCTTTTATCTTGCACTGTGAAGATTCCGGAATTGTTTCCGCATCCAATTTGATGCACACTTGGTTCTTTCCCTTTGCCTCTGCCTACCTCTTTGGGTGTTTTGGCGTACAAGTTACAAAGTTCTTTTGCCAAGCGAACACTTTCTTGAACTTAGGAAAATACTCGAAATTTTTTCACAAAAAACCGGTATAACCGGGGTTAGTTAAATTTTTCCGGATTGCTTGTTCCCACTCCCTCTCTTCGTGGTTCACGTGCTTAATTCCTACCGGTTTATCTTGCTTTCCATGAAGCCGGGTTGCGGACAGCAGCAGAGTCGAAGACTCCGGTAGGTTTAGCACGTTACTAAACCGGAAAGAAAAAATGTTCAGCAAGCAACCGGTAAACTGAAAAAATAAACACATTGCATGCACATTTAGTAGGGGTAGTCCCCGAGATTCATTCGAGGTTCCGACAACTTTTATTCATGGTAGATAAGGTACAAAAAGGAACTTCTTACACCACAACTTCAGGAGTAGAAAGGACGCAACAAAGCAACGTTCCACGGACGCTTGGTCTCATCTCTGGATTTGTCCGCCTTTCCTTCTTTCCATTCCTGTGCATCGATTAGATAGTAGGCATCATTGTGGAGAGCTTTGCTCACAATGAAGGGTCCTTCCCATGGGGGTGAAAGCTTGTGCCGGTCTTTAGTGCATTGCACTAAGCGCAACACCAGATCTCCTTCCCGGAATACCCTCGGGTTAACCTTCCGGCTGTGATAGCGTCTGAGGTTTTGCTGGTAAATGGCTGTTCTTGCCAACGCCAGCTCTCTTGCTTCTTCTAGCAAGTCCACATTGTTTTCTCGGGCCTCTTTTACCTCTTGTTCGGTATAGAGTTGCACCCTTGGCGAGTCGTGGAGAATGTCGGTTGGTATGACCGCTTCTGCTCCGTAAACCATGAAGAATGGAGTGTATCCGGTAGACCGGTTTGGAGTCGTTCTTATGCTCCACAACACTGATGGTAGCTCATCGAGCCAACATCCCGGTGTCTTTTCGAGTGGTTCAATGAGCCTTGGTTTTATACCGGTAAGCACCAGTGCATTTGTTCTTTCCACTTGACCATTGCCTTGTGGGTGTGCCACTGAGCACAAATCCAACCGGATGCTGTTATCCTCACAGAATCGCTTGAATTCACCTTGGGCAAAGTTTGAGCCATTGTCAGTGATGATACTATGCGGGTATCCATACCGCAAGATGACATCTTTTAGGAATTTCACCGCTGTATGCCCATCACATTTTGCGATAGGTTTTACTTCCAGCCATTTGGTGAATTTATCCACCATTACCAAGATGTGGGTCATGTTCCCCCTTGCAGTTTTGAATGGGCCAACCATGTCAAGGCACCAAACAGCAAATGGCCAAGTTAACGGTATAGTTTTCAAGCCGGATGCTGGGGTATGATTTTGTTTGGCGTACCTCTGGCAGCCATTGCATTTTCTTACCAAATCCTCAGCATTTTCCAAGGCAAGGGCCGTAGAACCCATGCCGGAACACTTTTGCCACCAGCGCCCTTGACGAAGCGTGATGCCCACACTCTCCTTGGTGGATTTCCCTAAGCATCTCTTTTCCCTCTTCCGGTTCCACACATCTTTGAAGGACACCGGTAACACTCTTTTGTACACCTCGCCATTGATGAAGGTGTATGCTTTGGCTCTCCGCTGGATCCTTCTTGACTCAGTTTCATCAACCGGCAAGGTGCCGTTGACCAGGAATTCCTTAATAGGTTTAACCCAAGATGGTGCCTCTCTAACCACAAACACCGGTACGTCTATCTCCATGCTGTCCACCAGCATTGCTTCCTCCGGTATGGACGCCGCAGTCCCCGAGCTTACCGGAGAAGTCCCCGGGTTTGCCGGAGCAGTCCCCGAGTGTACCGGCATAGTCCCCGGGTTTCCTTCATCAATATCCATTGGCACCACATGTGATTCCGGTACGAAAATTGATTCCGACTCCGGACTGGGCTTGATTGATGGAACTCTTAAGTGCGCCAAGGCTATTCCGGGAGGGATTTCTTGCCTAGATGAGCCTAGCTTGGATAAAGCATCCGCGGCTTCATTTTCAGCCCGCGGCACATGGTGAAATTCGCACCCTTCGAAGAAGCCGGCAATCTTTTGCACATGAAACCGGTATGAGGCCATGTTGGCATCTTTTGCATCCCAATCCCCGGAACATTGTTGTACCACAAGATCTGAATCACCATAGCAACTGATCCGGTGTGCACCGATTTCTTTTGCGACCTTGAGCCCATGGATCAGAGCCTCATACTCAGCGACATTGTTTGATGCCCTGAAATGCACTTGCAAAACATACCGGAGATGGTCTCCCTTTGGTGAGGTAAGCACCACACCGGCACCTAGACCCTCTTTGAGCTTGGATCCGTCAAAGTGCATCTTCCAGTATTCTATTTTGTGTTCCGGCGGCTTATACTGCATTTCTGCCCAATCAACCAGGAAATCAGCCAAGGCTTGTGATTTTATGGCATCTCTTCTTTCGTATACCGGCACGTATGGTGACAATTGAATTGCCCATTTTGCGATCCTGCTACTGGCATCTTTGTTGCCTATGATATCTGAGATGGGTGCCTCGCTCACCACTTTCATGGGGTGCTCCTCGAAATAGTGCTTGAGCTTGGTGGCGGCCATGAACACGCCATAGGTCATCTTTTGGAAGTGGGGGTAGTTTTGTTTTGAGAGGGAGAGCACCTCGCTCAAGTAGTATACCGGCCTCTGCACGATTTCTTCTTCTTCCTCTCTTTCTACCACAACCACAACACTCACAACCCGGTTAGTTGCTGCTATGTACAACAACATGGGCTCCCTTTCCAAAGGCGAGGCCAATACCGGTGCGGTGGCTAGCATAGTTTTCAGCTCTTTGAACGCTGCGTCTGCCTGTGGGGTCCAGACGAAGGTATCGGATTTTTTCATTAAGGCATAGAGTGGTAGAGCCTTTTCTCCCAACCTGCTTATGAACCGGCTCAGCGATGCCAAGCTTCCGGTAAACTTTTGCACATCTTTTAGTTCTTGCGGGATAGTCATTCTTTCTATCGCCCGGATTTTTACAAGATTCACTTCAATGCCCCGGCTTGATACAAGAAAGCCAAGCAGCTTACCGGCGGGGACACCGAAGGTGCATTTTGCCGGATTAAGTTTCATCCGGAACCTTCTTAAGTTATCGAATGTTTGCCGGATATCGTCGATTAAGGTTTCTTTTACCTTCGTTTTTATCACGACATCGTCCACATAAACTTGCACATTTTTTCCAATTTGATCAAACAAGCATTTTTGCATACAGCGCTGGTACGTTGCACCAGCGTTGCGCAAACCAAAAGGCATAGTAACATAACAATAAGCCCCGTGCGGGGTAATGAACGCAGTTTTTATTTGATCTTCCTTTTTCGGGGAATCCGGTGGAAACCGGAATAAGCATCCGTAAAGGACAACAACTCACACCCAGCAGTAGAATAAATCACCTGATCGATCCGGGGCAGAGGGAAAGGATCTTTTGGGCAGGCCTTGTTTAGGTTGGTGTAGTCGATGCACATGCGCCACACCTTTGGAGCTTTTGCTTCCAGGTTCTCCTCTTTTTTCTTCTCGACCAGCACCGGATTAGCAAGCCACTGAGTATGCGTCACTTCCACGATGAAATCGGCAACCAACAGCTTTATTACTTCTTCTCCGATGATCTTTCTCCTATCTTCAGCGAACTGGCGCAAAGGTTGTCGCACCGGCTTAGCATCCTTCCAGACATTCAGAGAGTGCTCAGCCAGCTCCCTCGGAACACCTACCAAGTCATCAGTAGACCAGGCAAAGATATTCCGATTCTCACAGAGGAAGCTGACGAGCGCGCTTTCCTATGCCTGATTGAGGCTGGCACCGATACGAACGGTGCGCTCTGGGTAAGCCGGATCCAGCACAATGTCCTTTGTTTCATTTGTCGGCTTGAATGCTGGTGCGCCCAAGTTTCCACTCATTGCCGCTAAGCTCAACTGTGAGGACTGAGCCAGCGCAACCGCAGTTTGCATCCTTATCTTTTCCTCTGCGATCACCAGCGATTCTGCCAGATTTGATCCGGCGGAAGCAGTTTCCAGTGAGACTTTGTAGTTGCCCACCACAGTCAAGGGTCCACGAGCTGCCGGCATCTTCATCTTGAGGTAAGCTGTATGGGTTGAGGCCATGAAAGCTGCCAATGCCGGTCTCCCTAGCAGCGCATGGTAGGGACTGTCTAGGTCCACCACCTCAAACAGAATGTTTTCCACCCGGCAATTGTCACGTCCTCCGAAGGACACATCCACCCGGACTTTTCCTACCGGTGCACAGGACAGTCCCGGAACGATTCCATGGAATGTTGTGTGAGTTGGCTGGAGCAGGTTTTATGTTATCCCCAGCGTGTGCATTGTATGCTTGTACATGATGTTTATGCTGCTCCCATTATCTATCAGCACTTTGCTGAACTTGACTCGAGTCGTTGGCCCATGCATGATTGGGTCTACCACAAGAGCATAACCACCCGGATTTGGCATGATTTTGGGGTGATCCTTGAACGACCAGGTAATTTCCTGATCTGACCACATCATGTATTTTGGTACTGCCGGCATCACTGCGTTCACTTCCATGGAACGGCGATGCATGCTTTGCCTGTCAGTTGGCTCAGTGACGAACACAATGCAGCACAAGTGTGGATCTTTGTAAACGTTCCGGCCCAAAGGTGCCGGTGGTGGTGGCTGATCTTGGCCATCCTCCACCTGATGGACTTGCTGGTGCTGCTGTACCGGTATGGTATTGGCTCCGGTTAGCGGTGGTGGTGGTGGTAATGGGTGCTGATGCAACATGTCATGCGAGGGTGGCAGTATGGTGGAACAGCCCTCTGCTTGCGCATCTTTTGCCGCACCTCTCAGCATCAAGTGCTTGATCCAGGAACAATCTTTTGTCAAATGGTTTGCCGGCCTCGATGGATTTGGAGTGTGAAACCGGCATGGTTGCTCCATCGCCGCTTCCATGGAGTACCTTATATGTTCTTGCCAATCTTTTTTCTGTCCCCACTTTTCTTTTTCAACCCATTTCTTCTTAGGACCCGCCCACGGCTGTGATCCGGTTTTTTGCCTTTGGCTTCCGCTGGGGCCGGAATTATCCTGCACCGCAGCTACTTGCTGTGGACCATATCTTCGGTCCGGAAACTCTTCTCTTCTTTTGTTGTGCCGGTTATCCCGGTATTGATCTTGGCGCGGCTGGCTTGTTTGTGCCAGATCAGCTTGCACTGCCGGTTGCATTGGGTCTCCCAACGCGTAGCTATCTGCCACACGTATCATCTCCGCCAGAGTTGCCGGCATGTTCCGCTGCAGCCTTTGCCACAACGGCGAACCTCTGCGACACCCAGTGCAAAACCAAGTGACGGCCTGCGCCTCTATCACCCCTTCGCAGGAGTTTCTCGTGGAGTTCCGCCGGGTCAGATAATCCCGGTCTGTTTCATTTGGGCGCTGCATGCACAAGGCGAGCTGCTGCGGCCTGTTTGGCCTCCGTTACGTGCTGCTGAAGTTACTCACAAAAGCCTCTTCAAAGTCCAACCAGCCATTTATGCTTCCTGCCGGCAAGTTGTTTAGCCAGATTCGTGCCGGTCCTACCAGGAAAGATGGTACAATTCTCACGGCCCAACGCCGGTTTCCTCCACCAGTTACGGTTCCTCCGCCACCAGCGACGTACACCGCGGTCACATAATCCGCGAGCCAATCTTCCGGCTTATTGGTGCCATCATATGTTTTTGTGTCACGAGGCAACTGGAAGTTGCGAACCGGTGGTTCCTCTTTCATGATCCTTGGACCAAAGCATTTTGGGCCCGGAGGACCTTCTGCCTCGATCATCTCAGACAAATACACTCTATCCAGACGGTGCCTCGCATCCCGTTCTGGCAGGTGTCTTTCTCCCACGCGTTCCCCCAACGGGTTCCGGTATGCCGTGAGTCTTTCTGTTGTCGAATCAGCTTCATCGTAATGTTCCGGTACCGCGGCCCGTGCCTGCCGGTACCTTGGGGGAGGCATGTCCTCCTCTTCATACCCTGCCCTTGCAGCTCGATAATTTTGCCTGGTCTCGTATCTACCGGCATGATTGTTTCCGGCATAGCCCCTCCTGGCGTAGCCTCGATCTGCCCCTTGGCTTTTTCTGCCGGCATCGTGTTGCCCGGCTTGTTGCTTTCCGGCAAGGACCGGATCGTACATTAGCCATTCGTCTGCGCATTCATTTCTTTTTCTTTTCTTCTGTCCGGATGGGGGGACGATGCCTGCCCATGGGACTTGCTACCGGCATTCTTTGTGGAACGCACAGATTTCGATGCCGCGGCTTTGTTCGCTCTAGCAAGTTCAGCATTTTGTTCCTGAATCTCATCAAGCAGTTCTCTAACGCGATCTTGCTGTTTAGCTAAAGCATCTCCGCTAAGCGATTCACACAGCTCCATAGCAGCCCTAGCAGCTTTTATAGTTTTATCCGGGCTACTGTACTTAGGTTTCTCCACGATGCTCAAAGATACAGAGGCACTCTTACCAGCAAGAACTTCCTTACCACGCAAATCCTGATCTAGATTGCGAGCCTTAAGCCGGTTTCCCAGCACCCTAGCGGCATGAGCGCTAACTGAAGCAAAGCCATGGGCAGCGTTATACTCACGTAGGGTTAGGTTCAGCTCGCGCTGCGCCTGGATGATGTCCGCGCCGCCGGAAAGCAGCGTCTTGCGCGTTGCCTCCAGCTCCGCCTGAGCCACCGCCGGGTCGATGTTCTGTGCGATGGGCGTCGCCAGCACGTTCATCGCCGCCTGAAGTGGTGTCTGCGGTGGCGCGGAAGATGTTCCCGCAGCGCCTGCGTCGCGCTCCAGCGGAGGCTTGGCCGGACGGGTCGATGCCGCACGGCCAGCTCCTTCCTCCACAGCTTCCTTGCCAGCGCCAACCGCGCCAGCCATCATGACCTCCACGCTACCGGCGGCGCGGCCAGCACATAGCCACCTTGGCGGGTCCGGTGCCACCAGCACCGGCGAGAGGCGCTGGCGCACATGGACGGTGCCAAAGTAGATGCGGTGGCTGCCGAACTCGATGATGCGGCCGTTCTTGGGGAAGATGCCGCCGTTGGCGAAGCAGCCCGCATTGTCGTTGATGAAGTCCATGGAGTAGATGCGCTGCATGAGCGCAGACACCGTCCACTCGCCGGCGACGTCGAGGAGACCCGCCCGAATGTGAACTCCAGCAAGCGCCTCTTCATGCCCCACGGTGGGCGCCAACTGTCGTCGTGGTGAACAGACAGATGCCATAGGATGGCTTAAGTTTGGGCCGAATGGGCGCTAGAGGATTCGGGAGAGGGTTTGTTGATTAGATTGGATGAACTTCCGGGTGCTTTCCTCAAGAACTTGGCCTAAGCCAGAGGTAGAAGAAGAGAGACACAAGGAAGAACTCTGCTCTAGATCTATCTCTTCATTGATAGAACAAGGTTACAGGTTTGTGCTTACAGATTATCTCATATGTCTCATCGTACCCGCGATGGGGAGTGCCCCCTCTCCTTATATAGGGGAGAGGGTGGCTTACAGGGGAAGAAACCCTAATGGCATCTTTGAACAGACAAACTACTTTACAAAGCTACTTTAATCATAGGTGACGCCGGTATCTTCTTTAATCAGGGAAGCTGACGTCCTCCGGTTGCTTTTGGCGTCAGCTTCTTCTTTGGCGTCAGGGCTTCGTTTAAAGCTACTTTGCTTAGGTCACCCTTGTCCTCTAGCTCTTGAGAGAATCTTTGACCAGTCCTGCCGACGTGCTACAGTGCACTTCTTACCGGCAGTCCGGTGTCTTCTTAACCCATACCGGTATGCCTCTCTTTGGGGATACCGGTATAGATTTACTTAGCCAAACGTTCAACTTTGCTCTCCGGAATGAATATCAAACCGGTATCTTGATGGCTCAAACCATCCGGTTTGGCATGCCTTTGGCATACCCGGGGTCATCCCCCCAACAATCATGGCAAACCTTGCACCAGCAGTCAATTGGGCCTTTACAAACTCATGGATTCGAGGAGCATCCCGGAATTTGTTCATCAGGTAAGGAAGAGTCTTCGGCGGGGAGTTGCGAGGAAACATGGTGTTGTAAACTAAGGCTAGAGTCTTTGCGCAGAAATCAAGAAAATCACGGACCTGACCTGCGCGGTCTTGAAATCTAAAGATTTGTCGGGTACGATCAGGCGTAGCCCAAAAATTCGATCCATGTTCCAGAGCAAGCTTGACAAGAAGGTTTGATCTCGCATCTACTCGTTGGTCTTCAGCAGCAGCATCCAAAAAGGAACCTATTCAACGGAAGTATTATAGCGAGAGACAGAAACAAGCAAACAGAATAGAGGAATGTCAAGGACAGGAAGCGTACCCGCCATATCCAGACTAGCATCGGTCATCAATTGCAGCATATAATCCTCTCGCGAAGTAGCTTGTGCAGCTTCAGTAACCGCAGCCTCCTTTAAAGCTAAGGCTTCCTGGGCTTGTTGAAGAGCAACTTTCTCCTTCTCGGAAGATTTTCGAGATTGCTCCATTATCACGAGAGCCTGTTTTTTCATTGACTAGAGCTGTTGTCAAAGCTCGTTCAAATCTTCTACTGGATCAGTGTTCGAAGAATCTTCAATAAATTCGTCAATGGAAGTTTTCCTCGAGTAGGATGAAGCGGGTACAGCATCCGAAGAACGAGGAGCCGCGGTATAGTTGTCAAAAACCAACTGGAAAGAAAATCTCGACATCAATCATTTGGCAAAATAGTACTCCATTAATTCATTTGGATATTTACATGACCATTACAAGGTGGTTCCTAGTGAACCAATAAAAGGTTGTCGCAAATGTCTACCAAGGCGACAACACCAAAAGAAAGAAGAAACAAGAAAGACAGGGACAAGATGGTCTACTTGACCTCCGGCTTCGCTGAACTGGGGGAGGGAGCTGGCTTATATCTGAGGAAGGAGAGGATTTTCTTCGAATGTGGTTTGGCGGCCCTAATCAAGGATTGCTACCTCTCCGTCTTCATCTTCTTCGCTTCTCCAACCTTAGCCCAGTCGACGTTTTGTTGGCTTTCGGCAACCAAAGCGATGGTTCCTTCAACGCCAATCTTCAAGTTCTCCTGCCGGAGGGCTAGCCCAAGATCTTCGGGAATGAAGTGCTTGGTCAGGACATCAAAGGTGTCGGGCTGCTCTTTCTTCGGGAAGAAGTAGGGGAAAAGGCGCGAAAATGCCGACTTAGCATCAGAGATACTCTGGCGCACTTCATCCCCATGAATCTCAAGGAGAGAAAGAGCGTCAAGAAGACGATCATCTTCGGGTTTTTCGAGTTCAAAATCCTGGTGCATCTTCCCTGCTGAAACAAATTTCGGGTTGTCAACAAGTGCACGGAAAAGCGAAGGCTGACGAACAATCAAAGTGGTTGGTGCACTTACTAATTAACAAAGCGCCGATTTTGCGACTCCAAGAGGGCGATGATCTCTTCCTCGCGAGCAGTTTGCTGGGTTGTGTTCTCGCTTAAGGCAGTTTCAGCGTCATGGAGTCTTTTTCAAAGACTCTCGACAGCGGTAGCGTCTAACTCAGCCTTTTCGCGAGCTTTTTCGCTTTGCTCCAGCTTGATGGCAAGGTCATCGGCGCGCTTATTAGCTTTGGCAAGAGCCTCTAGCAAAAGAAAGGATGACAATGTTATGACAAAATAGCAGAGGAAAATCTACTCGATGAGAAGAAGCAAGAGAGGAATACCTTTCAACTTATCAACAAAGTCACGGTACCCGATAAATTGGGTACCAAGACGAATAAATTCTTTCATCAGAGGCTGAAAAAATAACATGGATGAGAAGATCAACATGGGGAAAAAGTTCGATAGCAAATAAAAGAATGGTCAGAGCCCTTACACCGTCCATAGAAGGAGTCGCCAAACTCCCGGTCAAGAGGCTCGGCTCTTTGCCCAGCTCAATCCTCGCTCTCTTCGGTGAAGGGGCACGGGGGCTCCTGACAGGAGTCAGGTGTCCTATGTCCTGCTGAGGAGGCGAGGTTTCGTCCGTAGTAGGGCGAGTCTCGGAAAGAACTAAAGTCCGAGACGTGCTCGTAAGAGCAGTCACGTTAACAGGGGGCTCTTCTTCCTTATCGCCACTGTGCATCAAGAAATAGTATAAGAAACGCTTAACAGGCAATATATTGGATGCAAAAAGATGACAGAAACTTACGAGCTAACAAGGGCATCGTTGTAAGGGTTGAAGGTTTCCTCCTCTTCGGGGGAAGTTTCTTCGGCAGGCGTTTGGCCGGCTTTGGAGGTGCCGGAGTCTGCAACTTCACCCCTCTTCCTTTTGTTCTTTGGGGACACAGCGGAAGGGAGAGAATGCACAGACTCGGAAGCCTCAGATTCAGCATCTCCTTCAGAGGAAGCCGCGGATTTGTGAGAACCCGCAACTTCACTCTCAGGGCGAGAAGTACCCTGGGTCTCATCGGTGATGATGGTTCATTCCTCGACCTCTCCGCCTTCAGGAAGGGGAGGTAGAGAGGATTTAACTTGATGTTTCTACAAGAAGAAAAGATAGAGGCGACAGGTTACATCAATGAATTCAGCAAAAATAGTAGGCGACAAAGCTAAAGTTCGTCGGGAACAAAAATAGCTTACCTTGGGGAGGGCGTTGGTGCCGTTATACGGCTCCACACGGCACGGGGATGGAATGGTGTCCTTCTTGCTCAGCGACGAAATCTTCCGAACAAGCTTCTCCAGGTCTTTTACGGACAGATCCTTGGAGAAGCGGTCCACGTCTTTGTCGCCAGCATACATCCAGAGAGGGTTCTTGCGAGCCTGCAGAGGCTGCACCCTGATCCTGAGGAAATACGCAGTAATCTGAATACCCGACAACTCTTTGCTGCGGGTATTCTGGAGTTCGTGGATGCGTTTCATCAGTGCCTCTGTCGCCGTTTTCTCTTCATCGGTAGCTTCAGCATCCCACGACCGACGCCGGAAGATCTTCTCGCTACCATCAAAAGGAGCGATATTGTACTCTTGCGAGTCAACGTGCTCTTCATGGATATAAAGCCATCTTTTGCGCCACCCTTGAACAGAGTCAGGGAATTTGACATCGAAATATTCGACATCTGGGCGGACGCAGATAACAACACCACCTACATTATAGGCGGTGTCGTGGGAGCTGTTGAGGCGGACAAGGAATATGCGTTTCCACATGCCCCAATTGGGATGGGTCCCGAGAAAGCATTCGCAGAGGGTGATGAAGATAGAGATGTGGAGGATGGAATTGGGGGTGAGCTAGTGCGGCTGCAGGCCATAAACAAAGAGTAATCCACGAAGAAATTCGTGGACCGGAGTAGCCAAACCGCGGATGAGGTGGTCAACGAAGGTTACCCGGTATCCAATGCGCGGCGTGGGGAAGCTCTCCTCGCCGGGGAAGATCAACGTCTTCTCCTGCTTCATGAACCTGAGCTTCTTGAGCAGGTTCACGTCCTGGTTAGAGATCTTGGATCTCTCCCACTCGGAGAACTGCAGGTCTTCTGTCGCCATGGGGGAGGTGTGCTTGGTGAGCCTTGACCGTGGCGGCATTCAATGGGACTGACTACAATGAGGAAGCAGGCACAGGCGCAGGAGCGTTTTGTGGCAATGGGGGATTTTGGAGAGAGACAGAGCAAAGGTGCGGCGCAGGAAGGGGAGAACGGAGGAAGAAGGAGGTCCTTTATAGCAAACCTGCGAATCGACACGCCGTTGGATGCAGCAGTAATGGGATCGATGCTTTACACGTGGCTCAGGGGGTAAAAATGTATTTTTACTACGATGGAACTGGACAGGTGCTACAGCGCGTGTGCCAGGAAAAGCGGAGGGCGTGTGTCCCTCACTTGCGTAACGTGTCAAAATGCCACAGATTTTGGGTCCACAGGTCAGTGTGTTATCACCAGAATTTGACCGGATCAGAGGTGGGCCGCGATTGGAGATGGGCTTGAAGAATATACATGGAAGAAATACATGAATCGGCCTTCCATACCAAGTTTGGGCTAAATTGCCCGTGTATCTGTAACATAGTAGATCGCATCTAAATTTAGAAGTTAGAGTTTTACCCGTGCACGGTTAGGTGCACGCCTGAATTAGAAAGTCCCCTGGACTATAAATATGTATCTAGGGTTTATGAAATAAACAACAACCAACGTTCACCACAAACCAATCTCGGCGCATCGCCAACTCCCCCGTCTCGAGGGTTTCTTCCGGGTAAACACCATGCTGCCTAGATCGCATCTTGCGATCTAGGCAGCGCACGTTTATTCGTCCTCCATGCGTTGCTTGTACTGAAGCCTTTTTGATGGCGAGCAACGTAGTTATCATAGGTGTTTTAGGGTTAGCATTGTTCTTTGTATCATATGCTATCGTCGTGCCACCCTTAGGCATCTAGCCGCCCTTACGCCTGTCACGGGTGTAAGGGCGGCACCCCGCTTGATTATCGTTTAGTAGATCCGATCCGTTACGGTTGCTCCTTGTTCTTCAAGGATTAGTTTAATATCCGCAATAGTTAGGCCTTACAAAGGGTTGGAGGATCCAGCGGCGCGTAGGGTGTCGTTTGCTAGTCCTAGACAGGATGTTCCGGGGATCAACCTCGTGTTGGTTTTTAGGCCTTGTCTAGGACCGGCTCACGATCACCGTGCGTGGCCGCGAGGCCCAATCGTGAGTAGGATGATCCGATTATGCGGTGAAAACCCTAAATCGTCGTAGATCGCTTTAGCTTTATCTTGATCAAGCAGGACCACCATATATTCGTACACCTTGTACGAATCATGGGTGGATCGGCTCTTTGAGCCGATTCATAGGATAACCTGAGAGCCGATCGAGGCTCGTATTTAACGTTTACGTGTATGCCATGCAGGAAACTAAGCGAGGCATCATCCAACACCTTCCTGACCAGGTATAGGTCAGGTGGCACGCCCTTGCATCAGCATCGGACGTGTGCGCGAAGGCTTTGCGGGCCGTCGCTCGGAGGGACCAGGGCCAGCCGCAGTCCTGGGAGATTCCCGGCTCTACGGTGTTGCCCGTCGCTGCCCGCCGGTGGGTTTCTGACCGCAACACATTCTCGCACGCCCGGTGGGACAATCTTCGACATCCACCGCATCGCCATCTACACCTGAGATGGCGGAAGGCACTCCGGTCAAGTACGAGGATCTGACTGATGAGCTCAAGAAGAAGCATGACGAGATCAAGGCAGTCCTCGAAGCCGACCTCATCGGCTCTTTTCACGTAACCCGCTCACATGGTATCGGGTGGAAAGGGTTCTCACCTGAAGGCGCGCTCGATGGAGTGGACCTGTCCGCCCCGTCGAAGAACGCACCAGTGTCGCTGCGTCGGGAGATCAACTTCATGGTGGCTCATTCGCCGCACCGCCATTCCGAGAGCCCTGGTGAACACTTTGGAGCGTGTCGCTCTTCGCGTGATCCAGGAAATCATGAGCCATCAGTACTCTCCGTCAGGACCGGCTCTGGGGACTTACCAAGGAGAGATGCCACTCCAGTCCCGTCCGCCGCTGCCGTTCGCGTTGGCAGCACCAGAAGTGCCGAACTCATCGGCCTACGTCGTCTACAAGGTTGGTGGTGACCCTAGTGACTACCAATTCCTACATGAGGCGCCCAAGGAGATCCCGCACGGATACACGTGCGCATACGTGCCGGACCGCATGAATCGGGCACTCTCGAACCGAGGCTGCAACAGCGAGGACTTCCGGAACGGCGGGAGGAACGTCGGGAGCGGATATTGAGAAGCGGACGTGGCTAGCTAAGTATGCCACTCCGACAAACCTCCGCAGCTCAGCTCCTGCAGTTGGCTCGGAGCTGGAAAAGCAAGCATGGCTGGCTAAGTATGCCACCCCGGTGAATCTTCGTGGTTCGATGCCTTCGACCATCACCGCGGATCAGATTTGTACAATTCTGAAAGACCGGTTCGGCATGATGCCGAAAAGGAGGACAATCGGCTATACCAAGCCGTACCCCAACGAGTACGAATTGATCCCGCTACCACCCAAATATCGGCTCCCTGACTTCACAAAGTTTAGTGGATCAGATGGTTCCAGCTCTATCGAGCATGTGAGCCGATATTTGGCACAGCTGGGCACGATCTCAGCATCAGACGAGCTGCGTGTGAGGTTCTTCGCACAGTCCCTCACAGGATCGGCTTTCGGGTGGTACACATCGCTGCCACCGAACTCAATCCGGACTTGGAAGCAGTTGGAAGAGCAGTTCCACATACAGTATCACTCAGAGGCTTCCGAGGCTGGTATTGCCGATCTTGCCCAAGTACGACAGAAGCGCGGGGAAACAGTGTCAGAATACATCCAGCGTTCAGGACCATTAGGAACCGATGCTATTCGGTTCACGTAAGTGAAAAAGAAGCAGTCGAGTTGGCGGTGGTGGGTCTCTCGTCATCAATCAAGGACGTGGCCTCCCAAGCAGACTACCCTTCATTGGCGCACATGGTGCAGAAGCTGTCAGCATATGAGCAGCGCCACCCAGATGTTTACCAGGACAAATTCAAGCGTGCGGTGGTCCTGGTTGAGGCAGACGAGGATGAAGGTGCTACGGGAGATCAAGAGGTAGCAGTGGCCGAATGGACTCGGGCAGCAAGCCCCGTGTCCTGTAAGTGGGTTAAGCCATAAGGTCCTCCAAAAGGGTTCGACTTCGACGTGACCAAAGCTGAGCAGATTTTCGACCTCTTACTCAAGGAGAAGCAGCTAAAGGTACCCGAAGGCCACAAGATCCCCACGGTGCAGGAGCTGAACGGAAAGCCATACTGCAAGTGGCATAACACGTTCACCCACGCCACTAACGACTGCAGGGTGTGGCGTTAGCAGGTCCAAATGGTGATAGAACAAGGGCGGCTAATTTTCAACCAGTACGCCATGAAGGTCGACACACACCCCTTCCCCGCCGTTAACATGGTGGAGTGCACTTACCCCGGAGGGTGCCAGCCAGATTTCTCGTGCAATATCAACATGGTAGGACCTGGGCACCACTCTGGTAAGGACGGAGATGAGGGCAGCTGCTCTCATAACAAGGACACAGAGGAAGCCGCTCCACGCGATCGGCTCCGTCATAATGGCAAGCGCTACATCACAGAGGGAGAAGTGAGGAACGTGAGATATCAGCGACCTCTCTCTGATCACCTCCTCAACAAGTATGTGGGTCAATATGACCAACGCCGACGATACAACGACGACGATGAAAAAGATCGTCTGGATAGGGACGACAGGAGACGTCGTCGGCATGATCGCGACGAGGAGCGGTATGAGCGCCACGCCAAGGAAAAGTCGAGAGAGCAAGACGACGTGGATAGGCACTGGGACTGCCCCTTCTTCGGTACATCGCTGGGATTCAGGAATGAGCCGATTGCCTACAATCGGCAACTGCCCAGAATGCAAACAAAAGAAGAAGGATGCAGCTAACGTGTCCGTGTTCAAACGTCTAGGGCCTCTCCCGCCTCGGAACAAGCACGCTGAGTCCTCTCGGGTAGAAGATCTCGAGGAACTAGAGGACGATGATGAAGAAGAAGACAGGTATCATCGGCCAAGGTGGTGCCCTGATGGGCTCAGCCGTTCCCAAAAGCGAAGGGTTCAGCGACTACGTGGGTTGGAGGAAGCTGAAAGGTTATACCGCACACGTTGAGGAAGGTGCGGCCTGATCCGGCCGCTAAAATTCAGCGAACCCCGGACGAAGAAGGTCGGCCACAAAGGAAAGAGTGGCGCCCCGGACAAAAGAAAGCCGATGATGAGACATCGGCGGCACAAACATGGTCTTCATCCTTCCAACGGAGTTTAGCGCTCCGAGATTAGACGAAGCACCTGTGGCACAACTTGATCGCGGCCCACGGCCGGTCATCTTCGAGAAGCCACGAGAAAGAAGCTACAGTGCATCCGAAGGCCCTGTACTTGCGAGGTTACATCAATGGGCAGCCTGTCAACAAGATGTTGGTGGACACCGGAGCGGCGGTTAACATTATGCCATACTCCATGCTACGTCGGTTGAGACGCTCCAGCTCGGATCCGATCAAGACCAATGTGACACCGAGCGATTTCAACGGCCAAGCATCCGACGCACAAGGTGTTCGAATGTGGATCCGACCGTAGGAAGGAAAACTGTCCCTACGACGTTCTTTATTGTCGACAGCGAAGAGCTCCTACTGCTGTCCTACTAGGGAGAGATTGGATCCACGCCAATCGTTGCATTCCATCCACGATGCACCAATGCCTACTACAGTGGGATGGAGATGAAGTAGAAGTCGTCCACGCAGATGATTCAGCCGAGATTTCAACGGCTGGCATGAACGTTTGGGAGACATCAGGCCGAGAGCCACTCTCGAGCATCAATTTGGATGACTCGCGAGCGCATCGACGTGACAAAGGACGGGGTGAGGCTGGTGTTATCCACCGGCCCGACCGTGTAACAAAAGCAATATCGATGAGCAAACGTGGCGATGCCGATCCGAGAGATCGGCCCCATGGATTTATGGAGGAACGTTACAAAACCTTCATCGAGCAAACAACATGGAGGCCGATTCCAGACAATCGGCCAAAATTATCCTCACCATACATTCTGCACTGGGTTCAGCATTTGATCCAACGAGGAATACCTGAAGAGCCGATACCCTCAATGACTTGAAAGAATCGGCTCGGGGGGCACCTAAGTGGATAAAACACGAGGATACGAAGGGGAAGTGTCTATCAAATGCCCACCAGCCCAAGATATTCTTTGATGATGGGTATTGAAGTATGGGGGCCGATACATAAATCGGCCGTAAAAAATTCAAATTTTTTTAAGCACAGCCGATGCGCAGACATCGACTTAAGGATAGAAAGCCGATGCATGGCCATCGACTCAAGAGGTACAACTGTTACAAGCAGAGGCTCAATGGAGCAGGAAGTGGGTCACGACTTCCTCAATGGAATGGTTTGGTGGCTCAGATCCTCTCTTCGAGAACCTCCAAATTCTTTTTGCAAGTATTCGAGTCCGCAATATCAGCTGGGGGCAAGTTTGAGGGATCATGACCTCGCCAATGCCCGAGAGCAGCATGGATGTGCGGATCAGGTTAAGGATGGGTCGCATCAAATCCGCCAAAGGAAAGGAGCCGATCCGACCAGAGAAGGTGCAAAAAGTGGACCGAAGAAACTCGGGGGGCAGCTCACCCTGAAGGTTCTCTCCTCTGGAGAGCCGATTTTGTTCAAATCGGCTGGCTCTGCATGATAGTTCCCTCAGACATGATCGAGCCCAGGTCCATTGGTCTGAATTGCGTGTCCTCGTCTCTGTTTCGCCTTAACTGAGGCTCGGGGGCAGCTGGCCTGGTGGATGCTCTGTTTTTTGAAAGCCGATTGGGTGGCCATCGGCTAGTCCTGCAGCGCGATTTTCGTCAAGGGTGGTGATCCAGCAGAGCTCAAACTCATTGGTCGAAAAGATGAAAGATAGATCATGAGGGCTTGATGCGTTGCCATCGGCTCATTGAGCGTTGATCAAACTAACAATCGGCAAAATCAAGTTAAGGAAAAGTCTTCTTCATTAATAAGAGAGGATTTTTACAATGAAGAGCAGCAAAAGAAGAGCCGATTGCTCGGGGATTACTAATCCTACACTACTAATCCTCGCTAGCATCGTCGTCGGCGTCGCCGTCGGCGCTACTGCCGGAGAATTCCTCGCCGCTGCTGCCCCAGCCTTCGGCCGGAGCTTCTTCTACCTCGTCATCATCATCATCCTCGCTGTCCGCCCATGCGCGGAAGCGCTTCGTCGGCGGGTACCCGGCGGAAGAGGAGGAATCATCCTCCTCCTCCTCCTCTTCTCCTTCCTCGTCATCATCCTTGTCCTCGCTGTCCGCCCACATGCGGGAGCGCTTCTTCGGCGGGAGCCTGGCGGAGGGGGAGGCCGTTGTCTTCACTACTTCTCCTTTTTTCTTCTCCTTGTCGGAGGAGATGGGGTTCGCCCCGGAGTGGAGGTTGTCTTCATTCTTGCTCTTCGGCGAGGATTGGAGAGGGAGGCCTGAGGAGGAAGAGGAGGAGGAAGACATTGCTACAGGGGAAGAGGGTTTTTTGGGCGCTGGTGGACAGAACAGAGCAAGGGGATGAAGTGGCGAACCGTTCGGCACAGATAAATAAAGGGGGTGTAGTGGAGATTTAATGCCATGACGGTTCTCGAGGACGTTATGCCGAAATTATCAATTCGTGCAGAGAAGCCCAGGAGGCGAGGCGAAATGATGGAAGATTCCGCGGCAGTTCTGCTCTGCCACGACATGACCCGACGAAAGAAAAGCGTAATGATTTTGGAAATGTCATTTCCAAAACCAGGGGGGCATGTGTTATCACCAGAATTTGACCGGATCAGAGGTGGGCCGCGATTGGAAATGGGCTTGAAGAATATACATGGAAGAAATACATGAATCGGCCTTCCATACCAAGTTTGGGCTAAATTGCCCGTGTATCTGTAACATAGTAGATCGCATCTAAATTTAGAAGTTAGAGTTTTACCCGTGCACGGTTAGGTGCACGCCTGAATTAGAAAGTCCCCCGGACTATAAATATGTATCTAGGGTTTATGAAATAAACAACAACCAACGTTCACCACAAACCAATCTCGGCGCATCGCCAACTCCCCGTCTCGAGGGTTTCTTCCGGGTAAACACCATGCTGCCTAGATCGCATCTTGCGATCTAGGCAGCCTGCACGTTATTCGTCCTCCATGCGTTGCTCGTATCGAAGCCTTTTTGATGGCGAGCAACGTAGTTATCATAGGTGTTTTAGGGTTAGCATTGTTCTTCGTATCATATGCTATCGTCGTGCCACCCTTAGGCATCTAGCCGCCCTTACGCCTGTCACGGGTGTAAGGGCGGCACCCGCTTGATTATCGTTTAGTAGATCCGATCCGTTACGGTTGCTCCTTGTTCTTCAAGGATTAGTTTAATATCTGCAATAGTTAGGCCTTACAAAGGGTTGGAGGATCCAGCGGCGCGTAGGGTGTCGTTTGCTAGTCCTAGACGGGATGTTCCGGGGATCAACCTCGTGTTGGTTTTTAGGCCTTGTCTAGGACCGGCTCACGATCACCGTGCGTGGCCGCGAGGCCCAATCGTGAGTAGGATGATCCGATTATGCGGTGAAAACCCTAAATCGTCGTAGATCGCTTTAGCTTTATCTTGATCAAGCGGGACCACCATATATTCGTACACCTTGTACGAATCATGGGTGGATCGGCTCTTTGAGCCGATTCACGGGATAACCCGAGAGCCGATCGAGGCTCGTATTTAACGTTTACGTGTATGCCATGCAGGAAACTAAGCGAGGCATCATCCAACACCTTCCCGACCGGGTATAGGTCGGGTGGCACGCCCTTGCATCAGCATCGGACGTGTGCGCAGAAGGCTTTACGGGCCGTCGCTCGGAGGGACCAGGGCCAGCCGCAGTCCTGGGAGATTCCCGTCTCTACGGTGTTGCCCGTCGCTGCCCGCCGGTGGGTTTCTGACCGCAACACAGTGGTAGGACAGAACTCGCGTTTTCCTGATACATGGGTCGTGGCTATCGTCAGCAATGATGTCACTTTAATAAAGGAAAATCTCGGCTGCGGTGTTATGAAGATTGGTGACAGTGAAGAAGTAATGGTAATTTCGAGAGCTTTTGATCAAATACAAGTTTTTGTTCAAATGCTCAGGGGCTACTTTTTAAAGAGTTCTATCAATAGTATCGATAGGGACACTTCGGGCAGCACAATAAAGAAAAAATGAGAGCCTATGATTAAATACAAGCATTTTTCATATGCTCGGGGGATACTCCCATCGGGAGCGCTAGTCGCGCACCCGATAAAGATGGAAGAACTTGAAAAGATGACAATATAGCGACAAAAGATGTTAAAATGATGAGCCTACAACCAAGTACAAGCACTTGGCTGTAGCCTCGGGGGCTACTCCCATCGGGAACGCTGTTCGTGTGCCCGATGAAATTATAAAAAACGTGGTGAGCATATTTTGAGTTATACAAATAACTCTTCATATACTCCCATCGGGAGGACAAGATAAAAATATACAAGTCATCCGATGACTCGAATAAATGTGCTATTCCAACAGCCGAAAAAGCACTCGACAATATATTCTCAGAGTGCCTCAGTCGCAAATTAATCTGAGAATGCCGCAATACTTTGCGAAGGTAAGTCCCCGGGATCCGTCCTGTGCGGCGTGGCACCGCCTCTGACGGCGCTTCGCTACTTTTTTCGTTTCAGCAGATGCGAAGAAAAATCCTAACGGACGCGTTAGATACCCAATAAAACATGACTGGAATTCGACATCTGGTAAGACCTTAAGCGGCGAATGTCGAATTACTCCAGTATCCCGAGATCATGTCCAGGGACGTGATCTTGAAGTAGGTTTTGGTGGATTGCCGCAAGAGCAGTTAACTAGTACCTGATCTGTCAGATGAACTAGCCCCAATTACTGTTATCCCTGTACAATATATGATTGATTTATTAAAAATATGTGTTAACTCGAATAAGTTGTATGGTAATTGTAAAATTGGAGATTTTCCCTGATTCTCCGATTCAAGCAAAATCTCGGGGGCTACTGACATAGGCATACCCAATGGGCCTGCCGAAGATGGTACCCGGAGTTTTACTGAAGGCCCACAACTCGAAGATTATAAAGCCCGAAAGCCCAGACAGGAGATAATTTGGGAAGATAGAATTGTATTAGGAATATTTATTTGTAACTATTACGGGACGAACTCAAATAGCCTCATGAACTCTGTAACTTGTGTATCACGAAACCCTCGGCTCCGCCTCCTATATAAGAGGGAGTCGAGGGACAAAGAGGGGATCGATTTCATTGTCAACACAACCCTAGTTTTCTAGCAGTCAAGTACTTTTCCGGCTGAAACCCTCGAGATCTACTTGCCCTCTACTTCCAACTAAACCCTAGTCTACAATCCGTAGGCATTGACAAGTTAATACCTTGTCATTTGGGCCCTGCTTTCTCCGGAGGGACAGCGAGATGCTATGGTTTCTGGATGCACACGTCTCTTGATGGTCGCTCAGGATATCTTGTGCCAGGCTGGTTGGCGACATACTAGAAGGCTATGTTGAGTTGTCGTCTTAGTATGTTGCTCTTTCGATGGTTGATTCTTGTATCAATCCTTGATGTTGCGTGAGTTGTAAAACATTGTTACTTGAAATTTTTAATAAAAGTCCGTGTGCATCATCATGATGCAGAAGCCGGGGAATACCCCCATTTCGAAGAAAAAAAATGTATGGGAGTCCTTAGGTAGTTACACGATAGCAGTCAGCTACCATGGCAAACAAGAGAGATATATTCATCCGAAGTCATGGAACTTGTGGCGCAAAATCAGTTTGGTCACTGTACAACCAGAATAAATATTTACGGTTACTGAATACGCATCGGAAATTCACACGCAGTCACCCATCGCAACTCAGCGTCGTATGGTTACTGAATACGCATCGGAAATTCACACGCAGTCACCCATCGCGACTCAGCGTCGTATTTGCTTATGTGGCACTGAGTGGGACCCACTACCGGGTAACTTAGGGAGATAAGAATACCCTGCCAAAGGAGGGTGTTTTTGCAAAACTGCGATCCCCTTCACTGGAGCGATTCCCTCTTCGCGATGCGCCCGAGCCGCCGGCTGCTGCTGGCCCGGCCGATGCCGGCCGTCCCCGGTGCCGCCCCTCTCTGGGGAGGCTCCGCCTCAAAATCCTCGTGCGGTTCCCTTTCTTCTCGACGCTGCCCTGCACGTGCTTGAGCCCCCACGGCTAACCCTAACCCTGTCCGGTTCAACTGGATATGGGAGACTAGCAGTCCGCATCAGGTTATAAACAGCATGCAGGATTCAGTTCTTGTTTCAGCATACACATACAGCAAACAGGGTACCAAATGATAAATGTTTCAACTCTTTTAAAAAGTCTGAAGCTCATTTAAACAGTTTGAAGCTTCAGCTTCTGCAAGTCGATCTAAAATGTTCAGTACAGTGAGATGATCTCACTAATAAAATGCTCTGCTGAAACTATCTGCAGTAAACAGTCTAAAGATTTGTGTTGCATCTGCAATTCGATCTTGAGCATTGCTGATATTTTCTTGATGGTATTATCTGAAAAGTGAAAATGATAGATTCGAAATGAATAATTTTTTTACAAAATGGAAATAATGTGTGAATAAGTAAGGAAATGCAGAAGATACTATGAACAAGAAGTATTTGTACTATGAAGATACAAAATGTCTCATATAATGGTCTCAAAAAATACGTCGCAAAACGCTGCTGGATACTAGAAGATATAATAGTTCACCACAAAAAGATGATATACTATTCTAAGATACTCCAAAACTGTGTGAGGTACTTAAAATAATACGTATTTCCGTTGTACAATAACCAAACTGATTTTGCTCGACAAGTTCCATAACTAGCGATGGATTTAACTCAACAAGAGATTAAATTGGCACTACTACTACTGACCCCGGCCGTGGCGGCCGTACCATCTTGATCCACGGAGCCATGCATGGGTACATCCGTACGTATGATCATCGACTGTGCATGCCGTGCCTTGCCGCGATTGTTACCGGCGATCGGGTTCACCTTGCCGTGGCGCTAGCTGCAGGTCTAGGACTACAATTCTGCTCACTGCTACACGCTAAGTAGTACTGTAATTGAAATCGAGCAGCTACCACATGTACGTGTACATACTACGCCTCGACTCAATGTAATGGTCACAGCTACGTCTACGTACGTGTAACCTAGCTCTCCCATGCCCACACCCTGGTCGTGCAGTGCACGGATTGTGATGCGTATGGGTACGGTACGGTAGACGGAGCGAGTGAGCAAGCTGAGCTGTGCTGACGCACTCCAGGCTAGGGCAGATGGCGATGGTGGTTTCTGTTTGTTTCGCTTGGGGGTTGTTTCTTCTTCCAGCTCAACGTCGCAACAAGTGGACGTGTTTTAAACCAGTAGGACGTGCGCGTGCGGGTTCTCGCCTCCGAGTCCGGGCACTGTGCCGCACTGCCAAAGGCCCAAAACGTCCAGAGTTGCTGCAGCTTTGTCTTGATAGATATAGCACTTGCCGTTGCTTGGCTACTGCACACCGCCTTGTGTTGTGCCTCGCGCGCGTGCAGGTCCATGCACGCACGCGCGCAGCTCGTAACTGCCCAAACTGTGCGTGCCGTCATGCTGCCCTGTCTCGTCGATCGTATTGTACAGTGGCAGAAATTTCAACGCTTCTTTTCTTTTTTCTTCGACACGAACTATGGATGGCAGCAAGTCCTCGGGTTTCAGCCGCCGCTAGGTCTTTACATCCTCGGCTCCTCTGTTTTTCTGTTCAACGAACCTCAGTGACTTTTTTTTGAGGTAAACGAACCTCAGTGACTTAGTTTCGTGGCAGAAGAACATGCAAAACAGAGGACCCATGAGGATCGCTTTTTGTTTTTCTTCTAGAGGACGAGGATCGCTCGGGACGGCCCAAAGCTGAGCTCCACGATGGGCCCCGCTCTTGTGGGCCCAAAGCTCGCCCGAATCCTCGACCCATCTCGATTTCTTATGGGCCTATAATAAAGTCCGCATATTCAGCGCCGTCGAACTTTGCAGCTGGGCCATATATCTAATGGTCCTGCGATTTGACCGTCATGCACCGCGAGCTTAGGACTTTACAAAATGCAAATGCGACGGCATATTCAGTCTCACAGACAATTCAATCGGTGATCTGCGTACTGACCGTCAAACAGAAGACTGCATACCAAAATTATTTCAAATGAACGCCTATGTCCGGCGTGCACTAACATCACCAAGGGTTCATCAATTTACTTTCGATGAAATTAGATTCTTTACGTTTAGATCAATCACCACATCAAAATGTACAACCGTATATAGTTTAGACTAGGCCCTCAAAGGTTCTAGCGACCGTCCTATAAGTAAAAAGCCAAACTTCACTCAAAAAATAAAATAAGGTTGTGTAAGGTGCTGCGCCATTGATACAAAGACTTCACTCAAAAAAATAAGGTTGTGTAAGCCAAACTTCACTCAAAAATAAAAATAAAATAAGAGCATCTCCAACACGCGCGGCAAAAGACGCGCGCGCAAAAAAACCGCCAGTTTGGCACGCGCGGGCGCCCACGCGAACCTCTAATGGACGCACGAAAAAGAGGCGTGCACTAAAAAGTTTAGCGCGCCCGCGCTTTTGCGCTATCCCGCGCGGAAATCTTGCCGCTTCGGCTAGCGCGCACGCTATAAACGCCACGTGGGCGCGCACCCAACCGTCCGGAATCTTCAGTTGTCTCACGTGTCGCTCCGCCTCCCTCCTCTCGCCGCTCTGCCTCCCACGTCGCGCCGCGCCGCCGCTCCTTCTCCGACGACACCATGCCTCCGCGCCGCCGCTCCGCCTCCGGCTACCGCATCATTCGCGCACGGCCGAGCGGCCGCTTCGACGCCGAGATCTGCTCCGGCGAGGAGCGCATCCGCCCGGCACCTTCGGCATGGCGCACGAGACGACACACGCCTACAACACCGTCGCCTAGCGCCTCGGCCGCTCCCGCCGCCAGATGAACTTCCACGATGTGTGGACGCGGGAGCAGGCGGAGCAGCTCGCGGCGCCATCGCCGGCCATCACATGTGAGCAGCAACGGCGCCAACGCAAGCTCGAGCAGCGGATCCGCATCGCGGAGCAGGACGAGCGCCTCCGCCTCGAGTGGGCGCGACAGTTCCCGGAGGATGTCGCCGCATGGAGGCATTCTACGCACAGAAGGGGGAGCAGAAGGCAGCGGCGGCGAAGAAGAAGAAGGCAGACCACGAGAAGCGTCGGGCGGAGTCGGCGGCGAGGAAGGCGGAGAGGGCGGAGAAGAAGGCGAGGAGGGCGAGGAGGGCGGATGAGAAGAAAAATGGCGCCGGGCCGTCGATGATCATCCTCTCCTCCTCCTCCTTCGAGTGGACATCTACTCCGGTGTCCGACACTACTCCGAGCAGCCACTCGTCGGACTTCGACCAGGACTCTGAGTAGATTTTAGGGTAGTTTAAATAAAATGTCGATGTACCATTGTACCGTCGAACTTTTAATATATTTCGTAATTCCCAATTAATTTTTCGTGTTTTGTTTGATTTGTTTCGAACCAAAAACGATCAAACTAGCCGTTCGAGCCGCGCCGCGTGCTGCATAATGGTGCGCCCGGCGGAGGACCACTTTTACCGCCCGAGCACGCGCCGCAAAATGCCGCATCCGGCGGGGCAACTTTCAACGCAGCGCGCGCTATTAGTTTACAGCGCGGACGAAACGATTTTTAGCGCCCCTGTTGGAGATGCTCTAACTATCATTCATTCTAGAGAAACACTTGCTTGGTTGCTCCCTCTAAGATAGTTACATGCCAGCTCCTTAACCACCGATGTAAACGGAGAAAAGTGTAATGACGAAGCGTGGGAGAGCGCAAGGTGGGTAGATACATTAAGGGCATCTCCAGCGGCGCGAAGCAAATGGATGCTGACCGACCGTTTTCGTCCGCCGTGATCAGAAACGTCTGGGTCCTGCTCCACTGGGACGACGCAAAGTGATCGGCCCGTCCGCGGAGACGCAAACCTGGCCCAAATATGCGCCAGGTTTGCATCTCCGCGGACGCTCCACGGTCGCGCCGAGTGTCCGCTGAAAAAGACGCAGGACCCGCGCGTCAGTGGTAGGGAGGCCGATATTATTCCTGCCACTCGCCATTCGCCGCGCGAAATATCAAACTAGACCGGCGCGAGCAGTCCAGAAGCGATGGACGTCCTCGTCGCCGCAGCCACCAGCCCTTCCACCTCATCCCCGAGGCCATAAGGCTACCAAGGCCAATCTAGCCCGGGAGGCACATGCCATTGCGTTCACCCAGAGCATGGAGAAGATAATGGCCGGGAATCTTGCCGCCTTGGCTGCTAGGGACGAGAAGAGGCCGCAGCTGCCATCTACCACAACCTCGCGAAGGAGGTCATTGAGGTCCAAAGGATGGACGTCGAGGCCAAAAAGGCAGACGCCGATGCCAAATTGCGTGACGCCGAGGCCAAATTGCGTGACGCCGAGGCGATGAGGATGGACGGCGAGGCCAAGACCCGTGCAGAAGACACAAGGATCATGCTTGCCGAATTGAGCGACGTCGACGACGACACCAGGGCATGGTTCATGAAGAGGCGCGCCGAAATCCGCGCGCGAGACGCCTAATCGCCATCGCCATGCGCCCAACACTTGGCCTCCTTTTGGACTTTTTTTTATTGCTGTTTAGGCCTTGTTGTACCCCTTTTGTTCCACTTTGCGCCCTACCTTGTGCAAAGTGTAATGAACATATTGCAGACAAAGTTGATGCTAGTTTCTCTTTTTTGAAATCTGGCCTACGTCGAAAATGCGTCAGCCCGCTGGAGCCAGCCCCAGACGCAAACGGACGCGCGACCATTTCCGCGTCCGCCAGGCGACACAAACGGACGCCCCGGACATTTTGGGTGTCCGAAATGCGTCGCGCCGCTAGAGATGCCTTTATAGGGAAATTTTTTTTTTGACATACACACTTCATAATTTTCTACTAGTTACAAATAAGAGAAACAATTATACTCAATAGCAAAGAAATCGGTAAACAGTAACTGCTTGGTCAGCTTGGGAGTAACGATTAATCAAAATTCAGAAGATTAAGTTATTTAATCAATCGTCTATTGATCGGTGTAGCCTATACAAATTAGCACTTACAACACGTGTATATAAGAAAGAAATAGTATATGGGACAGTATATTATTAACCCTACTTCTCTAGAGCCAAAAGAAAACACATTAAAACATACACGCTTCTCCTCCCGGACGTAATCTTAAGGTCACAAGCGACTCATGATCCACCAGCCATAACCATGTTTGTTTCTTCCGCTTCTCCTCCTATAACCTCCGAAGTTATTATTCTTCCACCACCTACCTAGGGTATGACCCCTCTAGCACCTCAACCACCTAATATATTGAAGGCAACATCGAGCCCCGGACGAGATTCTCAAGGTGGTCAAGCTCCTATATCCGAGGTCTAATTGGCAACCGCGAGGAACTGGCTAGCCAATTTTTTTTAGCGACAACGGGAATTGAGTGGGAGCTTTGCAAAACATACTTCATTGGGGCGAGCTAGCGGCTAGACGGGCGATATGGGTTGAAAATTTACAAATTATTTGACTAAGTGTAGTAGTTAATCGGGAACATACCTAATAAATAGACTATGAGAGCATTTAATAGGGCTAAATGATTAACCCAACAAATTAGTGGTATCAACACGGTTAGGTCCGAGTAAAGATTAATCAGCCTATTATTCGTTGATTCGGACGATATTTTGAACAGTGATTATACTACACACATCTACTATGATATTTGCTAGGGTCGTATATTATAATACAACCTATCACGGCAATTACAAAAAACACATTATCATGTATATGAATGAAATGTTGTTACCATTATTTGTCTGGATTTATATTTAATTAAGTTCTACTAAATGTTCCATTCTACAATTTTATGGAAAATATTAGTTTAGGTTGGAGGTCGTCTCCAAAAATATTGTATTGTAGTGATAGAAAATTAATTTGGGTGTATGTTATCAACATAACTATGTGGCTGATATTGTTGAGTACTATTAATAAAATTTGTTTGATAAATGGTATAAAAATAAATGATTGACATTCCGGGACATGACAATAGGTGAACAAGTTCAAATATTTAGTATAAATCATGGTTTTTTATAGCTTGAAATGACAAAATAAAGAATCATTACCTAGGGTACACCTACTACGAGCAATTCCAAGAGATCGAATTGGGAGCTTCTCCTTCTCATAGGATTTGAGCCATGATTAGCTTGCGCAAATTAGCCTCTGTAGTAGAAGATTTGATTGTTTGCCTTTTTTCCCATGATTTATAAATGACATGCCATGAGAATAAAATTTCTAGGATCCTAAAACCATATCTTTTGAAAACAAGATTTGTTTGTTCTTCTCCATACGGCCTAGTTAATAGCAACATATCCTATAATGATTTCTCTAGTACCTCTACCAGGTTTAGTTAAGTGATCCAACACACTAATTTTGTTATAGTGTGCAAGTTATTGGCATAACACTTACAGAGCTGTTTCAGAAATATTAAACTGATGCATGTAAAATGCATACTTAAACTTTGTGCTTTACATATTCCCACATATTTGCAACATATATGATGCTATATCCATGTTTTGTATTGATTTACGAGTATTTACCAGTGACCCTCTTTATTTGGGTTATAACTCTGCAGAACAGGAAAACCCTGTTTTGTGTATATTCACTTTCAAGGAGACAAATTGAGATAAGATTTCAGGAATGTCAATATTTTACGACGAGAAGAATATGGAGCACTTGGACCTCACAAGGGATGGCCTGAGGCCCAAAAGAGCAGTGGTGACACGCCCAGTAAGGGTGGGCGGGCCACCCACCCTCTTTTCGCCATCGGCTATCCGTTTCTCCTGATTCTTTCACCCACGGACTCCGTTTGACCTCAAAACCCTATATATATGACCCCCAGAGTTTCCTCGAGGAGAGAGCCGCCGAAAGATAGAAACACCAAAACAGAGGCTGCAACAATGAAGATTTGAGGGGAAAACTCCACCAGAGCTATCTCCGGAGGGATCTCCACCTTCTCAAACGTCTTCCACATCAACACCATGATGAATGGGTGTAGTCCACCTTTGGACTATGGGTTTGTGACAATAGCTTGATCTATTTATCTCTTATTTTTCATAGATCTTAGTACCATATGAGCTGCCCAACATGATTATGGTCATATATGTAATTCTTATGTGGTGGATCTTTATTGTATGATATTGAGATATGAGATTGGAATTTATTATGTGTAAGATGTATTGATAGATGCATATTATGTACCCCGTTTTAAGTGCTTGTTCCGATCCAACTTGTATGCAAGAACATGTGTGGGGGAGATGTGTATTAGATGGAGTAGCATGGTTTTAGTGATTGAATAGTGATAACAAATTCATGATCTATTATGGTTTTACCTTTTTTCCTTTGCTGCCTCACTAGGGATAAAGTGAATGCATGTGCTATTTATCATGTGACAATAGTGATAATATTTTTTTTCTCAAGATAGCATATTTGATATTCAAACATCATGTCAAAGTACTTAAAGCTATGCTTTATTAATTTTTAATACAATATTGCTTGGAGTTTTCCCTTTCTAGATTGTGGAGTACAGAGAGATGTGTTGCATCATCTCTATGTTAGGACGTGATGCCCATATAAATGCTTATAAAAAACATATTGAGGTTCCACCTATATTATCTCATTGATGAATTTTTAGTATCTACTACAACTTAAAACGAGAGTAGACAAGTAAACCGATGAACCTTGGTCCAATTTTATCATAAGAAACACCTTTCCATTACCTTTATCCTACTATCTACTTGCGGCACTATTTTAATTCAAAAATACATAAATAATTTCTTTACTTAATCACACACAAAATCCAAAAACAACTTTACTACTTTTATTTATTTTACATAGTTTATTTGCTTTACTTTACTTTTATTACCTCTTTATCTACAATCACTAATACAAAACCTTGTGCTTGACAAAAACACGATGGTGTTGGGGACACAGGGCAAAACTTTGTTTTTATAGGATTGCTAGAAGAAAACAAAAAAATATACCTCTAAGACAATTCCCCGAGAGTTTGATATAAACCCTCAAGTTACCCTTGTGAGAAAAAACCTTCTCTGACTACGGCACTCTACTCTTCGACTCCCAACGAATTGACGACATCAGCAAGGCGTCATCATACACTCAACAAACTAGTACAACATAAACATCACGGTGACAAATTTCTCATTTATTCATAGTATCCAACCAGAAGAATGCAAAAGATCGTGGTATAGGTTGAGTATGAGCATATCCAACAAGTTCTAATAGGTAGTTGTTTGATGCACTAACTACAGTCGTGGATTGGTGATTCTAGACTTTATGCAGTTTTCAAAAACAGTTTCTTAGAAAAAAGGTAAGTTTTAGTTTATAGAAACGATGGCCTTTAGCCTTCAGGAGTTGTTAGAACTTAACGAAGTTCCTTTCCATGATGCGTTCATGTTTCATTTCCCAATAATGAGTATCATGATACGCTTTGGTACACCCTCGAGAGGCACGCTACTTTTTTAACAAATATCTTAAGCCTAGATGCTCAACTAGGAATATGTCCCCGGTCATTCTTCCTAAGGTATGAGGTGCGACTATAAGACAATTCAATCACTAGTCTTCTCCCTGACCACGCAATCCTACACTAATTGAACTTTCTGAACTAGCTTGCATTTAACTTGTCCAACCATTGTGATACATTATACTAATTAAATCCATGTCATATAGCAAAATTTAATATATCTCATATCAACAATAATCATGTAACTAAAAAATGATCCATTGCATGACGCCATGTAACAACTACCATAAAACTACACCTAAAATAAGCTTGCACAACTAATAAACGTACACCTAAAATTAGTAAGATCACACCAAAATTTAACTTCTATACTAATAAGCTTACACATAAAATTAACGGCTCCATACTAATAAGCTTGCACCAACTTATAAGATTACACCTACCAACTAATAAGCTTACACATAAAATTGATTGTCCATACTAATAAGCTTGCACCAGATAATAAGATTACACCTACAACTGATAAGCTCACACCTAAAATTAATATAGCTACATAAAATTATTGTACTACATATAGCAAATGTAGCTACATCTATTGTATCACACCACGGAAAATAGCTATAGGTGAGTGAGAGAACACATCTTCTACTACATTGGTACATACATACAACAATATGATGTTAATAAAACAAATTGCACCAACCTTACATATATAATTAAAATACATGATTTATGTGATGAATCCATGTCCTAGCAGTACTTTTACTTTGCCTCATATCATCATTAAACACGTACACAAAGAATAAAATGTTCCATATTTATTTAAAAAATCTTACACCTAAATTATTTATACGATATGTAGAGAAAAAATTCATCTACAAACACTGCATGACATTAAGATATTTGTTAGCCTCGTACATTCTAAAACCATCTATCATGCTAAGAATTAGAACACATTATCATGTATATGAATGCAGTTTTGTTATAACTCTTTTATTAGGTTTAGGTTAACTTAAGGTCTCCAAAATTTTAAGAAAAATATTATCTCAAATTGTAGTTTTTGTCCAAAAAATCTTGTGCTGCAGTGATAGAAAATTAGTTTTTATATAATTTATATTATCAACACAACTATGAGGTCGATATTGTAGAGTACTATTAATAAAATTATTTAATTTAATAAATGATACCGGAATAAAAAGATTGAGATTTGGCTACATGATAACATTTAAACAAGTAAAAATATTTGGTATAAATCATGGTCGTTTCTAGTTAGTTTGGACTTTTCCCCCTTGCTGCTCTCGACCAACTACAGTAACTTGAAGCTATCTCGAGATAGTTCTTGAGTTTTCGTGTGCCTTCGTGCCGACTGCCCCTGTGGCGTTTTTCCCTGAGTGGGACTTCTTCTCTTCTGATTTCTGTGCCGGCAGCTCGTCCCTCTATCGCTGGCGGCCATGGTGGCCGACGAGGGTTGGATGGGATGTCTGGCTTCTCCTTTTTCTTCTAGATGAATGGAGCGAAGTTCCAGATCGAGGCGGCCAGATCTAGGGCTATGTAAGGCGCCTTTTTTTCTTCCTTTGGCTTCAGAGGGTGGAGTTTAGGGAGAAGAGGAGGGCTGACGCTTTCCTCAATAAGGTCGTGGCTCTTGTTGTTCCAGCTCTTCCGGCCGGCCGAGGTGGCGAGGGGAGGAGGTGGAGTGCTGAGCTATCTTTTGAAGCTTCTTCATGCTGTCTGCGAGCGGCGCAGGAGTATGCCGAGGATTTTCTGCTGGTCGACGTTCATGGGGGATGGCGGCTGGCCTTGATCCTGGCTGGAGCTTTTCAAATATGCTCGCTGGGATCTAGTAGCCATTTCAAGGGGAGCATTTGCAGAGCTGTGTCATTTCTTCCGGCCTGCCGTGGAGGCGAGGGGACGATTTGGAGCAGCCATTTGAGTTCTTCTCTTGGATGGTGGGGATGGTTCGAGCTGCTGCTTGGAGGGAATTACATGGTGGCCGTGTTTGCCGCCGTGATCTGTGGCCGGAGTGGCGGCCCCTCCAGTCGCCGTGCAGGCGATTTTTCAACCTCCATATCGGAGGCCTTATCTAGAGCTTCTAGCCGGAGTTCTGCGTCGTCTCGTCGTCAAGTGGTGAGTCCCCGGCGGTGTCTCGGCGGCCGGCGATGGAATCTTGTTCTCGGTGGAGTGGACCATGGGCTCGATTGCGTTTTGACGCCATGTTTTAGGGTCCTGTGTGTAGAAGTTAAGGACAACGTTGTTTTTTCTTTCCTTTTTAGGGTCCTTCTTGTAATTTGTTCCCACCGACGTTTTAATTGAGCAGCTTGGGGGCCTTTGTGCCCCTTTCCCGTTCAAAAAAAAAGTTAGTTTGAAATGACACAACAAGAAATGAAGAAAATAAATGTCTGTCCGGAGAGAAACCATGTGATGTGATCTCACCTCCTGTGTACAGTGCACTTAACCACCATGGTTAAAGGAGTCAACGTGTGTGCCTGTGCCATGCATGGGATGTTGCAGGGACGTATCTGACCGTTGCAGAAACTTCAGCATTTTTTTTTTTTTTTGCTTTGAGGCGGAACCCTTGGTGGCTCCAGGTGTGATGTATCTTTGATTTCTCAGCTCCTCTATTTCGCTGCAGGAGAACATGGAAAACAGGGGGGAAGAACTAGCCATGCGCATCACTCGAGAGGGCCCAAAGAAGAACTAGAATCGGGCTCATGAAAGTGTTTGAGTTCAGCCAAATCTTGGACGCAACTAGCCTACTTCTGGCTTTTTGGACCTCGAACCACCCTGCTGGGGAACTGTTTCATGTCTATGACCTCCGACTTCATGCTAATGTAACACGATTATAATAATTTGCAACATTTCCCTCAAAAATTATTTACAAAATAAAAATGTATTATTCGTTAAAATAAATAAATCAATATCTAAAAATAACGTAGCTGACTTAGATATAATATATTCTTAGTTGATTTTTTAAAATTTCTGAATATAAATGCACAAATAATCACCTCGTTGTCATAATTTGCTTATCTGCTGGAAATAAAATAGCATTGTCTAGTTCGAGTTAGGAATTTTACAAATAAAATCATAAGGCCTAAAGTTCAGTCGTAATTTAGAGTGAACCAACACATTAGTTTTTCTCTTAACATCAAATCTTAACATAGGAACAACGGTTAGATGAATGCCAAAAAATTCCCCAAAGACCGAGAATTAAGAAAATTAACTTCTTTTAGAAGATAAATGACCGCTATGACGAATATGCAAGTATAGGCCGGTCGCAAATAGGCATATTTAGTTAATCTAATCTACATTGGCATGCCTATGAATTCATTGCATTCTTTTATACGAAAAGATTCATTACTCTCTCTTCATTCTAAATTAGTTGAAATACTAGGCTTGTTCTGCATCAAACATTCGAAATTTTACCATCTTGATTTTTTTTTACTGATATCTAAGAAAAATTATCAGGAAAATATATTATATGATGAATCCAGTTAAACTAATTTAGTGTTACACTCTTATAGTGGTTAATTTATTTTTTTATACTTGATCAAACTTATAAGAGTTTGACTGAGAACAAAGGTAGGACTTTGATTAATTAAAAATGGAGGGAGTGGTATACTGAATTTGCCGTGGATGTAATTGTGTAGGCAAGTGGCGGAGCTAGCTATCTGAAAAGCCTTCTCTCATACCTAAATTCATATATTTTGCATAGCATGTATGTGTAACTGTGAACAAACTAGCTAGTTCATTTTGGGTTGTACTTGTTTATTTCACCACACATAAATTTTGATTCTATCCTCACTGAGTGCAGGTTTCCATTTCCCCGCAAAGTGTGTTTAGCAGTCAGTGTGCACTTGAGCTACAATGTTTCCTGCGAGTGGATAGGATCGGACCGGACCTTGTACTTCCGTGTCATCCATGCATGAACGCATGCATGCATCTAGTGACAAGCTAGGTAGCTGCATAAACCATAGCTGATCGATAACGACGATAAGGCTCTCGCCGAGGTAGTGTAGTTGAGCTTTGGAGCCTTGGAGGATATCTTCCGCCGACGCAAAAGTTCGTCGCCGAGCTACCGCGTCTAGGTAATCAGTAATGTCGCTTCTCAGTTTGTTCCTATCTCAATCAGCGTCGTCCCCTTCGTTGCAGGCCAGCTATCTTGCATCGCATGCATGGCGCCTCTTCTGCATGCTCTTGCCACGTACGTTCGCCGACCTCCACATGGCCGCGCGCATGGCTCCACGTACTCATCGCCACGCACTATATATTTGCATCACTCACTCTCCCGGAGATCACCAACATCTCGATCACAATTCACAATGAAGACAGTAGCAAGATCGTCATTGCTAGCGCTAGCCCTCGTCCTCTCCCTCTGCCTCTCCCTCTCGTTCGCGTCGAGGGAAGAGGTAGGATGGAGAAGGGGAGAAGAAGGAGGACGTGAGGAATGGGGAAAAGGGCAATCCTCCAGCGAGGGTGGCCGTCCGTACCACTTCGGGGAGGAGAGCTTCCGTGAATGGGCGCGCACGCGCCACGGCCACTTCAAGGTGCTGGAGCGGTTCGACGACGAGCTCCTGCGCGGCTCCGTCGGAGACTACCGCGTGGCGTGCCTGGACGCGGCGCCGCGCGCGTTCCTGCAGCCCAGCCACTACGACGCCGACGAGATCTTCTACGTCAAGGAAGGCGAGGGCGTGCTGGTGGTGCTGAGGAATGGGAGGCGGGAGTCGTTCTGCGTCAGGGAGGGCGACGTGATGGTCATCCCGGCGGGATCCATTGTGTACTCCGCCAACACCCACCGGTCCAGGTGGTTCCGCGTCGTCATGCTCCTCAACCCCGTCGCCACGCCCGGCCGCTTCGAGGTGAGCGGCGGCGACGACGACGACGCACTCGATCCGTTTCGTTCAGTCATATGATTCATAGTGATAATCATGAGGTGTGTGAATATGCAGGAGTTCTTCCCGATTGGAGGCCAGGGCATGGAGTCATTCTTCAGAGCCTTCAGCGACGAGGTTCTCCAGGCGGCATTCAACGTACGCACGCTTCATCTTCACACGATGATTACTATACGCATAGTTTCTTGCTTATATGCAACCGTATGATTTTGCACGTATTTTATTGTTGTGTACTAAAACAGAGTCGGCGGGAGGAGTTGGAGAGCATGCGAGGGCAGAGCAAGGGGGAGATATGGCAGGCGTCGGAGGAGCAGATCCGGGAGCTGAGCAGGTCGTGCTCCAGGGGAGGACGCGGCGGCGGCGGCGGCTCAGGTTCTTCCAAGGAGGAGGAGATCAAGCCGAGGAGCCTCCCCTCCCAGAAGCCCCTCTACTCGAACAACCACGGCAGGATGCACATAATCACCGGTGACGAGTGCCGCCACCTCCGCGACCTCGACATGGAAGTCGGCATCGCCAACATCACCCGCGTAAGCATGCAAACAGCACAGCTTATTAGTCATGCAGGACTTCATGAACTCGATCGGAATCATGATAGTACACCGTACGTGCGTGCAGGGGTCGATGTTGGCGCCGAGATACACCACCCGCGCGACCAAGATCGCGGTGGTCGTAGAGGGGAGCGGCTACTTCGAGATGGCGTGCCCGCACAAGACCGGCACCGACTCTGGCCGGTCGGAGCGCCGGGAGCGCGGTGAGCACGGCAGGGAGGAGGAGGAGGAGCAGGAGCAGAAGGAATCGAGAGGCTATAGGCAGGTGAGGGCCCAGATCAAGGAGGGGTCGGTGATCGTGCTCCCGGCCGGCCACCCGGCGACGTTCGTGGCCGGGAACGAGGGGAACCTGGCCGTGATCTGCTTCGGCGTGGGTGTCAGCAACGACGAGGAGGTGTTCCTGGCGGGCCGGAACAGCCTGCTGAAGCAGCTGGACGCACCGGCCAAGACGATCCTGTTCGGCGAACAGGGGAGGGAGGCGGCGGACAGGGTCATCGGCGCGCAGACGGAGTCCGTGTTCCTCCGCGGCCCGCAGCAGCAGCAGCAGCACGGCGGCGGCGTCTCCGACATGTGAGTGATCGCGCTCGCGCGCGACGATCTTGAGCAGCGCGGTCTGACGTGTTACGTGTAGCAGCGTGCGTCTCAGCGTGTGTACATGTGACGGGAATCGAATAAAGTAGCAGCTGGACATGCCCGTTCCTAGGTGCGTGCAGCAGAGGCAGAGAAGATGCTATGTACTGTATGTATGAGCAGGTCTGTACGCGGTTATGTATGCATCTACGTGAGTTCTTTCGTGAAATAAAAGTTAGTTGGACAGTTACTACTTACCACTAGTTGAATGCCCGTGCGTTGCTACGTTCTCGTCTTTTTTTTCTTTACATGTAAATCACAAAAGGTACAAGGTCACATCTTTCACCCTTCTTTCAAGACAACCATTTGGTTTTAGCTTTTTCACCAATGTATTTTCTAGTCACCAGCCTACCAACATCTCACTCTCGACAACAATAATCGTGGTGGTTTTCACTCCCATATAGTATCCAGTAATTTTATATATCTTTTTCGCAAGGTTTAAAATTTCCAAAAGGAGATTTTATTTTCCTCTCATTTCCTTTTGCGGAATATCTTATCAATTCGTTCACTCGTCTTATTTAGAAGAGGCAAATATTTATTAAACAAATAAACAAACTCGCTATCGGAGAGGATTTATGGAAAGATATAATCATACCATGACTTAGAGGATTCATTCAGTAAGTACTTCACATGACTTTGTTCATTGCGCAATTTTTTTCAGCTTCTTAATTCCTCAATTATTGTTGTATTATTTTTTCAGTTATGAACTGGCACAACTCAACTCAGGATTGAAAATAATAGCATTGTTCATACTAAAGATTTACAGCTTAGCGCTCACAATGTGGACATTAAAATCGTATGTCTTCTTAGAAAACATTGTTTGGTGTCTTGGACAAACAAATAGGACATGCAAATTAGTGGAATCTAGAGGCGACACTACAAACTCCCAGACTGAGAATTCCCGTGTGAGAGAAAAAATATACTTGGAACACTCATTTCTCAGTACTTCTGTTCTATCAGGTTCAGACTACATCTGAATTGCCTATATAATTGTCAAAAGCTCATTCTAATGCGAATAAATCTTCATTTTCTAGGGATACCTAAACATATGCTCATTCAGTAATGGAACAAAATATACATCTTGTGGCCGAAGAAAAAACGATTTGGTTCATCCAAATAAATACTGCACTGCGAGGTACTGTCCATCCACGATAAGTATTAACTAAGCATGCAGTCCAGCTCAAGCTCTTCCTGCTGACGTCGCACTATTTTAGCTTTCATCATGGGAATCAGAAGATCTTCCGAATTTTTTTCTCTATATAGATGTCTTCACTTGTGTTGACCACTGAGTTTAGAAGATAGGCCATCTAGTTTGTTTTATGCACGAGGACTGGAACATTTTTTTTTATCATGGCCCCATTAATCTGGTATGCTTTTCACAGCACTAATTACTCAATACATGGAGGAGTTTTCTCGGTTAATGAATGATTAAAATATCCATCTGCAGAGCTGCACAATAAAAATTAAGATTTACAAATTTACCTTGGAATAATTGTAAGTTTTTTCGTGTGCTTCTCGGATTGGACTATATAGACCAGCATCTTTCTCGTCGTAGATTCTGGCACTCAATGGAGGAGGCTCACGGTAGGCCCGCAAGCGCTCGGCGCAAACGGAAGAGGAGGATGGACCTTGTCTCGCTGGATATGTGGTACATGTAATCATCTGCATATGTATAGCATAGGTTAATCGATGGCCTCACATGAGTTGATGTTAGAAGATGATAATTCAATAAGCTATAAGCATGTGCCATGTAAATGAAAAATATAGGGAAGATAAATGGTATAAACCAACAAACCTGATCCTCGTGTTCCAAACAGACCTGAAAATATTTATACATTGTTGGCAAGTGCACTTCTGCTACTCTAAAATATATAGAAATGGGTAGATGGATGAGAAACTACGATCCCTTTCAATCTGATGTTCTCATGATCCACCTTTTTAATACTTTATTAAGCTCACCCAAGATTATCCGTGGGAACTACAAAGGTAATGAACAATTCAGAGGTGTATAAATGCACATCAAAGAGTGATTTGCTCATCATGAAGTATTACTACATAATAATCACTTTTAAAAAACAGATAGATAGATGTAGGGTAAATAGATGTATGACATTCGTTAACAGATTTCTGATTGCTGGAAAAATAACTTTAACACTGTAGCTGCTAGCATATGCCAATGATGCCTCACCCATGTTAGGAACAACAGAAGAATCCCTTCATTAAACTTTATCTCTATTAGCATTAACACGAGCAAATGCATCATTTTTTTCCTTTAGCTAAAGAAGTAGGAACTAAGCGAACAGTTGTGCGTTAAGGTTTTTATGAAAATACATGTGTGAGTTGCAGAAAAAAAAAGCATTAGATGGAATAAACCATGTTGTTCTTTACTGACCTTGTGAAGTAGAATATGCAACTGGCAGACCATGCGTAGCTGAACTCCAGTAAATTCAGAGAGGAAATACATATTTGTAGATACAATAAATTGCATACTGATGGAAATAGATAATAATATGAATCAAATTGTTAGTAAGAATATTATTATTTTACCTTAAATGCATAATTGCAGAATTAATAATAGCTCACTACCAGATATGGTTTAGGAGAACAATCGTACATTTTTAGCATACATTTTTCCTTATAGGGGTAAAATCAGCTCAGTCACAAATATGTGTAAGCTTATAGATACTGAAATTGAAGTCAAAATAACCTTCAGTACACAAAACCTCTTAATTCCTATCTTTTGTTTGCGGAGTTCAATCGGAAATTCAGGACGCACAATCATGTATGAAGCTGCATATGGCACTGCCTTAATTCACCTTTGTCTTCTAAAGGTTGTGTTAGTCCGTAACTATTTGCACGTTCAGACAACGTCAAAATTCGGAGAACCTGTCATGTCATTGCACAATGCCACCAGATCCAGCCCTGTTGCAACGGCCAAATCAACGCCCAAAAATGAAGAAACACAGTTACAGAAGAAGAAACGGGGCTCACAGTTGACGGGGTATGGTGGAGGATAAGGACCTCTAACTTCTGGAGGGCGACCGCGCCACAATCTCGGACACGGGGTTGCCGGGTCCGTCCTCCCAGCGCAGCTCCGCCCCTAGCCACCGGAGGGTGCCACGCCAGCCTTCTGGCCAGAGGCTGAGCTCTCCGTCAGGTGCACCCTAGGAGAGGCCGAGCTCTCCGGCCGGTCCTCGTGCAGCGCCGTCCTCCTTCCACGCGTGCATGCTGCAGCTCACCCACCGCGGTTCTGCTATGTCCCGTCGCCGCGGTGCTGATTCGGCAGGAGGCGAGAGGAGAATTAGGGAGAGGGATCTGCTGTCATTACCGTGAGGGCAGAGTGCTTGATATAATCCGTGCCCTGATTTATTGACATCATAATTACCGTGAGAACTTGATATGGTTATGAGATTGTTTAGGGAGGAAATACATCTTTCCTAATTAATTGATTGATAGCAATTGATGATACCATGATTTTCCTCCCGTGAGATTTGACTTGCTGTCAAATAGATCGGACGAAGCAGAGGCTATTAAATTAGATTGAACGGTCCAGATGCTTCGAATCTCCTTCACCAAACGCGTTGTACAACCTACGACCAACTGCAATATAATAGTAAAGATATTTTTTTAGTTATGAACTTGCAGAACTCAGGATTGAAAATAATAGCATTGTTCATACTAAAGATTTATAGCTTAGCACTCACAATGTGGACATTGAAATCGTATGGCTTCTTAGAAAACATTGTTTTGTGTCCAAACAAATAGGACATAGAAATTAGTGGAATCTAGAGGCAACACTACAAACGCCCAGACTGAGAATTCCCATGTGAGAGAAAAAAAATAAACTTGGAACACTCATTTCTCAGTACTTCTGTTCTATCAGATTCAGAGTACATCTGAATTGCCTATATATTTGTCAAAAGCTCATTCTAATGTGAATAAATCTTCATTTTCTAGGGATACCTAAACATATGCTCATTCAGTAATGGAACAAAATATACATGTTGTGGCTGAAGAAAAAAACGATTTGGTTCATCCAAATAAATACTTCACTGCGAGGTACTATCCATTCACGGTAATTATTAACTAAGCATGCAGTCCAGCTCAATCTCTTCCTGCTGACGTCGCACTATTTTAGCTTTTATCATGGGAATCAGAAGATCTTCCGAATTTTTTTCTCTATATAGATGTCTTCACTTGTGTTGAGCACTGAGTTTAGAAGATAGGCCATCTAGTTTGTTTTATGAACGAGGACTGGAACATTTTTTTATCATGGCACCATTAATCTGGTCTGCTTTTCACAGCCCTAATTACTCAAGTCATGGGGGAGTTTCTCGGTTAATGAATGATTAAAATATGCATTCGCAGAGCTGAACAATAAAAATTAAGATTTACAAATTCACCTTGGAATAATTGTAAGTTTTTTCATGTGCTTCTCGGATTGGACGACTATATAGAGTTATAGACCAGCATCTTTCTCGTCGTAGATTCTGGCACTCAATGGAGGAGGCTCACGGTAGGCCCGCAAGCGCTCGGCGCAAATGGAAGAGGAGTGATGGACCTTGTCTCGCTGGATATGTGGTACATGTAATCATCTGCATATGTATAGCATAGGTTAATCGATGGCCTCACATGAGTCGGTGTTAGAAGATGATAATTCAATAAGAAAACCTATAAGCATGAGCCATGTAAATGAAAAATATAGGGAAGATAAATGGTATAAACCAACACACCTGATCCTCGTGTTCCATACAGACCTGGAAATATTTATACATTGTTGGCAAGTGCACTTCTGCTACTGTAGAATATATAGAAATGAGTAGATGGATGAGAAACTACGATCCCTTTCAATCTGATGTTCTCATGAGATCCCCCTTTTTAATACTTTATTAAGCTCACGCAAGATTATCCGTGGGAACTACAAAGGTAATGAACAATTTAGAGGTGTATAAATGCACATCAAAGAGTGCATTGTTTCAAATAAGCGGTGTAGAGATCGACCGTGCGCTCATATCCTAACCAGTTCATCTTAATCTGACAAAGACAGATAAACTTTTCACGCAGCCATACTTTACCCAAAGCCTTCAGATCAACTAATGCCAAACAGTGACTGAAGACTCAAGCGAACGCTGTCACGATGGCTAACGCCCTTGTATTTGAATCCATGTGCAAATTGTAGTTGGATGGGTACCAGCAGTGATCGAATTGTAGCTAGCTAAACAGTTCAAGAGACACGATGCCACATTGCTTCCTACTACAACTGTATTTTCGCAGGAACTCATGTGTGAACTGAACTGCAGCGGCGGAGGGCGATCGAACTGCGGAATGTTCATGGCCGGAATCGCAGGGTATAGTATTTACCTCCTCGTAGCGCTGGATGAGGGCGAGGCGCTCCTCCTCGGACATGTCGGGGCGGAGCACGATCATGGACTCAGTACTGGCGCAGGCCGGGCGGGCAGGGCGGCATCTCGCGCTCCTCCAGCGCCAGCGCCGCCTCGGAGGCCGACATCCCGAGGCCGCCGCCGAAGCCTGAGGAGGACACGTCCTCGTCCCCGACCTCCTCGTTGTCGCGGCTGCGGGTGCGCATGCCCGCCGCGCCGCCGTAGAAGCTCGCGGTGTAACCCGTGGAGAACACGCGGTCGCGGATGACACGGGGCGCGGAGGCAGCGGAGGGGAGGAGGAGGTTATGAGATTGTTTAGGAAGGAAATACATCTTTCCTAATTAATTGATTGTCCTCCCATGAGATTTGACTTGCTCTCAAATAGATCGGACGAAGGGGAGGCTGTTAAATCAGATTGAACGGTCCAGATGCTCCGAATCTCCTTCACCAAACGCGTTGTACGACGTACGTCCAACTACAATATAATAGTAAAGATTAGTTCAATGGCGATGGGCGACGAACCGGAGCATGAACAGAAGAGGCAATCGGGTGAGGCGGCGGCCAGAACCCTAGGCCCATCTAGGGTTATGTCTCCTCGTTGACAACGTTGCCGGTCCGCTCCATCTGCTTCGTTGTAGCTTTGAAGGTGTGGTGGACCATGATTTTTTATCGGCGGAGAATTTTTGTTTTTAGGTTGTTTTTTTAGTGGTTGTTTTAGGATGATGAGAGGACAACTACACTTTTAGGATGACTGCGCCCAAATTCCAACACTATCATCTTCAGTGAAAACTCACTTAAGTGTTCAGAGCAAAAATTATAGAAAAAAGTGATGCAAACATTGTAGAGTAACTGCACAGTGCTGCTTACGTGCAAATACACAATAACTGATAGCATAATCAGAAAGTTGGTACCAATTAAGAAGACACAATACGTGACACTACATAGTTGATCATTATGACAGACCAAGGGCCATTAGCAGTTGTGTGCCTAAGTAAAATGTACACCAAAACAAACATAGCCGCCGCCGTTGTGCCTCCCCCTCTCCCCCTTTCCCAGCTCCGCATAGGTCATGCTTTCTTCTCCACTGCTATTTCTTCTCTACTTTTGCCTGTTTAGCCTCCTCTCACCGTCTCCTGCCACTCTGGCTTGCGCAAATGCTCTGATCAGTGATACAGTGCCAGCATGAAGATCGAATTCCTGTACTATGCAACTGAAGCAAAAGAGCACTGGACGGGAGAGCAGCTTGTCCTCATGTTCAAACGGTTAGGTAATCAAGCAATAACTTAATCAACTATCGATGTCTCCTTTAATGCTCTACTTTCTTTAACGTACATCTAGCTAGATTCAGTACAAAATTTCGGAAAGTTCTATGGTACAATTTCCAGTCATATTGAATATTCAGAGAATTTAATGTAGTATTCCTGATGGCAAAGGGATTCTGAAAAATTAAATACATCACAAGGAAATAGAAGAACTCCATACCGACTTAAGTTTTGCGATAACATGATTTCCTGTCAGGTTGTTGAGGGAAAGCTTCGAGTTAACCGGTACAGTAGCTTACACGAAGTAAAAATCCATTAAGAAGTGAACCACGATGTCATGTTTTACTGCAGATGGAAAGATGTGACTACAACATATGAACATTTCATTATGTTAACCTCTTCATTATAAGTAAATTCCATTTATCAACTATGGTATTTTTCCACACAAACTAAATACCATTTGACTATGTGATTAAGTATCAAATCAAGATTTCATTCAGAAAAGTATAGTACTGCATTTAACAGGTGTGTACTGGCAACTCTTTTCTGTTTGTTTACTATGGACAAGGACGAATAAACCACATAGTTTGATCAATCAACCCACTTGAGTTGACATGCTAACTGAAAACCTATTTAATCGCTAGTTCAGGATGCAATACATCACATTTGTACTGCCATACTGCTACCACCCCCTGACCCAAGAACTTTCTGACAAGTTGTTGTATACGGATAAAATATACTGTAAAATGAATAAAACACTGGGGAAAAGAAACCATAACTGAATCTTAATGTTCTGTATCTTGGAAGCATTGGTCAAAGTGAGAATCCACCAAATCATCAGGCCCTTGAACTATTCTCATCCCCTTGAACACAAAGATAAAAAATCAATAGAAGATCATAGATTACAGATGACTTGTTTTAGATGAGAAACGTTATAAATGTGCTCATATGTTCCATCACACAACTCACAAAGAAGAGAGCCTACAACTACACATCCAAATATGTTCTATTTGGAGCTTAACAAACATGATATCTAAAATATTACCATGATAATATTACACAACAAAAAATGTTACAATCTAGAGGAAATAAGATAATCAAATAACTTGCTAACCTGCCAATTAGTCCAGAAAGTGGCCCATTTGTTACTACGAAAACACAGCATGTCATTATGGTGTAATTTTCATATATGCTACGCATGGTATTCAAATTCAGCACATAATAAACCACCTCGGCACCTTATAGGCTAAGAAATAAATTTTATGAAAGCGCGAAATTCACTCAATCAGGTACACTCAGTAAGCAGTACGATTTGTCTACTTGTGCTAACCCATCCATCAGAAAATGGAATTATATCTCTGAAACTAAATAAGGTCTTACCTTTGATATAGTAGTTGACCTCCATTTAACCTACACCAAACACATTGACTCACAAGCGATTGCAGCAAGCAACAAAGTGGACTCACTTGTAGAAAAAAAATGACGTATTGCAGAAGCTTGAGTAGACCATTCAGCCTTATCAAGCAATTATGAACCTACAAATCTGGGGGGGGGGGGGAAGCATGAAGAAAGACGGCGCAATGAAAGGAAAACCAAACCACAGAAAAGTTGCGGGACATAAGAAATTACTTGGAACCGGCTGCAACAACACATAGACCTTATTGTCCTGCTCCATGCCATTCCCAGTGGGGATAGGCCAAGAGCACCTTGTCAGAGAACACGCACTCGGCGCCCCGGCCCCAGACGACTGCTGGTGGCAATTCATACATCATCCTGCCAAAGGAAAAACATACCAGACAACAACTTTGTAAATAAGGCCCATAATTGCAATTCAAACAACTATAACACTGGAGCATGGAACTACATTCATGAGGATCACTAAAATTCCATGAAATGATGCAAACATGAGAAACCATTTCATCATCACTTCGCTAGAGACAATTTTCGCATGATTCACTATCTGTATAGGATGCTCATACCAAACGGAACTTTTGGTTATTTGCATAAAAAAAATAGATGGTCAACAAGGCCATGCATACTACATTGAAGTACATGTAACTCACCGTATCAAGAGACCCCACAAATATAGTAGAGCTACAATGGGAAAGACGCTGATCAACAAATATCCGTGCGAGAACTACAGTTCAATCTTTCAGTTGCTCCTACAGTATGATTCACGAGATTGAAAAAGACAAGTGTCAGTCCCATTTAACTTAAGCTCATCCACTCAGCTTGAATTTGAATACGACATGAAGAGGAATTACGGAAATCCCTATTATGCGGGCATCCTAGCCAAGCCATCCGAGACACGCCAGTGCAAGTCCAAATCAGTGAGTCTCTCTCAGATCTTCCTTGAATCTGTAAATATAGAACAAAATGTAAAACATATAAATGAAATCAGAAAGATAGCAAGAAGTTGAGATGTGAATTGATTCAGAAATTATCACAGCCAAAAGTCTGAATATGCACAGTATTTATTGTAAGACGTACGTTGATCGTGGGAACTGGCTCAACCCTCAAAGGGGTGGCCTATCACATATATATATTGACATACAGATGTACAAGGTATAATACACATATGGACTACAATACAAAGTCTAACACCCTCCCTCAATCTTAGCCACTTCGTAAAGAATCTAGAAGAGTAAGATTGCGCCTACAAGCCTCAAACTGTGGTAAAGGCAGTGGCTTGGTGAAGATGTCTGCAAGTTGATCTTTGGAGGAGATGAACTTGATTTGTAGTAGCTTCTGTGCAACACGTTCCCGTACAAAGTGAAAGTCAACTTCGATGTGTTTCGTTCGGGCATGAAATACCGGATTAGCGGAGAGGTATATAGCACCGATGTTATCACACCAAAGGACTGGAGGCCGTGGTTGAGAAATTCTCAACTCACGCAGCAACGACTGTACCCAAATGAGCTCTGCAGTGGCATTAGCAACAGCCTTGTATTCTGCTTCAGTACTGCTGCGAGACACTGTGGCTTGTTTTCGAGCACTCCAGGCGATCAAATTAGAGCCAAACAACACTGCATAGCCCCCCGTGGATCGCCTGTCATCAGGACTGCCAGCCCAATCCGCATCAGAGTAAGCCGAAATAACCTCAGAAGAACTGGGCCGAATAGATAACCCGTAAGACACTGTGAGTCGTACATAACGCAGAATACGCTTGACAACAGACCAATGAGTGTCACGAGGCATATGAAGATACTGACAAACGCGGTTGACAGCATAAGAAAGATCAGGACGCGTAATAGTCGGATGCGAAGACCCCCAACAATGCTCCTCGTGCTACGCAGCATCCGCGAGAAGACGAAGCTCACCATCAATAGCAGTGATCTTGTCGGTGGAGGACATAGGAGTGGTAGTCGGTTTGCACTTAAGCATCCCAGCCCGCTGCAAGAGATCCAAGGAGTACTTCTTCGTGTCATGATCAAACCATCGGCGAGAGGGAGCAACCTCAATTCCCAAGAAGAAGTGAAGTTTGCCAAGATCTTTGACAGCAAAATCAGCACCAAGAGCATGAACCGGGGCATCCGCAGCGGACGGGGAGGAGCTGATTAGGATAATATCATCAACATAGACCAACGGATACATAGTAACCTCGGGTCTCCGTAGAAGAAATAATGATGAATCAGCGGTAGAGGGTGCAAAACCATGAACACGTAGAGCAGCTGCAAGACGAGGCATGCCAAGCACGAGGAGCTTGCTTCGGACCATAGAGTGCTTTGGTAAGACGACGGATATAATGCTGGATGATCGGCATCAACAAATCCGGGGGCTGCCGCATATAAACCTCTTCCTCCAATAATCCATGAAGGAAAGCATTCTGCACATCAAGCTGTCGAAGAGACCAACCTCGAGTAACTGCAAGTGAGAGAAGGAGTCTGATGGTTGTAGGCTTGACCACAGGACTGAAAGTGTCTTCATAATCAAGACCATGACGCTGCCGAAAACCGCGAGCAACCAGACGCGCTTTGTAGCGCTCGATGGAGCCATCAGAGTGTTTCTTCACCTTGAATACCCATTTGGAATCAATAATATTGACGCGAGAGGGAGGCGGAACAAGAGTCCATGTCTTGTTGCGAAGAAGAGCACTGTACTCCTGCTCCATGGCCTCACGCCAGTGAGGTATACTGAGGGCAGCTTGATACGTGCGCGGCTCAGTAGTCGGATCCGCAAGAGCAGCCGACATACATGCGGCATACCAGGCGACGGTACCATCGGTGCGCTCCTTAGGACGAACAATACCGCTGCGATTGCGTGTATGAGGACGCGAGACAGCAGGTGCAGTCGAGGTCGATGGAGCAGCCGAGGAAGAGCTGGAGAGGCCAGACCCAGGCGACGAGGAACTGGGAGGAGGCACCACAGTAGTCGACGACGACGGGGTGGGCAGTAGAGGCCCAGGGGACACAGGCGCCGAACTGGAGGGATGCTGCACACGCATCGGTGAAGGCGAGGCGGGAGGCGCGGGCGACGCGCAGTCCTCCGACCGCACAGGTGAGGCCGACGGAGGCGTCGTGGGCCGGGAGGAGCAGGCCGGCATTGAGGCGGCATGGGCTGGCGAGGCAGGCGCTGCGGGGGAAGCCACAGCCGAGCCAGAGCCGACGTCGATCGGCGGGCATGCACCGCACGCGGACCGAGGCCATGCAGAGGAGCTGCTGGATCGACGTGTTGGTGAACAGCATCAGCAGCAGACTCCGAGGCAGGCGATGAGGAGGAAGGCTCGTCGAGCAGCTCCAAGCGGACACCACGACCAGTTCCTGCACCATGGTTAGGTAGCAACACAGGAGAGTATGCAATATCATCAAATTGGTCAGGGACAACAGGAGATGAATGCATAGGTGGAGACTCCGTGTTGGACCCAGGAAGTGAAGCAAAGGGAAACACATATTCATCGAACACAACGTCCCGGGATATGTAGACCCGATTAGTGGGAACATGAAGACACTTGTAGCCTTTGTGAACTGAACTATAGCCAAGAAAAATGCACTTTTTGGACCGAAACTCGAGCTTACGTTTGTTGTAGGGTCGGAGATGCGGCCAGCAAGCACAACCAAACACTTTAAAGAAAGTATAGTCGGGCAGTTCATTAAGAAGAAGCTCAATAGGTGTTTTCATGTTAAGAACACGAGTGGGTGTACGATTGATAAGGAAGCAAGCAGTGGTGAAGGCATCACTCCAAAATCTAAAGGGAACAGATGCATGAGCCAAAAGTGTAAGTCCAGTTTCCACAAGATGCCGATGTTTACGCTCGGCGGAACCATTCTGCTGATGTGTGTGTGGGAAAGCTAAACGATGGGAAATCCCAAGCTGTTGGAAGAAAGAATTGAGATTGCGATACTCACCACCCCAATCAGATTGTACGTGAACAACTTTATGCTTGAGAAGACGTTCAACATGCTTTTGAAACTGTATAAAGATATCAAACACATCAGATTTGCGCTTAATGAGATAAAGCCATGTAAAGCGACTATAAGCATCAATGAAACTGACATAATAGTTATGGCCACTAACAGAAGTCTGGGCAGGGCCCCATACATCCGAAAACACTAGTTCAAGAGGATGGTGAACTTCACGACTAGACTCCGAAAAAGGAAGTTGATGACTCTTCCCCTGCTGACAAGCATCACACACGACAACATCTTTATTACTAGGCATGCTAGGAAGCTCATGACGACGCAAAATATGACGAACAATAGGAGTGGCTGGATGACCAAGGCGAGCATGCCACTGTGACGACGACACCCGAACACCGCTGAAGACGCGAGAGACTGTAGGCGACTCCAGGCGATACAGACCTTGACATAGGCGCCCACTAAGAAGCATGTCCCGCGTGTCCCGGTCCTTTACAAAAAGATCAAACGGGTGAAATTCACAAAGCACATTATTGTCATAAGTGAGCTTAGGAACACAAAGAAGATTGCGTGTGACAGAGGGAACTCGAAGAACATTGCGAAGTTTAAGAGTCCTAGCAGCATGACTAGTGATGAGAGATGCTTGACCAATATGAGAAATATGCATACCTGATCCATTAGCGGTGTGCACCTTGTCAGAACCATGATATGGCTCGCGAGTGTCGAGGTTGCCGAGCTCATTCGTCAGGTGGTCCGTAGCTCCAGTATCCATGTACCAATGGGGGTCGGCGGAGAAGGACTGGGTATGGCCGTGTTGATCATTGTGCTTTGCCGGGCGATCCGCCATGGCCACTTGGAGGTCATTATTCCTCGTATCCTTGCCATCATTGCCGAGACCGAGGAAGGACCGCTGAAAACGGCGGTGACACTTGGACGCCCAATGACCTTCACGACCACATAATTGGCACACCTTCTTGGGACGGCCGTCCGCACCAGTCGATGATGGAGGTTGGGACGGGCCGGCCGCGACCTTGCCCAAGGCAGGAGACGGAGCGGAGGGCCGGCTACCCTTGTAGGCAGCGTGCACGGAGGAGCCAGCGTGGCCATGATACGTCTCAAACGTATCGATAATTTCTTATGTTCCATGCTTGTTTTATGACAATACCTACATGTTTTACACACATTATATATCATATTTATGCGTTTTCCGGAACTAACCTATTGATGAGATGCCGAAGGGCCAGTTGATGTTTTCTGCTGTTTTTGGTTTCAGAAATCCTAGTAAGGAAATATTCTCGGAATCGGACGAAATCAACGCCCAGCATCTTAGAATTCCACGAAGCTTCCAGAACACCCGGGAGGGACCAGAGGAGAGCCACAGGGCCACCAGACAACAGGGCGGCGCGGCCCAAGGGGGGCGCCCCCCTATTGTGTGGCGCCCCCGTCAGCCTTCCGACTCCGCCTCTTCGCCTATTTAAAGGTCCCTGACCTAAATCTTCGATACGAAAAAGCCACGGTACGAGAAACCTTCCAGAGCTGCCGCCATCGCGAAGCCAAGATCTGGGGGACGAGAGTCTCCGTTCCGGCACGCCGTCCGGGACGGGGAAGTGCCCCGGAAGGCATCTCCATCGACACCACCGCCATCTTCATCACCGCTGCTTGTCTCCCATGAGGAGGGAGTAGTTCTCCATCGAGGCTAAGGGCTGTACCGGTAGCTATGTGGTTAATCTCTCTCCTATGTACTTCAATACAATGATCTCATGAGCTGCCTTACATGATTGAGATTCATATGAGCTTTGTATCACTATTCATCTATGTGTTACTCTAGTGATGTTATTAAAGTAGTATATTCCTCCTCCATGATGTAATGGTGACAGTGTGTGCATCATGTAGTACTTGGCGTAGTTTATGATTGTGATCTCTTGTAGATTATGAAGTTAACTATTACTATGATAGTATTGATGTGATCTATTCCCCCTTTCATAGTCTGTCGGTGACAGTGTGCATGCTATGTTAGTACTCGGTGTAATTGCGTTGGTCTATCATGCACTCTAAGGTTATTCAAATATGAACATTGAATGTTGTGGAGCTTGTTAACTCCGGCATTGAGGTGCTCTTGTAGCCCTACACAATTAGTGGTGTTCATCATCCAACAAGAGAGTGTAGAGTGGTTTTATTATGTGATCAATGTTGAGAGTGTCCACTAGTGAAAGTATGATCCCTAGGCCTTGTTTCCAAATACTGCAATCATCGTTTATTTACTTGTTTTCTGCATCTTTACTTCCTGCAATATTACTACCATCAACTGCACGCCAGACAAGCTATTTTCTCGGCGCCGTTACTACTTGCTCATATTCATTCATACCACTTGTATTTCACTATCTCTTCGCCGAACTAGTGCACCTATACATCCGACAAGTGTATTAGGCTGTGTTGGGGACACAAGAGACTTCTTGTATCGTGATTGCGGGGTTGCTTGAGAGGGATATCTTTGACCTCTTCCTCCCTGAGTTCGATAAACCTTGGGTGATTCACTTAAGGGAAATTTGCTGCTGTTCTACAAACCTCTGCTCTTGGAGGCCCAACACTGTCTACAGGAAAAGAAGCGTGCGTAGACATCAAGCTATTTTCTGGCGCTGTTGCCGGGGAGATCAAGACACGCTGCAAGGGGAGTCTCCCACATCCAATCTCTTTACTTTGTTTTTGTCTTGCTTTACTTTATTTTACTGCTTTGTTTGCTCTATATCAAAAATACAAAAAAAATAGTTGCTAGTTTTACTTTATTTACTGTCTTGTTCTCCATATTAAAAAACACAAAAAAATTAGTTACTTGCATTTACTTTATTTAGTTTGCTTTATTTACTACTGCTAAAAATGAGTAATCCGGAAGTTGAAGTTCGTTCCTTTAAGCAACAAGGGGGAGAAAGTTTTAAAGATGCTTGGTATAGAATTAGCGATGCTCATCATAGGTGCATTAAGAAACACTCCACTATTATACTACTTAGGAACTTTTATGTTGGTATCTCTAGCTGGAATAGGTATGTTCTTGATACTCTTGCGGGAGGTAATTTCCTAGGCACTCCTGCTTTAGAAGCTAGTTGCATTATTGAGAGTCTAGTTGGAATACCACCTCGTTAATGAAGCTAAAATTGAAATCTCTCTTGAAGATGTCATGAAAAAGTTGGAGGCCATAGAGAAAGATCTTCCAAGTATTGAGACTAAATTGGGAATATTACTTAATAGCACTGATAAACTTGATAAATCTCTAGGTGGAATTAATGAGAGAATTGCTGATTTAGAAACTTGTGCTACTCATGATAATCGAACCCATAGGATTAGTGAACTTGAAGAAGCTATGAGAACCTTGGGTTCAACTTTTTCTTCTCTTAAGTTTAAGGAGAAAGCTTATGTGGGTAAGGAGCAAAAGTTTATGTATGTCTCTAAAGTGCCTAAGCCAAAAAACTATTATAGGCCTAAAATTGACAAAGCCCTTAGCACCACTACAGATGGGGGAGCATCTAAGATACCTATTTATGTTGATGCTTCACCCTTGACAATACTTGATTCACACTTTCTGCGCCTAGCTGAAAGGCGTTAAAGAAAAGCGCTTATGGGAGACAACCCATCATTTTACTTCTGCACTTTATTTTATATTTGAGTATTGGAAGTTGTTACTACTGTAGCAACCTCTCCTTATCTTTATTTTATTGCATCGTTGTGCCAAGTAAAGTCTTTGATAGTAAAGTCAATACTAGATTTGGATTGCTGCGCACGAACAGATTTCTTGCTGACACGAATTTGAGCAGTAGTCTTTGTAGAAAATTTAAAAAAATCTGCCAATTTACGTGCGTGATCCTCAGATATGTACGCAACTTTCATTCAATTTGGGCATTTTCATTTGAGCTAGTCTGGTGCCTCTTTAAAATTCGTCTTTACGGACTGTTCTGTTTTGACAGATTCTGCCTTTTATTTCGCATTGCCTGTTTGCTATGTTTGATGGATTTCTTTGTTCCATTAACTTTCAGTAGCTTTGTGCAATGTCCAGAAGTGTTAAGAATGATTATGTCACCTCTGAATATATGAATTATGCATCGACCCTCTAATGAGTTTGTTTTGAGTTTGGTGTGGAGGAAGTTTTCAAGGGTCAAGAGAGGAGGATGATACAATATGATCAAGAAGAGTGAAAAGTCAAAACTTGGGGATGCCCCGTGGTTCATCCCTGCATATTTTAAGAAGACCCAAGCGTCTAAGCTTGGGGATGCCCAAGGCATCCCTTCTTCATCGACAACTTATCAGGTCACCTCTAGTGAAACTATATTTTTATTCCGTCACATCTTATGTGCTTTTCTTGGAGCGTCTGTTTGTTTTTGTTTTTGTTTTTGTTTGAATAAAATCGGATCCAAGCATTCTTTGTTTGGGAGAGAGACACGCTCCGCTGTTTCGTATGAACAAATATGTTCTTAGCTTTATCTTTAATGTTCATTGCGAAAGTTGGACTATTTCATTCATTGTTATATGGTTGGAAACGGAAAATGCCGCATGTGGTAAATGGTATAATGTCTTGAATAATTTGATACTTGGCAATTGTTGTGCTCATATAGATCATGTTTAAGCTCTTGCATCATGTACCTTGTACCCATTAATGAATAACTACATAGAGCTTGTTAAAATTTGGTTTGCATGATTGATCTCTAGAGTCTAGATATTTTCTGGTTGAGGTATTTGAACAACAAGGAGATAATGTAAAGTCTTATAATAGTTACAATATGTTCATATGTGAGCTTTGCTGCACCTTTTATACTTGAGTTTGCTTCAAACAACCTTGCTAGCCTAGCCTTGTATTGAGAGGAATTCTTCTCGTGCATCCAAATCCTTGAGCCAATAACCATGCCAGTTGTGTCCACCATACCTACCTACCTCATGGTATTTCTCCGCCATTCCAAAGTAAATTACTTGAGTGCTACCTTTAAAATTCTATTCCTTTGTCTTTGCAATATATAGCTCATGGGACAAATAGCCTTAAAAACTATTGTGGTGAAGAATATGTACTTATGTGTCTTATTTCTTAATAAGTTGCTTGTTGAGCGGTAACCATGTTTTACGGGGACGCCATCAACTTTTACCTTTGTTGAATATCATGTGAGTTGCTATGCATGTTCGTCTTGTCTGAAGTAAGGGTGATTTTCATGATCAAATGGTTTGAGTATGCATACTGTTAGAGAAGAACATTGGGCCGCTAACTAAAGCCATGATTCATGGTGGAAGTTTCAGTTTGGACAATCAAACCTCAATCTCTTATGAGAATATTAACTGTTGTTGAATGCTTATGCATTAAAGAGGATTCCATTATCTGTTGTCTATGTTGTCCCGGTATGGATGTCTAAGTTGAGAATAACCCAAAAGCGAGAAATCCAATGCAAGCTTTCTCCTTAGACCTTTGTACAGGCGACATAGAGGTACCCCTTTGTGACACTTGGTTGAAACATATGCTATGCAATGATAATCCATGTTAATCCAAGCTAATTAGGACAAGGTGCGAGCACTATTGGTATACTAGGCATGAGGCTTGCAACTTATAGAATATCTTATACATAACACATATGCTTTATTACTACCGTTGACAAAATTGTTTCTTGTTTCCAAAATGAAAAGCTCTAGCACAAAAATAGTAATCCATGCTTCCCTCTGCGAAGGGCCTATCTTCTACTTTATTGTTGACTCAGTTTACCTATTCTTTCTATCTTAGAAGCAAACACTTGTATCAACTGTGTGCATTGATTCTTACATGTTTACCTATTGCACTTGTTATATTACTTTGTGTTGACAATTATCCATGAGATAAACATGTTGAAGTTGAAAGCAACCGCTGAAACTTATATCTTCCTTTGTGTTGCTTCAAAGCTTTCTACTTTGAATTTATTGCTTTATGAGTTAACTCTTATGCAAGACTTATTGATGCTTGTCTTGAAAGTATTATTAATGAAAAGTCTTTGTTATATGGTTCAATTGTTTACTCATTGTCTTTACCATTGCTTCGAATCGCTGCATTCATCTCATATGCTTTACAATAGTATTGATCAAGATTATGATAGCATGTCACTTCAGAAATTATCCTTGTTATCGTTTACCTACTCGAGGGCGAGTAGGAACTAAGCTTGGGGATGCTTGATACGTCTCAAACGTATCAATAATTTCTTATGTTCCATGCTTGTTTTATGACAATACCTACATGTTTTACACACATTATATGTCATATTTATGCGTTTTCCGGAACTAACCTATTGATTAGATGCCGAAGGGCTAGTTGCTGTTTTCTGCTGTTTTTGGTTTCAGAAATCCTAGTAAGGAAATATTCTCGGAATCGGACGAAATCAACGCCCAGCATCTTAGAATTCCACGAAGCTTCCAGAACACCCGGGAGGGACCGGAGAAGAGCCACCGGACAACAGGGCGGCGCGGCCCAAGGGGGCGCGCCCCTATTGTGTGGCGCCCCGTCGGCCTTCCGACTCCGCCTCTTCGCCTATTTAAAGGTCCCTGACCTAAATCTTCGATACGAAAAAGTCACGGTACGAGAAACCTTCCACAGCCGCCGCCATCGCGAAGCCAAGATGCGGGGACAGGAGTCTCTGTTCCGGCAAGCCGCCGAGACGGGGAAGTGCCCCCGGAAGGCATCTCCATCGACACCACCGCCATCTTCATCACCACTGCTGTCTCCCATGAGGAGGGAGTAGTTCTCCATCGAGGCTAAGGGCTGTACCGGTAGCTATGTGGTTAATCTCTCTCTTATGTACTTCAATACAATGATCTCATGAGCTGCCTTACATGATTGAGATTCATATGAGCTTTGTATCACTATTCATCTATGTGTTACTCTAGTGATGTTATTAAAGTAGTCTATTCCTCCTCCATGATGTAATGGTGACGAGTGTGTGCATCATGTAGTACTTGGCGTAGTTTATGATTGTGATCTCTTGTAGATTATGAAGTTAACTATTACTATGATAGTATTGATGTGATCTATTCCCCCTTTCATAGTCTGTCGGTGACAGTGTGCATGCTATGTTAGTACTCGGTGTAATTGCATTGGTCTATCATGCACTCTAAGTTTATTTAAATATGAACATTGAATGTTGTGGAGCTTGTTAACTCCGGCATTGAGGTGCTCTTGTAGCCCTACACAATTAGTGGTGTTCATCATCCAACAAGAGAGTGTAGAGTGGTTTTATTATGTGATCAATGTTGAGAGTGTCCACTAGTGAAAGTATGATCCCTAGGCCTTGTTTCCAAATACTGCAATCATCACTTATTTACTGTTTTACTGCATCTTTACTTCCCGCAATATTACTACCATCAAGCGCACGCCAGACAAGCTATTTTTACGGTGCCGTTACTACTTGCTCATATTTATTCATACCACTTGTATTTCACTATCTCTTCGCCGAACTAGTGCACCTATACATCCGACAAGTGTATTAGGTGTGTTGGGGACACAAGAGACTTCTTGTATCGTGATTGCAGGGTTGCTTGAGAGGGATATCTTTGACCTCTTCCTCACTGAGTTCGATAAACCTTGGGTGATTCACTTAAGGGAAACTTGCTGCTGTTCTACAAACCTCTGCTCTTGGAGGCCCAACACTGTCTACAGGAAAAGAAGCGTGTGTAGACATCAGGCCACGCTGAGTACGGCGCGCCTCCACACGCTGTTCGGTGAGGAGAAGGCGCGAGTAGAGCTCATGAGCCATCATCGGAGTAGTGCGTTCATTGACCACCTCAACAAGACCATCATACTCCTCATCGAGACCATTGACGATGTAAGAGGTGAATTCGGAGTCAGTGAGAGGCTGCCCAATAGATGCCATCGTATCAGCGAGAGACTTGACCTTGTTGTAGTAGTTCGTGGCCGTCTCATCAAGCTTTTGACAATCACCAAGAGCGCGGCGAAGGGCGCTGACACGGGCTTGGGACTGCGACGCAAAGGAGCGCTCAAGGATAGTCCACGCCTCATGGGAGGTCTTGGCGAAGACAACCAGCCCGGACACCGCCGGGGTGAGCGAGCCCTGGATAGCCGAGAGAATTGCCTGATCTTGACCCGTCCAGACACGATGCGCCGGATTATAGACCGGACCATTGACGCTGTCCACAAGCGCGGGCGGGCAAGGCAGCGTGCCGTCAACATAGCCGAGGAGGTGATGAATCCCAAGGAGTGGCTGGACCTGCGCACGCCAGAAGATGTAATTCTCCGGCGATAGCTTGACGGTGATCAGATGGCCGAAGTGGAACGGCGCCGGGAGCGAGCCGGTGGTGAAGACCGCCGGGGGCGAGTACGCCAAAGAAGCAGGAGCCGCCGGGGCGCGAAGGGCGCGGAGGTCGGGGCAACCGGCGTCGGTGCGGGCGGCACCGAGGGTGTCACAGACGCAAACACCGCAGAGGCGAAGGCCGCAGACGGGGGCTGCGCCGCCATGGACTCGGCTGCATGGGCCGCCGGCGGAGTGCCGAGGAGACGGGGCAGACGCGGGTGAGGAGGCAACAGCGGTTGACGGCGGCGACGAGGAAGCCGACGGTGGAGCGGAGAACATGGATCCCACGGACACCGTACCGAGCGGGGGCGGCGTCATGGCGCCGTGATCGGCCGGCACGTTGAGGAGTGCGGCGAGCGAGGCCGGGAGAAGTCCAGCGTTAGCGAGACCGGAGGAGGCGGCGCTCGTCATGGAGGCGGAAGCTGTGAAGATCGGAATAGGGGGCGGCGGCGGCCAGGGAGACCCGGGGCAGCGGCGACCTAACCCTAACTAGTCTGATACCATGTAAGACGTACGTTGATTGTGGGAACTGGCTCAACCCTCAAAGGGGTGGCCTATCACATATATATATTGACATACAGATGTACAAGGTATAATACACAGATGGACTACAATACAAAGTCTAACATTTATATTTAAAGTAACATGGCTTTAAATCTGAGAAATATTATGTGATCCATGTCTCGAACAATCCAACAGAATATATCTTCCCAGGAATTTACTCATATATTTGATCAATGATAGGTTGCACAGGCAAGTCACATGGCACACCTAAATTTCCGAAATAAAGGAATTGTTGAATGGATAACAAAGCATCAAAGGGATTTATCTTCCCACATAGACTGATTGGATTTTAATCGAACATGTTGCATGCATAGTTAAAAAGATTCTGCAAAGACAAAGCTAAGAGAGACAGAGAGAGAGAGAGGGAAAGAGACAAATCAGGAGAAATAGAGGTGTAAGTACCTGCAATAGAGGGATGGAATGATGCAAAAAATGGCAAAGCGTGAGGGGTGGAGAGATGCCGTGGAGGAAGCAGAGGCTGACCAGCCGACGCATGCGACGAAAGGGTCGTGGATGGAGGGCAATTTTTTAAACATAAGACCATAGGACCGGCTTTATATATATAAAGCCACACGGCAATCACAATATCCCAATAGCATACAAGCAGGTTCCTGAACACCACACATGTCTCAACTCAAGTCCTCACATGCAGAGACCCCGGATACAAGAAGCCAACACACACCCACACGACACCCCAGAGTACAGGTAGACGGCTGGCTTCATCGGTCTTGTGCGCGCGTCGTAGTCTGGAGTCTCCTAACCCCTTCCATCACCACGTCCAAAGTCGCCCGGTCCCTTTGTCTGACCAGAGCCCTCCATCGCTGCATATACGAGTGCATGTGAAAGAAAACATCAGCGAGGTTGTTGATAAGCTTTCCTTTCATAGCTAGTTTGTTCCTAATATTCCAAAGCGCCCAACACTGGGCCGCGAAGGTGAACCAAGCTAGCCTACGGAAGGACCCCGAAAGACTCTGGACAAGCGCAATGAAATGCCCAGCCCCTGCTGGGTGATGGAGGGCAATTAACGGAGCCTCTTTTCTTCTCTCCCTTTGCCCCAATCTCCTGTTTTGCCATCCCTTTCCTCTCTTGTGGTGGTGGAGCGCGCGGGGCTAGAGAGCTGATGGACGAGCAGGCAAAGCCTGACCGCCGCCCATGACGAAGAATGCTGGGGATGGAGGAGGCGCTCAGGCCTAGGAAAGACTGGACGGTTTCTGGGATGGAGACGGGCAGCGCCCTCGAGTGGACCTGGGCCGCAGTAGGTCGGTGTTGGGGCAGCGCCGCAGCGAGGAACTGAAGGTGGAGGGACAGGGAGGGGCGGCGCGCGGCGCGCTGGGAAATAGACGAGCGTGAGAGAGTGAAGCCGGCTGGGGAATGAGAAGAAAGTGGACGGCTGCCGCCACAAAGGTGGGGAAGAGAAGAGAGGTGTCCCGGTGGAGTTTGGGACGAGCGTGGGGCTCGATGTAGAGCAGGCGTCAGGCTAGAAGGGGAAGCCAACACGTTTTCTCTCGCACCGTGGTGGGGCTTGCAGCAAAAAGAGATGTACTCTGAACATGACAGACGGGCCATGGAGTGGAACGAGCCAATGCGCAGTGTGCAACGGGTAGTATCTCTCTGCGCTATTGGTGTACTCACCCCCTGCCTCCTGCCACACCACAAACCACAGCGTACAGTGTCTTGAAAGCACAGCAAATCGTACCACGACGAGGCAATGATAAACCGGTCCACAAAAAATGCTATGGCCATTTTTTTTCGATAAAGGATGTTTTATTACTTTGGGAAGCAATTACATCCAGCCTCTGCATAACCAGGATGCACACAGCCGTTTAGGGTGTGTTTGGCAGCCCGTATCAACCCAGAATTTCCCATCTCATCAAAGATTTTTTGCCATACCTATGTTTGTTAGCCCGGGTGAACAGAGATGAGCTATGCCCACTTCATACAGAAAATGCCCTCAGCCTGGCCCGGTTGTGAAGCTCAAATCGAGCTTCACAACCCAGCCAAGCTGAGTCCATCCCGCAAACGTCCTCGGGGCCCCACCAGCGACCCCCCAAACCACAACCCGGCCTCCTCATTCGCTCTCCAACGAAAGGAATGGTCGCTCCCGTACCCCTCCCATGGCCGTCGCCCGCCACCACTCCCTGGCCGCCGGCCACCGCCACCCCTCCCCGGCCTCCCCGGACGCCGCTCGCCGCCGCCCGCCGGCGGCGCCAGCCGTCCCTGGACGCCGCCCACCGCCCGGACCCGCCGCTGCCCCCTGGACGCCGCCCGCCGTCCTTGGACGCCCCCCGCCGTCCCTGGACGCCGCCTGCAACCGTACATCGCAGTCACCGGTGCCGTCGCGCTGGACCACCACGCTGCTCGGCAGGACGCACCTCAGCTCCAGCCCTTCCTCCTCCCGTGCCTCAGCAAGCCCCGCGTCGGACCTTCCTCCTCCCGCGCCGGACAGAAGCAGCAAGCCCCGCCGCCGACGAGCCACCGCCGCACGGCCCTTCTCCCGCAACCCCCGGCGCCCCACGGCCTTCCGACCACCACCGGCCGGCGCCCCACGGCCCGCATCGCCGGCGATGCTGCTCCCACCATGGCTGAGGGCCGGATTGCTTTTTAGTTATTTTGTTTAAGGTCTTTAGTGCAAGATTTTGGACCTCTTTGTTATTTCTTAGGTTTTGGGCAAATCTCCATCCATACGGTTACCAAACAAAGTATCACTTTGAATTCTCCCAACACATACAAGCTAACAAACAGACCACAAAATTCTAAGTCAGCTTGTATGGGGTGAGATATCTCAACTGGGAAAGTAAATCTGAAGTGGCACAGGCTACCAAACACACCCTTATAGTATTCAAGTGAAAAAGTCTGATAAAATAAAAACTAGGCGAAATACATATTGAGACGATGAATTATAAGACGCCTATGATGTGGGTGGGGCTTCAATCCGAAGACTATGCTACCACCCATGTAGGGAAAAAGTATCTCTCGCCGTAGCTTCCAACCGTGTACAGACCTCCGTAAATAGGTCTCGGTTCTCCACTCGCTGAAGATGTAACCATAAACGGAGAATGCTATGGCCCATGGACAGTATCTAGAGGGTCGAGGAGATGCGGTCTTCAAGAATGGAAATCAATTCTCTTAGCATTATTGCAGGGTTTGGAAAAAGTTCACCAAGAAGGTTCGTGGTGAATGGAAATCGGAGCTGCTTTTTATAAAGCAGAAAGTAAATAGTTGTAGGTCCACACATCTCTTTAATTCTAGTTTTAATACCATAATTGATGACTGCAAGTACACATATCAATTTTAGCTAGTTTCGAAATAAAAGTATCGGAATAAGAGTATCGAACCACGAGAAGCTATTTCGAATGTGGTGTTTTCTAGCAGCCCGGATGATGTCCTCTCCAAGGTTCCTTCTTCAGATCTATTTCAGAGGTGGTGTTTCTGTGTTTTCCGAAGCTGTCTCTTTCATATATCCCTGCCATCTGCGCGAGATGAAGTACTTGATGAGGCGGTGCTCTTGGCACGTCGTACGGGCGGACAGTACAAGCGGGTTTGCTCGTACCGATGCCCGCTAAACTCACTGGAACTTCTCCTCGCATTTCCCTTTCACCCATGCGCATGGTTAATTGCTTAGATGACTTTTATCATGTGAATAATATCATAAAATGATAGTTTTTATCGATATTTCATCATTGCCTTAATATTTTGGATTCTGCGTAGACAAGCATAAAAGGGGCTCAGAAGCGCAGTAAAATACAAAAATCCTATTACCACTCACAGATATCTATATGAAATAACGGTATAAAAACACTCTAAAAATTAACTCATCAATTATCATGCTTGACTAATACTTGATTTAATTTTATTCTCGCAAAGTGGTTGAGGCAGAGGGGTCAAAGTTATGTGCATTCTACGTTTGAGTACACCCGCAAGATTACCAGTGAGCGACGCATATAGGATTTTCTTGAAGTACTTTAACAATATTCATAATATTCTTTTATTATCATCAATTGTGTTGATTTTCATTCATAGTTTATTTTATGATGGTTTTATATATATTCACAGAAATCATATATTCATATTGATCTCCTTCTTTTAAAGGCTTATAAGCTACGGGCCAGCTCCTACCAAAGGGCCGCGTACAAGCAATTCAAGAGTAATTCGCCGGATTTTTGCTTGCGGAGGTCATACATCCAGCCGAAGAATTCCATTGCCGCTAATACCTCCATGTAATTTGATAGAAACTATGCCAAATTGCATATATATATGTATACTCGATCGTAAGAGACATTATACTATACGTGCATCAACGTGTACAATATATATATTGGCGTAGAATATGTATGAATGAAAAATAATTGAATGAAAATGGAAAAATATAGGGGCTAGAACCCTAAACCTTGGTGCACACTGATACGTCTCCGACGTATCGATAATTTCTTATGTTCTATGCCATATTATTGATGATACCTACATGTTTTATGCACACTTTATGTCATATTCGTGCATTTTCTGGAACTAACCTATTAACAAGATGCCGAAGTGCCGGTTCCTGTTTTACGCTGTTTTTGGTTTCAGAAATCCTAGTAACGAAATATTCTCGGAATTGGACGAAACGAAGACCCGGGGGCCTATTTTTCCACGGAGCTTCCGGAAGACCGAAGAACACACGAAGTGGGGCCACGAGGTGGCGACACCACAAGGCGGCGCGGCCCGGGGGGCCCGCGCCGCCTATGGTGTGGCCCCCTCGTGCGGCCCCCGACTCTGCCCTTCCGCCTACTTAAAGCCTCCGTCGTGAAACCCACGATGCGAAAAACCACGATACGGAAAACCTTGCTGAGACGCCGCCGCCGCCGATCCCATCTCGTGGGATTACGGAGATCTCCTCCGGCACCTCGCTGGAGAGGGGATTCATCTCCCGGAGGACTCTACACCGCCATGGTCGCCTCCGGAGTGATGAGTGAGTAGTTCACCCCTGGACTATGGGTCCATAGCGGTAGCTAGATGGTTGTCTTCTCCTCATTGTGCTTCATTGTTGGATCTTGTGAGCTGCCTAACATGATCAAGATCATCTATCCGTAATACTCTATGTTGTGTTTGTCGGGATCCGATGGATAGAGAATACCATGTCATGTTAATTATCAAGTTATTACACATGTGTTGTTTATGATCTTGCATGCTCTCCGTTTCTAGTAGAGGCTCGGCCAAGTTTTTACTTTTAACTCCAAGAGGGAGTACTTATGCTCGATAGTGGGTTCATGCCTGCATTGACACCTGGGACGAGTGACAGAAAGTTCTAAGGTTGTGTTGTGCTTGTTGCCACTAGGGATAAAACATTGGCGCTATGTCCGAGGATGTAGTTGTTGATTACATTACGCACCATACTTAATGCAATTGTCTGTTGCTTTGCAACTTAATACTTGGAGGGGTTCGGATGATAACCTGAAGGTGGACTTTTTAGGCATAGATGCAGTTGGATGGCGGTCTATGTACTTTGTCGTAATGCCCAATTAAATCTCACTATACTTATCATGTCATGTATGTGCATTGTTATGCCCTCTCTATTTGTCAATTGCCCGACTGTAATTTGTTCACGCAACATGCTTTTATCTTATGGGAGAGACACCTCTAGTGAGCTGTGGACCCCGGTCCATTCTTTTAATACTGAAATACAAATCTGTTGCAATACTTGTTTTTACTTGTTTTCTCTGCAAACAATCATCTTCCACACAATACGGTTAATCCTTTGTTACGGCAAGCCGGTGAGATTGACAACCTCATCTGTTTCGTTGGGGCAAAGTACTTTGGTTGTGTTGTGCGGGTTCCACGTTGGCGCCGGAATCTCCGGTGTTGCGCCGCACTACATCCCGCCGCCATCAACCTTCAATGTGCTTCTTGGCTCCTCCTGGTTCGATAAACCTTGGTTTCTTTCGAGGAAAAACTTGCTGCTGTGCGCATCATACCTTCCTCTTGGGGTTGCCCAACGAACGTGTGAAATACACGCCATCAAGCATATTTTACGGCGCCGTTGCCGGGGAGATCAAGACACGGCTGCAAGGGAGTCTCCACTTCTCAATCTCTTTACTTTGTTTTTGTCTTGCTTTATTTTATTTACTACTTTGTTTGCTGCACTTATATCAAAACACAAAAAAATTAGTTGCTAGCTTTACTTTATTTACTGTCTTGTTTGCTATATCAAAAACACAAAAAAATTAGTTACTTGCATTTACTTTACTTATTTCATCATGTTTCCTTTTAATTTTACCACAAAAAACATACCGGTAGGACAAGGGTCTATAATTGGGAGGAACAATATAGAAGAATTTTTCACCCATGTTAGTACCGTTGAAGATTTTGAAGATAGACACTTGGTAGACCTTGCTCCCACTTATGAAATTGCTGCTGCTGCTTTAGTTCGCTTGTTGGAAACTAAATTTGTTAATCTAAATCCTATAATCCAACACATGTTTCTTACACTTGGTGATATGTAAGAGGGGAAAAGAAAGATTTTGTTTTAGAAACCCTTCTTAGAGAATTTGGTGGTCTAGCAAGAGAGGCTAGAAAGGTCTTCGCTAAATTTAATATGCTTGGTTCTCATACTAATTTTGTTAGTCTCCTTGAAAAGATGGACATGGATAGAATAAGATACACTAATAATATTGATGATGGTGGGGAGATCAAAGCACCAATACCATGTAAACTCCTAGCTATGAATGATGCACTAGAAAATAACTATGCTTGGCTTGTTCCTGAAAATTTGTTTGATGAGAGTAGCAAGCCCAAGACTAATGAAAAGGGAGACGCTGAAACTTATGTATCCAATATACTATGCATGTTTGAGAAAACTCCAAACCCCGCTGTAGGTGCACCACCCTTCGATAATACTTGAGTTACACTTTCGCGCCTAGGCTGAAAGGCGTTAAGAAAAGCGCTTATGGGAGACAACCCATGTTTTTACTCCAGTATTTTTGTTTTATATTTGTGTCTTAGAAGTTGTTTACTACTGTAGCAACCTCTCCTTATCTTAGTTTTGAGTTTTGTTGTGCCAAGTAAAGTCTTTGATAGAAAAGTAAGTACTAGATTTGGATTACTGCGCAGTTCCAGATTTCTTTGCTGTCACGAATCTGGGTCTATCTCCCTGTAGGTAGCTCAGAAAATTACGCCAATTTACGAGCATGATCCTCAGATATGTACGCAACTTTCATTCAATTTGAGCATTTTCGTTTGAGCAAGTCTGGTGGCCTAATAAAATCCATCTTTACGGACTGTTCTGTTTTGACAGATTCTGTCTTTTATTTCGCATTGCCTCTTTTGCTATGTTGGATGAATTTCTTTGATCCATTAATGTCCAGTAGCTTTATGCAATGTCCAGAAGTGTTAAGAATGATTGTGTCACCTCTGAACATGTGAATTTTTATTATGCACTAACCCTCTAATGAGTTGTTTCGAGTTTGGTGTGGAGGAAGTTTTCAAGGATCAAGAGAGGAGTATGATGCAATATGATCAAGGAGAGTGAAAGCTCTAAGCTTGGGGATGCCCCGGTGGTTCACCCCTGCATATATTAAGAAGACTCAAGCGTCTAAGCTTGGGGATGCCCAAGGCATCCCCTTCTTCATCGACAACATTATCAGGTTCCTCCCCTGAAATTATATTTTTATTCCGTCACATCTTATGTACTTTGCTTGGAGCGTCGGTTTGTTTTTGTTTTTGTTTTGTTTGAATAAAATGGATCCTAGTATTCACTTTATGGGAGAGAGACGCGCTCCGCTGTAGCATATGGACAAATATGTCCTTAGGCTCTACTCATAGTATTCATGGCGAAGTTTCATCTTCGTTAAATTGTTATATGGTTGGAATTGGAAAATGATACATGTAGTAAATTGCTATAATGTTTTGGATAATTTGATACTTGGCAATTGTTGTGATCAGGTTTAAGCTCTTGCATCATATACTTTGCACCCATTAATGAAGAAATACTTAGAGCTTGCTAATTTGGTTTGCATATTTGGTTTCTCTAGAGTCTAGATAACATCTAGTATTGAGTTTTGAACAACAAGGAAGACGGTATGGAGTCTTATAATGTTTACCATATGTCTTTTATGTGAGTTTTGCTGTACCGTTCATCCTTGTGTTTGTTTCAAATAACCTTGCTAGCCTAAACCTTGTATCGAGAGGGAATACTTCTCATGCATCCAAAATACTTGAGCCAACCACTATGCCATTTGTGTCCACCATACCTACCTACTACATGGTATTTATCCGCCATTCCAAAGTAAATTGCTTGAGTGCTACCTTTAAAATTCCATCATTCACCTTTGCAATATATAGCTCATGGGACAAATAGCTTAAAAACTATTGTAGTATTGAATATGTACTTATGCACTTTATCTCTTATTAAGTTGCTTGTTGAGCGATAACCATGTTTCGGGGACGCCATCAACTATTCTTTGTTGGATATCATGTGAGTTGCTATGCATGTCCGTCTTGTGCGAAGCAAGAGAGATCTACCACCTTCATGGTTGGAGCATGCATATTGTTAGAGAAGAACTTTGGGCCGCTAACTAAAGCCATGATTCATGGTGGAAGTTTCAGTTTTGGACACATATCCTCAATCTCATATGAGAATAATAATTGTTGCCACATGCTTATGCATTAAAGAGGAGTCCATTATCTGTTGTCCATGTTGTCCCGGTATGGATGTCTAAGTTGAGAATAATCAAAAGCGAGAAATCCAAAATGCGAGCTTTCTCCTTAGACCTTTGTACGAGGTGACATGGAGGTACCCCATTGTGACACTTGGTCAAAACATGTGCATTGCAAAGATCCGGTAGTCCAAGTTAATTAGGACAAGGTGCGGGCACTATTAGTATACTATGCATGAGACTTGCAACTTGTAAGATATAATGTACATAACTCATATGCTTTATTACTACCGTTGACAAAATTGTTTCATGTTTTCAAAATAAAAGCTCTAGCACAAATATAGCAATCGATGCTTTCCTCTTTGAAGGACCATTCTCTTTACTTTTATGTTGAGTCGGTTCACCTATTTCTCTCCACCTCAAGAAGCAAACACTTGTGTGAACTGTGCATTGATTCCTACATACTTGCATATTGTACTTGTTATATTACTCTATGTTGACAATTATCCATGAGATATACATGTTACAAGTTGAAAGCAACCGCTGAAACTTAATCTTCCTTTGTGTTGCTTCAATGCCTTTACTTTGATTTATTGCTTTGTGAGTTAACTCTTATGCAAGACTTATTAATACTTGTCTTGAAGTACTATTCATGAAAAGTCTTTGCTTTATGATTCACTTGTTTTCTCATGTCATCACCATTGTTTTGATCGCTGCATCCACTACATATGTTTACAAATAGTATGATCAAGGTTATGATGGCATATCACTTCAGAAATTATCTTTGTTATCGTTTTACCTGCTCGGGACGAGCAGAACTAAGCTTGGGGATGCTTGATACGTCTCCGACGTATCGATAATTTCTTATGTTCTATGCCATATTATTGATGATACCTACATGTTTTATGCACACTTTATGTCATATTCATGCATTTTCCGGAACTAACCTATTAACAAGATGCCGAAGTGCCGGTTCTCGTTTTACTGCTGTTTTTGGTTTCAGAAATCCTAGTAACGAAATATTCTCGGAATTGGACGAAACGAAGACCCGAGGGCCTATTTCTCCACGGAGCTTCCGAGAAGACCGAAGAACACACGAAGTGGGGCCACGAGGTGGCGACACCACAAGGCGGCGCGGCCCGGGGGGCCCGCGCCGCCCTATGGTGTGGCCCCTCGTCCGGCCCCCGACTCGCCCTTCCGCCTACTTAAAGCCTCCGTCGCGAAACCCCCGATGCGAAAAACCACGATACGGAAAACCTTGCCGAGACGCCGCCGCCGCCGATCCCATCTCGGGGGATTACGGAGATCTCCTCCGGCACCTGCCGGAGAGGGGATTCATCTCCCGGAGGACTCTACACCGCCATGGTCGCCTCCGGAGTGATGAGTGAGTAGTTCACCCCTGGACTATGGGTCCATAGCAGTAGCTAGATGGTTGTCTTCTCCTCATTGTGCTTCATTGTTGGATCTTGTGAGCTGCCTAACATGATCAAGATCATCTATCCGTAATACTCTATGTTGTGTTTGTCGGGATCCGATGGATAGAGAATACCATGTCATGTTAATTATCAAGTTATTACACATGTGTTGTTTATGATCTTGCATGCTCTCCGTTTCTAGTAGAGGCTCTGGCCAAGTTTTTACTTTTAACTCCAAGAGGGAGTACTTATGCTCGATAGTGGGTTCATGCCCGCATTGACACACGGGACGATGACGAGAAAGTTCTAAGGTTGTGTTGTGCTTGTTGCCACTAGGGATAAAACATTGGCGCTATGTCCGAGGATGTAGTTGTTGATTACATTACGCACCATACTTAATGCAATTGTCTCGTTGCTTTGCAACTTAATACTTGGAGGGGTTCGGATGATAACTCTGAAGGTGGACTTTTTAGGCATAGATGCGGTTGGATGGCGGTCTATGTACTTTGTCGTAATGCCCAATTAAATCTCACTATACTTATCATGTCATGTATGTGCATTGTTATGCCCTCTCTATTTGTCAATTGCCCGACTGTAATTTGTTCACCCAACATGCTTTTATCTTATGGGAGAGACACCTCTAGTGAGCTGTGGACCCCGGTCCATTCTTTTAATACTTGAAATACAAATCTGCTGCAATACTTGTTTTTACTGTTTTCTCTGCAAACAATCATCTTCCACACAATACGGTTAATCCTTTGTTACGGCAAGCCGGTGAGATTGACAACCTCATCTGTTTCGTTGGGGCAAAGTACTTTGGTTGTGTTGTGCAGGTTCCACGTTGGCGCCGGAATCTGCGGTGTTGCGCCGCACTACATCCCGCCGCCATCAACCTTCAACGTGCTTCTTGGCTCCTCCTGGTTCGATAAACCTTGGTTTCTTTTACGAGGGAAAACTTGCTGCTGTTGGCATCATACCTTCCTCTTGGGGTTGCCCAACGAACGTGTGAAATACACGCCATCACACACTTTAGTCCCGGTTGGCATTACCAACCGGGACTAAAGGTCCCCAGCCCAAGCATTCCGCCGCGGCCACGTGGAAGGCCTTTAATTCCGGTGTGTAACTCAACCGGGACTAAAGGGGAGGGATGGGGCTTTAGTCCCGATTTGGCAGTTTCGGTTGGGCAACCGGGACTAAAGCCACTCCAGAACCGAGACAAAAGGTCCGTTTTCTACCGTGTCAGCCACCATTGGATGTGTCTAATTGTCCTAGGCTCGCGCGTGACATGCGTTATATGTGGCCGCCCACGTTCTTATCTTGTGAATGAGAAATGCAACATCAGCTTCCTCCTCTGATAGTAAAAAACACCACGCGCCTCCAGTTCCCCACGCAGCGTCGCTCCCGTCGCCATGGACCATCGCCTCTATGAGCCACACGTTGTTGGGGGGCGCTGCCGACCTGCACAGTGTCGGCATGTGCCTCGGGGCCACCTCCGCTGATCTCCAACCCACCGCTCTGTACCTGGGGGCACCGTCACCGACCTCCACCGCGTCTCTTTGTGCCCCGATGGGCTCGTCATCGAGCACCACCACGCCTCCCGTGCCCCGAGGGGGCCACCGCCATCCTCCATCGTGAGGTCCACCACCAACCCGGAGGTCCACCATGTTACTCCCGCTGCCCCGCATCGATTTCTTCTCTCCTTCTCTCTCCACGAGAGCGGCAACAACCCGGCCCCTCCTTTCCACGCTGATGCTCACGGAAAATCAGCTATCCATGCACCGCCCAGGCGCACACCAGTTAACTGACGCCGTCCAACTCAGCATCCCTTCCCATCCATGCATCCTCTTCCACCGGCTAGGCGCAGGCGGACAGAGCTGCAAAAGCTGCCACGTGGAGCTGCAAAGAAAGAGCGGCGATGCTGCAAATGGTAGGCGGCGGAGCTACAAAATGTTAGCAGTGGTGCTGCAAAAGGTCAACGGGTGTGCTGCAAATTCTCACCAATACCGCTAGCCGTTAGTGCTCGTGTTGTAAGAAACAAGTGGCGGTGCTGCTAGCTGGAGTAGGGATGTTGCCGGCAGTGTGTCGGCGAGTATTTGACGATGCTACGATAATATATATTTTTTCTGCAAATTTTATACTATTTTGGTACTTTAGTATAAAATTGTTGCTAGAAGATCTCCCGCGACGTCGGTTTAGCTTCAATAGCAAAAAAACTTTTGCTACAAAGTTTTCGGCGAGGTCTCTGCGGCGAAATATGGTGCTCCGGTAAGGTCTCTGGTGAGTCTTTTTTACTTTGAGTTGAACCATTTTTTTTTTTTGCTTCAATAAAATTAAGCAAAAGCTGGAGCATTTGGCTGCAATGAAGCAATATCTGAATTTGAGGTAACAATTGACATGTGCCACGCAGACAAACAGGAGGCTGGGACTTTTCAGACAATTCCTAGCATTTTCCAAACTAAACCTGGACGAACAGATTGAGGGAGGCCAGTTCGCAGACAACAGAGCCGGACTCGAACAAGGCGTACGCGTAGTTCTCGGAAATTCAGTCTGCCACTCCGACATCAATTAGTAGTCGATCTCCCGATGGCCTATAACACATCCTCTCGCGTGCGCCCTGCTTGGTCTCATGTAACTTTCGAAAGTTGGATTCAACACCGAGCTAGCTAGCGAGAGCACTGCGTGATACGTCCGGAGACCGGCCGTGTCGCACAGGAACACTTACGCGCCGCCGCCATGATCATGGACAGCGTGTTTGGCGTGGTGGGGGGCGGCTTCGCGGTGGTGGCCGCCGGCACCTCCGCCCAGCGGAGCAGCTACGTGTTCAGCAACCCCGACCATGACAGGGTCACGCGCCTCGGCTCCCACCTTCTTCTCGGCGTGTCCGGCGTCCACGGCGACTGGTAATTGCTCGGTCTCTACGATCAAGGCCTCAATCATGTCAGAATCCGGAACTTCGACTCAATTATGTTTCTATTTCGCAGCCTGCGGTTACGAGACGAGACGAGGGCGAGCGTGAGCACCGACAAGATCTCCAGCGCCGCCGGGGCCGCGGACGCCGCACGGGGGGCGGTGCTCGCCTGCGCTCAATCCGCCAACGCAATGATCGCTAGCTACGACACGTCCGAGGGCCCGACGATGTACGCCGTGGGCGGCACCGCGCCGCCGCACCAGGTGGAGAAGTACGGGGCTGCCGGGTGCGGGGCGGGCCTCTGCACGCCGGTGATGGATGAGCACTACCGCCCCGGCATGACAGTGAAGGAAGCGGTGGCTATCGTTGACCGGTGCATCAAGCAGGTCCGGCGGCTCGGGCTCGCCAGCTTCGTGATCATGGTCGTGGACAAGGACGGGGCCAGGGAGTACGCCAGGCGTATAGTAAAGCCGAAGGCCGATATGGAGAAAAAAACTTAGCGAAGGGGCATGTTTTGTAAATTCGAAACAATGAGATTTTTTATGAAATTAGACTAGAAAAAGCTTACGGTAGATTGATTGGGAATTTCTTGACGAGATGCTTAAATCCAGGTTTGGTGAGATTTGGAGGGGCAGAATTAAAGCTATTTTACGTAAAAGTTCCTTTTGTGTTAGAATTAATAACTTTAGCTGCAATTGTATTATGGCTGGTAAGGGTCTTAAACATTTCCCCATGTAATTCAACCTGGTGTTTGATGTGTTTCCAAAATTTTGTTTAAAGCTGCTAGTAATCAATTAATTTGCGGCTTACTTCCTCAAGATCCCTGGTGGTGTCATCAGCCTCCTTCAAAAGGACTTGGTGGATATGTCAAGAAATTTAAAGTGGTTGCTTACCTGCTTTGAGCATCAGATTATAATTACCATAAGAGCGACTTATTGACTAGGAATGTAGATAACGCTGAGGCCAATCTGCTTGCACAGATATTTGGATGTAAGTTGAGTGAGTTTCATTTAATTATTTATTAGGGGTACCTTTGCATTTCTCTAATTAGGAAAGATGATTTGCAGCCTATCCTTAATAAAAATCATTAAGTGTATTGCTGGTTGGCCAGGTACAGTACTCTTATCGCAATAGAATTTTGCTACAACCATGCATTGCAAGTATACCTATGTACCTCCTTTCGTTCTTAATTCCCTAAATGAGAGATTGTTGCTATTAATTCTCAAATGGCATATTTTTTCTAGAATCATATTGCAGATTTAGACAAGTATCACTTGGTTAACTGGGACTGTGAGTAGAAAAAGGGAATTTGGTGGTCTTGGGATTTAGAATATGAGAGATTCTAAACTTTGCCTTTTGGCGTCCTAGATCAAAAGATATCATTTAGATAATAATAAAATCCAGCGGCTGACAGTGGACTATAAGTATAACATTTCTCCAAATATTAATTAAAGCTCAATGGTTACACGTGTCTTCCTTTTGGAAGGATGTGATGTCGGATGCATCTGCTGCTAAGGTAGGGTTTCAAATGGAACATATAAAATGGGAAACTTATTTTATTTTGGAAAGACATATGGCTGGACCACCGCTTTCTTGCGATCCTCCTTTGGGATTGATATACCATTTTTAATGAACAAGATACTATAGTATCGATGATCTCTATAGGTTTATATGATCGATGGGTTGAATTAGTGTATCTTATCCAAACAGTTCAGTTGCTGTGAGGATAAACCTATTTAGCTTTTCCACCAGTTGCTATGGTTCTTTGGAGAACTATTTGTGGTATCTTGAATAAAAATATCAGCTTGGATTTTGAATATGTTGCTAGATAGTGGATTAGTGAGAACAACAATTCGGTGCTTACCATTATTTCATATGCGGTCTTGTGGACCTTGTGGTAAATCCGCAGTGATCTATGCTTTCAAGGCAAAAGTTGGCCAGGTGTTAAGGAAATACTCCGAAAATTATCCTTGACGACCAGAAGTTGGCATCCTCTATGCTTCGACAAAAATAGATGGCATGGTTCAAATAAAGTGAATTGTACGAATGTTTAAATAAAGTAAATGCACAACTAAGAAGCGGTGTGGATTTAGCAGTGATGCTCAACAAGATCCTATTGCCGCTGATAATAGGTAACCTTGTTCTTGATGCGTCGATGCGCTTTGAGGAATCTTTGTATCCTGGTTGTATCATGCTCTTGCTCAAGTGGATCACCATTGGAGAGGTACTGGAAGTTCTCATCTGGCATGTCACGCTCATCTTTAATGATCATGATATTCAAGATGATGTAACATGTCATTATTTTTCATATCACTTTGGTTTGTAGTACTCAGGGCCACGAACAAAGGTAAAGCTCTTCTGAAGTACACCAAAAGCTCTCTCTCTCTCTCTCTGAGTCCTTCCTTCTCGACTCATGCATCATGGCTTAGTAAGATGCCTTGTGTGTCATAGTCTGAGAGATTGTCTTCACAAAGGTGGCCCATGAAAGATATATGTCATTTGCAAGATAATATCCCACAATGTACTTATGTCATTGATTTGATAGTTGCATGGTGGAGCCTCATTCGAAACAATCTTCACAATGGTGATCTTGATAGCACATTGAGAGAGAGCCAGACAATCAAAAAAATAATGCCAAATCCATAGATCTTTCCAGCAACAACCCCAAGAGTTATGGCTAGATCTTTGGAGTGGCCTTGGTACTGACATTTCCATCCTGTAGGATGATTCTTCTATTTTTAGTGCATGCAATTTACCGAGCGAAGCATCCCAGGCCATCCTCATTCTGCATCCTCAGCCAAAAGCCTCTCGGTGTCTTCCTCATTGGGTGACCTCAAGTACCCCGACCTGAAGATCTCAAACATGGCCGATGTGTATATCCGAATGGCCTCCAAGACTGAATCTTCCCGGATGCGGACATAGTCATCAGCGACATCGACAACCACAACACACTTCATCAATGGGCTTGAAGATGTCTCTTGATGCACTTCTCCTCAACTTAAACAAATCATCATGCTTCTTCATGGCTTTTGCAATTATGAGGAAGAGGCTTCTATGCATTCGACCTCGACTGCGAGTCGCTCACGAAGATCGTCACCCGGCGGTGTTGAGCTGCTGCTCTTCGGCCGGTAGTGTTGCATGATCACCGGTGGGGCTCGATAGACATGATGGAAATCCAACCTCGATCATTGGTCCCTCACAGAGCCCGCCACTGCCGAAGACCGTCAGCTGGTGATGCGAGCTTTGGTAAGCCAAACTACGACATCACCGATTGCAGTTTGGACCTACAGGTCACCACGTTTCGATTTGCACCAAATTGAAGAATCAGCGGTGGAGCTAGCGGTCGATTTGGACAACGGCCAGCGGCGGTTAGAGTTTCGGCAGGACGTGGAAGGCTCCGGGGAGCTAGCGGAGTGATTTGGTGTTCGGCGAAGGCATCGCCCGCGACATGACGCACCAAACAGGGTAGAAAGCCAGCTGGTAGTGGAAGGCAAATTATACTTGGCCATCGCTAGGTCAAGTAAATATAAGGAAGCTCGGCCCAGTCGAGTATAGTTTTTACTCCACTAAAGATTATAAAGGATCAGCTAGTGATGTCTAAAGAAGTCAAACCTAAAGTTTACTCCTCTAATCGATTAAAAGCTATCTCTTTTTCGAATAGGGGAGCGTAGCTCCAGCCTCTGCATCAGAAGGCTTTCTTTATTTCAGAGTAATAGTATCAAGTACCAAAGTATATTACAGCTTATGGATCACATAAAATTGCAGCGTGTATTAACCAACGAAATAGATAAAATGAAAGGTGTCTAATTATCTTGGATTCTAAGCAATGGGGGTCAGCCACCCTGGTTGAAGATAGCCCGAATGACCGCCGTCAGCCGAGTGCAACCAAAGTCCATATGTTCCCGCTGCTCCGCAGGAAGAAGGAAAGACCACATGTGGATCCAATACAAAGCCATGTAGATGACCTGCACAAAATTTGAAACCGTGGTCTTGTTAAAAACCACATCGTTTCGACAATTTCATATTGTCCAAACCAATGCACAAACTTCCACTCGAATTCTTGCTTTAACAGAAGTTTCAATCCCATTAATCCAGTTGCCAAACATATTGGTTACATTAGTAGGCGGTGGAATATTAAAAGTAAAATAAACAAATCTCCACACACATTTAGCAAAAAGACATGAAATAAAAAGATGATTAACAGATTCTTGAGCATCACAGAAAACACATTTCATACACCCATGCCAATTTCTTTTTGCTAAATTGTCTTTGGTCAGAATAACCTTTTTATTAAGGAACCACATAAAATCGTAATATTAAGTGGCACCTTTAGCTTCCAAAGATATTTTGGCAAGAATCTTGTATGACCACTAATGAAGTCAGCATACATAGACTTAACCGAAAATAGCCCGAGGTGGTCAGGTGCCATGAGAATCTGTCTGGTTCATCGACCAACTGAATCTCCATTAGTCTTTCTACTAGATTCAGCCGCATAGGCCAGTTATCTCTCGTTAAAGCCCCCCCCCCCCGAAACTAATATTTAATGGCGAATGCGATAAAATATCAGCAACAGTAACATCTTTATGTCGAACAATGTTGAAGAGATATGGATATTGAGCAGAAAGAGATTGATCACCTAACCAAATATCATCCCAGAATCGAATTTTCTCCCCATTGCCAATTATAAAAGAGCCTCTACCAATGAACTCATCTTTGACTCCCATTAGACCCTTCTAAAACGGTGAATCATTTGGTTTGGCTTTTACTTGAGTGAGAGTTTTTTGACAAATATATTTATTTCGTAGCAGCTCTTGCCACATCCCTTGCTCGTTCAGTAACTTAAAAAGCCATTTACTTAGTAAGCACTTGTTTTTTAACCGATGCCCACCCCCCCCCGATTAAAAGCTATCTGGAAATGCCTTGAACATGTTACAAGTTTTGAAAGATATCGAAAACAAATTCTGTGAGAGCTAGTTCACAAATTCATCTCCATGGATCCACTCGAGTTGTACATCTAAAAATAGATAACCAAATCATTTCAGAAATTACTGAGTTTAGTCTACGGACACTACTATATTTTCTGCTCTTTTGTGAGGGATGTATTTTTCTCCGCGGTGGCCACGCACCCTCTGCCCCGGCGGGGCCGAATGGACGAGGCATTCTCCCTGGTGTGCTCCTCATGGCAGAAGAGGTGTGTCTTGGCGGCGGAGGTGGCACAGAGGAGGGCCATGGGAATTTACCGGAGTGGTCCGAGCTTGCGCGGACTCACGGAAAGAGTAGGTGTTGGGCAAGTGGAAAGCAGAACCCTTCAGTCCCCGCATAACCACGACATCCTGGTGGAGAGGAACACCGGAGGCGGTGTTTCAGGTGACAGACGCAACGGTCGAGGGCGCGCGAACATCGCTGGAGTTGATGTGTACGGGCATCGTGTTCTCCAGCGTCCAACTGGACAGCGTGCTTAGCGGGTCGACGATGACGCCCTTCCTCAACGTGAGTAGAGCCTCGAGCTGGACATATCACACCGGGGCATCCGCGACGGTAGCCGCCACCTCCACGAGTGAAGGCACCAGTTCGGCCGCGAGAATGTGTAGAGGCAGTTGTACTGAGTGTTGCTCTCCGCAATTTCACCTGCGAATTTGTTTTGTTTTTGAGAAACACAGTATAAACGTAGGCGCTCACATACACGCGCATACACTAACCCCCTATGAACGCACGCACACCCTACCCTTATGAGCACCTCCAAAATACTGAGCTGGCATATTGGATCTTGAAATTAACGAAGTCACCACAGACGCCTCGCTGTCGACGGAAACATTGCCTCCCACTGAATGAATATTCCGCCTTTATAAGACACACAGATGTCAAACCTAGGGTTTGAACTCTGGTGGGCTGGGGCATAACCACCCTCCTAACCACTCAACCTCAGTTAATCCTGTCGATTGATGGAATTCCTTGAGTGCTACTGCGTATAGGGAACTTGTGGGATCCATGCGCCGTGGTCAATTTGGTGTGGCCACCGGCGCTCTCCCTCGTGGACGAAGGCTGAAGTTGCCGTTCTCCGGTTGCAAACCGTTTTCACCGTCCAACCAGATCGCACCAACTCATGTTCACTTGTAGTCTAAGCAGTCTAAACCAAATCAATCTAGTTAAAACTGGTAAACCGGAAATGCTTAGGGCATGTGCAATGGTTGATAAGACTGTCTTATCTTAATTGTGCCATGTAATCTAGATATGATGGTAAAATATGATGTATAATGGGTTATTTTTTAGTTTTATCTTTAATAACTAGACATCATAAATATGTGGTGAGACAGATTGTGCTAAGAGATCATCTCTTAGCTAAGAGAAGACATAGTCTTTTTTTAGCTTTCTCTTTCCTCCACATCAACATTTATCCTACGTGGCATTGCTAAGATATCACCATTGTACATGCCCTTAGGGCCTGACCACGGCAGATAAATCCAAGAATAGTACCTATGTGAAACACAACAGTATCTATAATCCACCAATGCAAAACCAATAGAAAACTTAAACTATTGGCTCTATCCATAAATAGATATTTAAATTTGATAATATATAAACATACATTACATAGCGTATACATATATTTAAATTTTGACAAATCGAAGACATTCACGTATGGATAGAGGTAATAATAAAGATAACGCATTTCAGGATCACTAATGTGAAATTAGCGCTTCAGTCCGATGACCGATCGAGACACTCACACGGTGGACACAGCATAGAACGCAGCGGCCGCGAGAGCGAACACCAGACCCACTGGGCCATGGAGCGACGAGACACCATTCTGCTGCAGGTGCCCTTGAAAGCCGAATATGATCTTTGGCAACGTGATCACAAGTCACGGCCCCCCTCTCATATATATATATCAACAATACAATTACAAGTCGGTTTACAAAACGTGATTAGCTAGGAAACTTGGAGTCTACTCCAAGTTGCTTGAGAGAAGCCGTGTCCTTCTCTAACACGCCCCGCTGATCCGAACCGGGGAGAGCATCGACGTGAAGACTGGAGCGAAACTCTCTGAAGAGAATAGTAGGCAGCCCTTTCGTGAATATATCGGCATATTGCGAAGATGATGGCACATGCAGCACACGAACAGTGCCAAGAGCAACCTTTTCACGTACAAAATGTATGTCAAGTTCAATGTGCTTGGTGCGCTTATGATGTACTGGGTTGGCGGAGAGATAGACCGCACTCACATTGTCACAATAGACAATAGTAGCAGTGTGGAGGGGACACCTGAAGCTCCTGCATAAGTTGACGAACCCAACAAGCTTCGCAACAGCTGTGGCAACCGCTCGATATTCTGCTTCAGCACTAGAGCGAGAGACAGTTGTTTGACGACGTGAAGACCAGCTAATCAAATTATCTCCGAGATACATGCAAAACCCCGACGTGGAGCGTCGAGTATCCGGGCAGCCTGCCCAGTCAGCATCCGAGTAGGCAATGAGAGAATGAGAGGAAGATTTATGGAGTGTGAGACCATGAGAAATTGTACCCTTGAGGTAGCGAAGAATCCGTTTGATAAGAGAAAAGTGGGGCTCACGAGGAGCATGCATGTGTAGGCAAACTTGTTGGACGGCATATGAGATGTCGGGACGAGTAAGAGTGGCATATTGAAGAGCCCCAGCAAGGCTACGATAGAAAGACGGATCAGACACGGGTGGACCGGCAGTAGAAGAAAGTTTGGACGAAGTGTCGATAGGGGTGGTGACAGGATGACAGTCACGCATGCCTGCGCGATTAAGAATATCAAGAATATACTGATGTTGAGAAAGATGAATACTAGTTGGAGATCGAGAGACTTGGATGCCAAGAAAATGGTGAAGGGGCCCAAGATCCTTCATTGCAAATTCATGGCTAAGAGACTGAGTTATAGTGTAGAGGAAAGTTGGAGAGGATGCTGTAAGAATAATGTCATCAACATATAGGAGGAGGTAAGCGGTGTCCAGACCGCGACGAAGAATAAAGAGAGAAGCATCAGACTTAGATTCGACAAAACCTATGGTGCGAGCAAAGGTGGAAAATCGTTGAAACCATGCCCGAGGAGCCTGTTTGAGCCCGTATAGAGATTTGAGAAGCCGACATACATGAGTGGGAGTTTGGGGATCGATGAAACCAGATGGTTGTTGGCTGTAGACAACCTCATCAAGATTTCCATGAAGAAATGCGTTTTTGACATCGAGTTGATGAATAGGCCAGGATTTAGAGAGAGCAAGATACAGGACGATGCGAATAGTTGCAGGTTTAACGACAGGGCTAAAGGTTTCATCATAATCAACACCCGGTTGCTGAGAAAATCCACGAACAACCCATCGAGCTTTGTGACGAGCGAGAGAGCCATCAGCATTATATTTGTGACGGAAAATCCACTTTCCACTTACTATGTTAGCACCGGGAGGAGGAGGAACAAGAGTCCATGTATGATTAAGTGTGAGAGCATCAAACTCTTCTTGCATGGCACTGCGCCAATTAGGATCTCGAAGGGCGGTTAGATAATTGGTTGGCAGAGGAGAGGAGACGATGGCTTGAAGGTTTAGTTTTTCACGTGGGCCAGGGAGGCGACCGGTGGTGGAGCGTGTGCGATGCACGACAGGTGTAGGAGGTTGGGGCGGACGAGCAGGTGGTGGGCTGGGCACGGGTGGAGTGTGACCTGCCGCGGCAGGAGAAGAGGGCGCGGCAGGCTGCCGTGGCTCCTCAGCAGGATGCCGCGGGCTGGCTGCGGGCGAATGGGCGGCCGTGGCAGGGCGTCCTGCCGGGAGAAACGGAGGAATTGGGGGGTCAAAAAGTTCAGGTATGGAGGTAGGTGCAGGTGTTGGCGAGGTAGCAGGAGCATACGGAAACGAGTTTTCATCAAAGATTACATGCCGGGAGATGATGATGCGACGTGTGGCGAGATCAAGGCAGCGATAGCCTTTGTGACGAGAAGGATAGCCGAGAAAGACACATTTGGTAGAGCGAGGGGAAAGTTTGTTGGCTGAGGTTGAGAGAGTGTTGGGATAACATAAACAGCCGAAAACACGTAGGGTATGGTATGGTGGAGTGGTTCCGAGGAGACGCTCATAAGGCGTGGAGAGGGAAGTAGCTTTGGTCGGACGAATATTGATGAGAAAAGTGGCGGTATGGAGGGCTTCAGCCCATAGGGAAGGAGGCATAGAGGCTTGGAATAGGAGAGTGCGAATTACATTGTTAGTGGTGCGAATAGCACGTTCGGCCTTGCCGTTTTGCTGCGATGTGTGTGGACAAGAGAATCGAAAGAGGGTGCCGTTTTGAGTAAAGAAGGAGTTAACTTGATTGTTATCAAATTCGCGACCATTGTCACATTGAATGGCGAGGATGGGGAGGTTAAATTGGGTTCGAGCATAAGCATGAAAGGCGGTGAAAGTTGCATAGACATCAGATTTTTTGCGAAGGGGAAAGGTCCAAAAATAATGTGTATAATCATCCACAATAATAAGATAATAAGCAAAACCAGAAGTGCTCGGAATAGGAGATGTCCACAAGTCACAATGCAGTAACTGAAAAGGTTTTACACTAAAAGACTCTGAGGAATAAAAAGGTAGCCTAATGTGACGGCCTAGTTGACAAGCATGACATAAGGACGATGGAGGTTTATTGCTAGGTATGTGTTGTTGCTGGTGTAGACGTTGCATGGTGGGATGGCCGGGGTGGCCAAGCCGGCGATGCCAAAGCTCGGATGATGAGGTGGCGAGTAGGGTCCTGGCTTCTGGTGGGCGGCAAAGGGAGTAGAGCGGGCCAGGACTATTGCATCGAAGAATCACGGTCTTGGTAAGAAGATCCTTCACAGAGAAACCGAAAGGGTCAAATTCAATGGAGCAAAGATTATCGATGGTGAATTGGCGAACAGAAATAAGATTTTTGATGATGTGAGGAACAATAAGAATATTGCGGAGAAAAAGATTTTTAGAGTCGAAGGAAAAGGTGTGAGAGCCGGTGTGAGTAACAGGAAGAGATGCACCATTGCCTACTATGATTTTATGTGAAGAGAAGGGGACGGGAGAGGAAAGAATACCATGATCGGATGCCATGTGGGACGAAGCGCCGGAGTCCATGACCCACTCCTGGCCGCCAGGGAGCTGCATGTTCTGGAGAGCGGTAAGAAGAGCTGGATCAATCTGCTGTTGCGGCTGTGGTTGAAGCATCATGTTGTTGGGAGGCTGCTGGTAGCCCATGGCGGTGTAAGCCTGGTACGGTGGCAGAGCTGGTCGAGGCCCCAAGACACCAGGGGTTGGGGCGCGCCAACGGGGCTGCCATGGAGAGGACAGCGCAGGCTGCTGCTGCTGAAGCTGAGAAGCGCGCGTCGGGAGGCCGGTCCACGGATTGAACATCCACGGGCTATTGCTGTCACGGCCGCGCCCGCGACCACCGCCACGACCGCGTCGGCCTCCAGGGCCACCACCCCGGCCAAAGTTGTTGTAGAAGCCGGGCTGGAGGGACTGAGGAGGGCGCGGATCAGGAGGACCGCTGCCACGGCCGGCGGCAGGAGGGGCGCCTCCGACATGCGGTATGATGGTGCCGCCGGTGGGTAGAACGCTATTGCCGCTGGCCCAGAGCGCGGTCGATGCCGCGTGTTTTGCATCAGTTTTCTTTTGCGCCTCCTCGAGAACCAGGGCGGAGCGTGTCTGCAGGAACGTCGGGAACGGCACCTGGTAAGGGAGGAAGGAACGGAGGTGACTGTATTGCTGGTTGAGGCCGCGCAGAACCGTGAGGACGAGGGTTTCGTCCGAGATCTTCTCATCAACATCGCCGAGAGCATCGGCAAGGGACTTAAGTTTGGCGCAGTAGTCGTGAACGCTCATGTCTCCTTGTGGCGTGTTGCGGAATTCCGCGTCGAGGGAGAGGGCGCGGCTTTTCTTGTTGTCATGGAAGAGGTTGGCGATGGCGTCCCATATCTGCCGCGCCGTCGATCCCGGGGCCATGATGATGCCGAAGAGTTCGGGGGAGATCGAGCCGTAGATCCAAGAGAGGACGGTGAAGTCGTCGCGCGCCCAGTCGGAGGTGGGCGAAGTATCCGATGGAGAAGCATCGGCCGTGCCGGTGACATGGCTTGTGAGGCCGTAGCGGCCTAGGGCGACGAGGAAGAGCTCGCGCCACTTGATGTAGTTGGAGTCCTGCAGATCAAGGGTGATGGCGACGACGTTCTTGATGGAGGAGACATAGGTGGAGGGGTTTTGGGGAGTAGGGCTGCTATCGACGGCCTTGCCCATCTCAGCGGCGCGGCGGTCGAGTTCTTCTTTGCGCGCCTGGAGGAGGGATTCGCGCTGCTTGAGCTCGGCTTCGAGCTTGGTGATCTCGTCGGGAGTCATCACGACGGCGGGGGTAGGGGTAGGGTTTCGGAATTTTTAGGGTTTTTGGAGGGGGGGTAGGATCGGCTGGTGCTCTGATACCATGAAAGCCGAATATGATCTTTGGCAACGTGATCACAAGTCACGGCCCCCCTCTCATATATATATATCAACAATACAATTACAAGTCGGTTTACAAAACGTGATTAGCTAGGAAACTTGGAGTCTACTCCAAGTTGCTTGAGAGAAGCCGTGTCCTTCTCTAACAGCCCTGATGGCGTCGCCTTTGATCCTGAGTCGGCAGCCGCAGGTGTCTGCAACTCCGGCGTGGTCGGCGCGTCGGTGACCGGAGCACTGGCACCACCAGCTGCGAAAGAGAGAAAACCTTTTCTTTCAGCAATGCAGGAACCAAAAGCAGAATATGTATGCACGCTAGGTAGACCTGTGAATTTTAATCTCCTCATGTCTAATGGTTTCATCGATCGAGCACTTACCGTCGTTACACTTGCTCACCGGAGGAGTCTGCACATTGCACGCCTTGGGGAGCTCGAGTGCCCGCGTCTTGTTGATGGTCATGCCGCCGACCGAGTCGCCGCCGAGCGCGCTGCAGAGGCACTCTGGCTGGGACTGCACTACGGAGCTGAGCTGCGAGCAGCATGATTTGGCCGGCGCCGTCTCGTTGCCGCTGATGTAGTTCATGCACGGGTACAGGCCGATCAGCGCCACCGTGCATCCAGACTGCGCAGACGCCGACATCACCAGCACCGCCGCCACCGCCACCACGAAGAAGCTTTTTGCTCCGATAATTGCCATTGATTTCCCCCCTCTTCCCCTTAGCTTGCTACTATTGGGAGAGATTAAGCTTCTTTGGTGGATCAGAGCGAGATGCTGCTTGCTTGGGTTGATTGGGCTGTCAGCTGTGTAGGTGTCTGCTTTTGGTGTTTGAGTTTGTGTCATTTATAGTAGTGGTTTTTGTTGGGGAAGGTGGAATTAGTTGGGTATGTTGGTGAGCTGCAGGTCCCTACTTCCAACACATGACACGGATTGATTTTTTTGTACGAATTAGGGGGTGTTCAGAGTTGAACCGGGTGTTGTTCGATGCCGTGTTAGAAGATGGCAACAACGGTACCAACTACAAAGTGTCACGGTGGGGTTGGCTGCCTCTTGTATTTTTCTTCATGATTTGTCTTCTTGACATGCAAAATATTCTTTTTCGACAAGGAGTGATCTTATTAAATCTCATAAGCGGTATTAATGCGATAGAGTTTACACGCGGCCTCTGCATATGTCTATGTACTCCCTCCGTCCTACGAACCTTGCCTGATTTATTAAAATTTAGATATCTAAAAAAAATGAATTAGTTGCTAGGAGGAACTAGACACTAAATGATATAGAAGAAGCGGGACCTCGGCGTGAGAATTCCAGAAATTCGCTCTTGACAGGATTCGAACTCTGGTCGTTGGAATGCGCCACTGCGACCTCAACCACTGGGCTATGCCCACGTCCTCAAAAAATTTAGATATCTAGACACTAAATACATGTAGATACATCTAAATTTTAACAAATCTCAGACAACTTCAGAGAAACGGATGGAATATATAGAATGCAAACAACCAATAAGAAAGCCAAAGAAGAAATGAAAAGACAAAAGATGCAATCTTGCAAGATTACAAAGATGCCTAAGATAGTGGACTGCCGATCTAACGACTATGGCGCTATGGCGCCATGAGTGTGACATAAAAGCATCATTGATCACATGTTTCAATCTTGTACATGCTGACAAGGGTAGGTTTTTGCAAGGAGCCAGCTTCATTTAGTGAAGCGAGTTGATGAACAGCTTTTATTCTACTTCATAAATATTTGATCAATCAAGTAAGAGTGAGTTCAGTTGTACAAGGATATTACATAGCAAATGTCCGATCCTAAACCTAACACATGGATGTTGCCCACCATGTACACTCCAAATTCCACCCGTGAAAGATCTTACAAAAAATGTATGGTTTCACAATTGAACAATGCATTTGGATCCCAAACTCAGTGGAGCCCTTCATTTCAAAATTCGAAAATGACCTTTCAAGTTTTAAAAAAATCTAAAAATATATTCATATAAGCATATGGATTGAGATATCAAATTTTACCCATATGTGTTGTGTTTAATTGTTTATACACAAATTGTAGCTTTCCTAGCTGAAGTTATCACTTCATAATCCTCTTGCGCAGAGAAGGTTCATGTAAGCATATGGATTGAGATTATGGCTTGGTGATTCGTGACTTGAAGCATCGGCATTGACAAGTAGGGGCGACAACACGGGAGGAATTCATCGCCAAAACTTGCAGGGTGAAAACTCAAAGTCTGGTCTTAATTGGTTGTGACTAGCAACGACCTTGCTGAAGGCATTGTTTTGTGAGTGTTGACTTTCTCCGGGTGAAAACATATGGTTATTGATCATGGTGATGACAGTTTCTTTCTTTGAGGCATCGTTTTTGGAGATTATGAATTTCTCGTGTTGTCTTAGTGGTGGTTGATCCACTGTTACAAGGAACAAATCTCTGTAGTAGAACTTTTATTTTCTATAATTCTTTTTTTTTTCTAGTTGTGTGCAACTATATTGCACTAGGATATTGCGTTGTTGCAGAAGCTAGATGTAATTTGTATCTTCGTGATATTAATATATTTCTTTTATTAAAAAGATACAATGAGTAAATTTATATTTCAAGTGCGGAAGATGAATCCAATGATAGTACATATATGAAACACCTGACTTATAATCCTCACCAGTGCTAAGCCTGTAGGAAAAGTAAATAATACTAGTACTAACAGGAAAAATAAAGGCATTTCAATTTTCAAGAGCACCAATGCTAAACCAGCACTTCAGTCCACTGAACGAGTCGCTCACACAGTGGACATGGTGTAGAACGCAGCGGCCGCCAGCGCGAACACCAGACTCGCTGGGCCATGGAGCGACGAGACACCATTCTGCTGCATATACCCTGATGGGGTCGCCTTTGACCCTGAGCCGGCAGCCGCAGGTGTCTGCAACTCCGGCGTAGTCGGCGTGGTCGGCGCATCGGCGACCGGAGCACTCGCACTACCAGCTGCGAAAGAGAGAAACTTTTTCTTTGAGCAATGCAGGAAACAAAAGCATGTATGAACGGTGGGTAGACTAGTGAATCTGAATCTGTTCTTCTTGTCTAATGGTTTTGTCGATGGAACACTTACCGCCGTTGCACTTGCTCACCGGCGGGGTCTGCACGTTGCACGCCTTGGGCAGCTCGAGCGCGCGCGTCTTGTTGATGGTCATGCCGCCGACGGAGTCGCCGCCGAGCGCGCTACAGAGGCACTCCGGCTGCGACTGCACTACAGAGCTGAGCTGCGAGCAGCATGACTTGGCCGGCGCAGTCTCATTGCCACTGATGTAGTTCATGCACGGGTACAGGCCGATCAGCGCCACCGTGCACCCGGACTGCGCATAGGCCGACGTCACCAGCAGCGCGGCCGCCGCCAGGAAGAGGCATCTTGCTCTGATCGCCGCCATTGATTTCCCTGCCTCTCTCTCTCTCCTTAACTTGCTACTACGGCGATAGTCTAAGCTTCTTTGGAGGATCGGAGCTAGATGCTGCTTGCTTGCGTTTGATTGGGCTGTGTGTTTGTGCTTTTGGAGTTGAGTTTGTGTCATTATATAGGAGTGATATTTGTTGGGGAAGGTGGAATTAGTTGGGTATGTTGGTGGGCTGCATGGCCCTACTTCCTGCACTTGACACGGAATGATTTCTTTATCCGAATTCCTGGAGCAGCCGTGTACAAGTTACTAACAGAAAAACTTTTATTTATGTGGCTGCTAAATTAATTAGTTGATGTTCAGAGTTGAACCAGGTGTCGTTCGATGCCGTCTTAGAAGATGACCAACGGTACTAACAACTAAGCAGTGTCACGGTGGGGTTATGTTGACTGCCTCTTGTATTTTTCTTCAGGATTTGTCATCTTTACATGGAATGCGTAATACTTAAACTACTAGATACCGCGGTGGAAAGACATTTTTATCTGACGAGGATTGATATTATCTGATCTCACAAGTCGCGTCAAGGTGATAGAGTTTACACCTAGTCTTCGCATGAACATAACGCACGCAGGCTATAAGAGTGTCAACGAAGAAAAGTAATAGGAATAATACATGATCATGCAAGATTACAATTTACAAAGATGTCTAAGGTCGTGGAGGGCTGATCTAACGAATATGCCACCACAATGTGAAATAAAAACAGCATTGATCACATGTTCCAATCATGTGGCTCACAAGAGAAGGTGTATATAGGTTTATTTTCAAAAAGCCAACTGCGGTTAAGTGAAACAAGTTCAAAACATGTTTTATCCTACTTCATAAATATTTGGTCAATCAAGTAGTTGAGTTTAGTGAAACAAAAATATTACGCACCAAGTGTCTAATCTTCAACCTAACCCATGGATATTACACACCATGTGCACAAAAATCCCAGCTATAAACGATCATATACACAAGATAGGGTTTCACTTGTGAATCAATCCTACACACGTTTTATTTCTAAAAAAGAATCATCTCTTGCAGTTACCTACCCATGCACCCACTAACATCCTCACACCCCTATGAAGATACCACCTAATTTTTAATTTTTCGGGATAGTTTCATTTTCTAAATTTGTTTGCTATTACGAATTGACACATGCCAACATGGATTCCACTTGGAATTTGACATTGGCATGTATACTCCATCGGAATTTGTGGCATCCATGCAATAATTGTACTAATGCCAACCACCCGTGAAGAGCATTCCATGTCGCAAGGTTAGGCCCGACTAAACCCCGCTTGAAATTCACATTATATGAGGATGTTCCGAACACCTCCATTATAGTATCACTTTTGTGACAGAATATGGTAAAAAGATAGTTATTAGTCTTAGAGGGTGAAATTTCCTAGCCATTTATCCTAACAAAAAAAAATCGCCCAGCCTTTTTGATAATAAATGATTTAAGTGGAAGATATTTGTTTGCTTAGACATCTCCAATATGTGAATCTCCCAGTTTCCAATAAACCTGGAAGATGGCCTTTGAGCTACCATAATTTCTCCTCGGGACCTTTTGTCAGGGCTCATCCTTCGTAAGAAGCTTAAAAAGAAATTTAGTAAGGAGATCTTTAACTTTAATGACTTTATCTTAAATACCAAGACTACCATGGTCTTCCATACGATATGTTAGATTATTAGGCAATTTCCGAGTGAGTTTAATCACATATACACTAACATACGCAACCATACACATCATACTAAGCACATGCAACATATTTAAATATGGAGCAAGTAGTAGCGCAATATTTAAGATGAGAAGCACGTACATCGTGACCGGGAAGCTCGCTCAATCAGCAGCATCACCATGGCCATCGTTGATCGCCATGGTGTTGTCGGAGAAGCCGGATCTTTCAATGAAGCAGAAGGCCGGCGAGGAAGAAGACGATCATCAATGATAAGTCGCATCAAGATGCTAGCCAAAAATCTTATCGCCAGTTGATGGCACCCAAGTGTAGGAGATCAATTGCAGTACTTTTCAATAATAAAAATTTGTCGAAAACACGAGAAAATAAAGGTATTGGTTAGAAAATTTGACAAGTAAACAATAATAATAAATCAATAGTTCTAGTGTTTTGTGTGTATAGTTTGCAATAAAGTAAGAAAGTAAATTGCAGTATCTAAATGCTCTCAATGAGAAAAAACCCAATCATCTATGTACCAATAGTACAAACTCAAGTGTGTGTGCACTTATACGAGACAAATGTTCATGAGGACGGCATGGATTTAGTAGCATAAGAGTTCTACACGACATAGTAAATATTTTGTCAACATTCAATCAAGGGCGGAGTTTAAATTAGGTGCAACCATAGATGTGAGCAAACAGACCCCTTATGATGGGTCCTAGAGCCATTTTCATGAGCAAGTATAGGAATCGTTAAGACATAAATATCCCACTATAGTAATAAGATCATTGGTCGCCGATATAAACCCCTCTAATGCAACTCATAGTATTGAAAAATGGTTTCTGTCAGTCTGTCCATTCCAACACACATTCATTACATTAAAGTGCAGTCCTATGAGCCCATATAGGTGAAGTAATATGCAGTAGAAGTTCGCATAAAACCATCATAGAAGAACCTAAAAGATAGAAAACTTGACCAAATACTCACTGCACATCATATAGAATCATAGCCAGATTATCCTATGACCTTAGGAACGTGGAGAACTATTTACAAGTATCAAACATGATATGGACTAGAGGCATAATGATTACAACACAACTGAATATATAATCTCTTCACCAAATAAAGATAAAGTACCAATCACAGACATGCAAATAGCCTCAAAATGATATCGGGGTTCAATTCAACACAAACTATGAAGGAAATGAAGTCGATCTCGTAGATGGAGATGGTGGTGATGACGGTGCTAATGGAGATGTTGATGGAGATACCTCCCCCCAAGCCAAGGAGGAGTGGTGATGAAGATGGCGTCGATTTCCCCTTCACCGGAGGCACCGGTGCGGCAGGATCTGCCCTCTCCCGGAAGAGGAGAGGACTATCGCCTCCGCTGCCGCCTCAATAAATCTCGGAAAAATATGGCTTGGGTTTTTAGGCGAAACGGAGGCTATAGTATAAAAGGGGACCCGGGGTGCAAACGGACCAGGGTGGCGCGCCCTACATGTCTTGGCGCGCCACCTGGTGCCGTTTGTCTCTCGTGGCCTCCCTCGCGTGCTTCTTTTGCTCACGGTCCTTCTCTTGGTGAAAAACTGATCAACTATTTTTGCCTCGGTTTTTAGGTGTCCGAAAAGCCCTGAAATAATTAAAAAACGAAAAAGTGGGTTTTCTGTCTCCCAGATTTTAAATACCAATGATTGGGACTTTGTAGGAAAGTTCTGAAAATCAACTAAAATGCATAAATAATGATGTATGATGGCATATATCAATGTAAACTAAACATCTATGTAGCATAATGATGATGTAAAATGCACGGTGATGCACACAATCGTTGGGATGGGGAAGATTAGAGGACAACAACAAAAGGAATTGGATTCAAGAGAGAGACATAAGCGAGTGGAAAATTCTAGATCTGTTTTGTTGCTCGTCTCCTTATACCAGGGAGGGAAGCCACCGACCAGAAATGCCATGCGTTGGAAGACAGGGACATGCGTCGAACATGCACATGCATGTACCCAACTCAGTTGGTGCACCAAGTAAAAAAAAAATAATCTACTACAAAAAGGATTTCAAACTCGATTCACGACGCGACGTGACGCACGTGCGTGCGAGGCGAGCGGCGGTGGAGGAGGTGTGCGCGTGAAATCTTCTATTCTCACTCACTTACAAGAGTTAGAACATCATCCTTTATAAGTTGCTCCAACTCTCTTCTAACTAGCAATGTGGGAATAAACTTTATTTTCAAAACTGTCACCAAGCTGCCAACATGACGGATCTTGAGATTTCAAAAACTGTAGGTTATATGGGATGCTTTCCTTAGCTGTAGCCCATCTACATCCAACATGATAAACCAAATTCCATTTGGCCAGTATATTTTATTTTTCACAATCAGCTTAGAAGAAGAAAATGGATTCAAAATAATCCAATCTTTTCATGACACCTTTTGAACACTTTTTCTAAAATTGCATAATTTGATACCTCGTCAACTTGTTAAACCTAATTATGTAACCACTAGCATTAGCATCCATCTCAATGCCAATGTTGGTGCTACTACCATTTTGTGAAAATTATGTCTGTTACCCGGTATAAATGTTTCCGATATATAGTGCCAAAAATACCCATCTCTGGTCAACTTCAATGCTGAGTATAAGTGCTCAGCCTACATGAGATTTTTTGTTGTTAAGCAAGCTGAAACATTTTAAAAGAAGCAGGTGACAGTCGACAAGTTGTGTCCTTAACCTAGTTACTTCTAGTTATAGCCCCATATAGCAACCAAATGCAGAGTGCCCTCATGCTGCAAACAAGTGCAGAGTACTCAACCACACATGGGTCCAAAATTTTGGGAATGAAAAACTAGCTAGATGAGAAACAGCCCACCCGTAGTTTTATAAGAACTGGGCTTTTCTTTGACCAGTGATGATGTAGTAGGTGGACTAATTTGATCAAATACAACAAGTAGTAGCTGTTTATTTCGACAGCACCAAACAAATCCAGTGATGTACAGATATTGACCAATTCTCCACACCAAATGCTAAACCAATAGGAAACGCAAATAATACCACAAAGAAATTTCTGAATCACCAGCCAGCTAGCGCTTCAGTCCAGCACTGACCGAGACGCTCATACGGTGGACATGGTGTAGAACGCAGCAGCCACGAACGCGAACACCAGGCCCGCCAGGCCATTGAGAGACGAGACGCCGCTCCCCTGCAGCGACCCCGACGGCGTGGCCTTCGACCCTGATCCGGCAGGCACAGGTGTCTGTACATCCGGCGTGGTCGGCGCGACGGCGGCGCCGGGAGCACTGGCACCACCACCTACAAGCAAAAATAAATGGTCGTTCTCAGAACCTTAACAATGCAGGAATCAAAAAGGCGCATGACAGAATGAACAGGTTTCATCGATCGAGCACTTACCGTCGTTACACTTGCTCACCGGAGGAGTCTGCACATTGCACGCCTTCGGGAGCTCCAGCGCCCGAGTCTTATTAATGGTCATGCCGCCGACTGAGTCGCCGCCGAGCGCGCTGCAGAGGCACTGCGGCTGGGACTGCACGACGGAGCTGAGCTGCGAGCAGCAGGATTTGGTCGGCGCCGTCTCGTTGCCGCTGATGTAGTTCAGGCACGGGTACAGGCCGATGAGCACCGTTGTGCACCCGGACTGCGCCGCCGCCGAGGCCACCATCAGCGCCGCCACCGCTGCCGCTAGGAGGATGTTGCCTCTGCGGGACATGGCTGAATCCTCTGTTTGGATCGCTCGTAAAAAGCGAGAAGCTTTTTCTTGGGCTGGATGTAGGCTTGGGAGCTAGAAGCTGGTTGGTTGCGTTGATCGGGCTGTGCGTTTGTGCTCTTGGCGATTGAGTTTCTCTGATTTTTATAGGAGTGGTTTCTGTTGGGGAAGGTGGAATTAGTTGGGAATGTTGGTGAGCTGCATGTCCCTACTTCCTACTCCTGCACGAAATGATTTCTTTGACTCAATTCCTGCACCTGTCATGTACTACTATTTAGAAGAAAAAAATCAATTATATATGTGGCTGCTAAATTAGTTCGTGTTCAGACTTATTGAGTGTGTCACGGTGGGGTTTTGTTGGCTGCCTCTTGTATATTTCTTCATGATTTGTCATCCTGACATGCAATGCAACCAATGGATGTGATACTTAAATTACCAGATATTGTGGGAAGGAACACCTTGAACTTGCAGGCATAAATAATTTTCCTGCAATTTTGGAAAATCTAGCTACGAGATTGCAAGAATCAAACCACGTTTGGATGCCCAGTGGAGTGGTTGTATCTTCAACTCACAAGAGATCAAACTTCAGGGCTTAGCATATTATGTGTTTCATTGTAGCAGTTTTTTTTCAGGAGGAGTAACCAGACACTTGTGGTAGGATGTGGAAGTTCCCACTGATAGCGATGCACTTGTAGTACACTCGGCGTTTCCTAAAAAGATAGACGGCTACAGAGTTACTCCCTCCGAACGGTTTTAATTGACGCAGGCCTTAGTTCACATGTGGGTGCAGCTAGTTCATGCTTGCGTCGATTAAAACAGACCTGAGGTAGTACTCTTTAAAGATTATCGTGTCAACATAATTCATAAAAGTTAGAAGGATGACTTTATCTGGTACTTAGAGTCATCGATGGTACTGCTTATATAGACTTTAAGCTTGGATTTGTTTCAGGCCTCATGACTTGTGAATGAACATGTTCCTATTGGTTGTGCTCTTAATCTTGTCAAAGATGCGTATAAGTAATTGTAATGTTAAATAATGTTTCATCTCTCTTTTAAACAGGGGCTGCTTGAAATTCAAACCTCTAGTTTGTATCATACATGGACGAACAATCGGGACAATTCGATCTGTATTGTTGTTCTCTCGTTGTAGAATGGTATCCTCCACACAAAAGTCAGTGTTGAAAATTGAAGTAAGCATGACCTGGCTCCTTTAGTTCATGGCTCATGAATACCCCCTCTCCTTACTCTAGAGCTATTGATACTTAACAATTCAATGTTAGAGTACTTGGCAGAAAATTAAATGATAGATTGTTAATTCGGAGGCAATCATGAAAATAGAAAAAAAAAAGTTCCTCGAGAGCTTGAGTTGTTCGATGTCTTCTCTAAATAACCTTTTTTTGAAGATGTTTAAATAAGATGTTTCCGGTGAGGGATGACAAAGCAAGAATGGAGCAAATAAGAATAAACTAAAGTATACTGGAAACGCAGAAGACACCCTTACATATAAAATATATATGACTGAAATATCAAACAATGTGATAGAAATATTGGTTATTTCACTACTAAGCCTAACAATAGGGATAGGAAAAAATAGGGCACTCCTTGAAGTTTTTTCTTTGAAAGTTCACTATGAAGTCCTTAATGGTGTAGCTTTTACAATGTAAGAGATATTAGAGGTTGCTTCTAATTTAAATAGAAATCCTTTTGTATTTCGAGAATTTATCCAACCCCACTATCCATTTGGGAGATGCCTTTTGGTTTCTGAATTTGTCTGCCTGCAAAAACCATTATCTTGGAAGAAAATTAAACCACGATTTGTTTTTTTTAAACAGGGCCATACCCCGGCATTTGCATCAAAATAGTACATATGTCCTAAAAAAACTCACTATTTTGTGGGTTATTATACATGTCGTTCTCCGAACCCTGATGGATTGTTCTTGCCAAGTATTGTGTCCCTTGTAAAATATGATTTCAGTTCTTAGTAAGGATCTTTTAGGATGGCACCTAGCCACCTACGATGTTTTCCGTCATCACACTCATTTCTACAGAAATAGATGCTAGAGGAACAAACAAGTCAATACTTAATTTTCAAGATGATTGTTGTATTTATATTAGTTCTAAATATGTGAGTAACACCACAATAAGGAACTTTTGGCTCCAATTGATGGTAGGTTTAGTTCTCCTAATTACGTAGTTTTTATTGTGGGTATAACTTTTTTAAGGAAGTATCCGGATTCTCACTAGAATAAAAAAGTTCCATGAATTGCAGGAAACGGATCCAGGTGGTTTCAACTTTAAGCTTAACTATGAAATAGCGTACATCAAAATCAATAATGAAGATAGTGCATAGTGCTTTGGTGCCGAATGGATTAGTAGGATTAAAAGTAGTATGGACAATAAATCATTTTCCTTACTATATGAAGAAAGTGTGTATTTGCTTGCTCGCAAAGGCTTGCTAGAATAATGCACAATTCAATCATGAGACGTCTTTTCCCCTCACATCGTCTCATGGTGAGTGTCACGTGTCTTCGATATGTTGATGGGACAATTGTGTTCTCTAAAGTATCTCGAAAATCTTAACTACCACTAGAAATATTAACCAGGTCCCTAGAGAGCAGTTCTTTTAGCTCTCGCATGCTATTGATCCGTGAAAAAGGAGTGAATGAACCTCCATTTCTGCATTGCGACTGGTGCGTGGAAGTTCTCTATTTGTTCTGTGGCTTCTCAGAGAAATTAACCATATTAACCGAATTAACTAGAGGCTCGACGCATTTGGCTCATTTCACTTGAAAGTTCATTGCAACATCAAAATAAATAGGTTTAAAGAACTTATTTCTTACATCCAAATATTTAAAGTCTGCATGAAAAGAGGTGATATTGATAACCACTCCATGTCTTCATGGCCAGCCAATGCCCACCAATGCTCCATCAAATCAATTTTTAGGTGTTTGGACATGTTGTCATTAATGACTTTAACATTTAGATGCAGATACTGCTGCCAACTTGATGCTTCAGGGGTTGTCGCAACCAGCTCACCCTAGAAACCCCATATGTGCTCATTGCAACCATTATGACTCTCATCCTCAACGATCATGTTGTGCATGATCACGCAACAGGTCATCACCCCATGCATGGTCTTCAGCGACCATGTTCTAGCTGGGTGACGAACAATTGCCCACCGAGCTTGGAGCACACCAAATCCCTGCTCCACATCTTTCCAGGTGGCTTCTTGCATCTTGGCAAACCACTTTGTTTTTTCATGTTTGGATTACGAAAAGTCTTTACCGGTGTGGCACAGCCAGGATAGATGCCATCAGCAAGACAATACGATTTATCATATTCATCTCCATTGATTTCGTACGTCACCTGAGGAGCTTTGCCTTCCATAAGTAGGTTGAAAACCGGAGAGCAGCGCATCACATTGATATCATTGCTGGAACCGGCCATACAAAAAAAGTGTCATGTCCACAAATCTTGCAATATCAGTGCCTCGATCAAGATGACGTTGCATCCCTCGGAATGGCCACTATACTCACCCTGTTTTCCAAATGAACAGTTCTTTCACTCCCAGTGCATGCAATCTATGATGCCGATTATGCCCGGAAACCCTCTAAACTCGTTGATAGACAACAACCATCTTGTGTCCTCAACAGTTGGCTCCCTCAATTAATACTCTCCGATCACAACAATCACGGCTCATCAGGTACATGGAATCAAGGTAGATGCTCTCACCATTCGCAGATATTCATCAAACATATCAGCAGCCATTCCGTACGATAGCATGCGAATAGCTTCAGAACATTTTTGGTAGGAGGTGAAGTCTAGCGCACATGTGGCATCACACCTGCATTGGAAGTACGGGTCGTAGTCTGTGACTCCCCGTAGAATGACCATGAACAGATTCCTTGACATCTGGTACCACCGTCGGAACAATTTTTCTGTGTATACCGGCTTGGTGCGGTCGAAATTGTCCTTGTAGAGCCAGAGGTGCCCACCAACTCTGTCCCGAGGCAGGTTTCTTGAGCTTGATAGAGCCCTGGTACACTGGCATCTGGTTGTCATTGTACTCGTGGAGGATAGAGGCCGCAACAGCGATGATCTTCGTCGTCTTGTCGGACTCGCCATCGGAAGAGGAGTCAATGACCTCACTGCGTAAATTGTCGAGCGACTTCCACATGTCCATCTGCGTGGGTAGAAATTGCAGATCAATGATGGCCTACAATAGCGCCCAAAAAAGAATTCGGGAACCTACCGGCGCAATTGACCGAATATGTCCTGGATGGCGAGGCCGGTAGGCGCAGCCAGCAGATGTGTGGTCACCAAAGACGTAGTTCTACCCCGGCTCCGATCATGTACTCGGGCGCGGCGAGGGCGAACAGACGTCGGCTACTACAGGGTGGTGCGGTGGGGTGGGGGTGGGGTGGCGGCGTTGCCCTCGGGCTGCAAGGAAGGGGAGGAGTAAGCAAATCCGCGTGGTCGATTTCGCTCTACCCGACGTGCGGGATTGGGTTGGAATACTAGGTCACTCCGCGCGTCCGCGCAGCGTCCGCCCAGACCCGTGGTGCATATTTGCACTGCATTGCGTCTCGGCGAACAACCTGATCACTATGTGCCGGGCTGCACGGCTAGGGTGCAGGCGCATATTTTGACCGCGCGGTTCGAAACGGTCGTTCAGCGTCCGCTTACGAGATCCCGTTGGAGATGCCCTTAGTTATGAAAAATAATTTCCCGCAAAAGTGACATCCTACTATTAATATGGTTATGGTTTTCCGGATCAGGCAAAAGGTTATGGCATATGCGTCGACTTGTTGCGAATGTACGTATCAAAACAACTAACAGTAGTACATACATCAAAAACAGCAATAACCATGGGCAACCATATTCCTCCTCATGAAATCCCAATTAAACCAATGTGGGAAACGAAAATGATAGACACAAGAAACACAATTTCCATCTAAAAAAACATAGTTTCTGAATGAAGTCACCGCTCCTCTCCACTGCCTCCTCAGTCCTCACACCGTCAAACGGCGGACATGGCGTAAACGGCAGCGGCCGCGAGCGCGAACACCAGACTCGCTGGCCCGTGGAGCGACGAGCCTCCACTCTCCTGGAGGTACCCCGACGGCGTCGTCTTCGATCCCAAGCCCGGCGTCTGCACCGCTGGCGTGTCGCCGGCCATCGGAGCACTGCCACCACCAGCTGCAAGCAGAGGGCACAGCTCATTCATCTTAGTAATCTCATAAGCAATAACAATCTATATGTTCGTTGATCAGCTCCTGTAAGATAATGTCGAACACTTACCGCCGTTGCACTTGCTCGCCGGCGGGGTCTGCACGTTGCACGCCTGTGGCATTTCGAGCGCGCGCGTCTTGTTGATGGTCATGCCGCCGACCGAGTCGCTGCCGAGAGCGCTGCACAGGCACTGCGGCTGCGACTGCACGACGGAGCTGAGCTGAGAGCAGCAGGACTTGGTCGGCGCCGTGTCGTTGCCGCTGATATAGTTCATGCACGGGTACAGGCCCACGAGTGCCGCCGTGCATCCGGACTGCGCCGACACTGACGCCACCAGCAGCGCCGCGACGGCCGCGGCCAGGACGAGGCTTCTTGCTGCGATCGCCGCCATTGATCTCTCTTCCTCTAGGTGCTACGAGAACAGATGATTGCCTGCTTCTTGGGTCGGTAGTAGATGTGTGCTGCTTGCCTGCGTTGATCGGAGTTGTGAGTAGTATATGTTTTTAGAATTCTGGTTAGTGTGTTTATATAGCCATATAGGAGTGGTTTTCGATGGGGAAGGTGGATTAGTTGGATATATTGGTGAGCTGCATGTTCCTACTTCCTACTCTTAGAAGGAAACGAGTCTTTTTCTGAATTCCTGGAGTTGTCGTGGACTTTTGTTCTTCAGAAAGTGCAGATGTGGCTGCTATAGTACAGAAAATAGTCCAGAGTCGAACCAGGGATCAGGTATGGGTCCATGTCGTGTTAGATGAAGCTAGCAACGGTATTGCCCGTCACAGTATAGTAATTGTTTGATATATGTTACGGAGTACTAGTATACAAGATGTCAGAGACCGAATTACATGTAGCAGGGGTATCGGTAATTTGCTTCTATCTACCCGAAATGACAATCCTGATCGTTCATAGCCACATCCGACGGTCGAAAACGCGCGCGGGAGTGCCCTCATAACGCTAGGTATTCACCAGGCTTAAATGTTGTACTAATATCTTATAATCCCTGACGTCTGAAAGGATTTTTACATGACAGTGTAATATTACTGCAATAATTTCCCCTTTGAACCCGTTAAATGTCATCCTAAATAAGGGTTCCAACATCCAAGTATTGCAAAGCAACACAAATTATAGGCATTCAACAAATCATCATTGATTGCCTAAAGATATTGCTCCCCTCATTTTTTAAGTCTCTATGAGGAAGAAATGGAGTGTAGAGCAAGCTCTTCACAACAACGTTTAAATATCAAAGATTAAGATGGATTCTAACTTGACCGTTAACCACATTGAAGAGTACCTCTGCCTTTGGAATGAGCTAAATAATGTGCATCTTAGGGAGGAAGTGGACACCATTGTTTGGAACCTCACCTCAAGCGGAGAGTATTCCACTAATTCGACTTACAACGCCCAATTTCTTGGGTCTACACATACTTGGATGAACAAACTAGTGTGGAAAATTTGGGTCCATCCAAAGGTAAAAATAAATCGCGTGGTTGGCCATACAAAATAGGCTTTGGACAGCGGATCATCTTGAGAGGAGAAGATGGACAAATTGTTGGCTTTTCCCGCTTTGCAAGCAAACTCAAGAAACGGCGGCTCACCTATTCTCACATTGTCGGCATACCAAGAGACTTTGGGGCATGATCAAGGAGTGGCTTGGGCTCCATCTTGTCAACACCCATGAGTGGACGACAAACCTCTCCGTTAAGGCGTGGTGGAGTAAAATTGCTAGCAAGGAATCCCCGCAATGCAAGGCAATGGCCTCTCTCATCATGCTTGTTAGTCGAACGGTTTGAAAGGAGAGAAATGCGAGAGTTTTAATAACAAATCCGCCCCGCCTACAATCCTCCTTGATATCATCAAGAGCGAGACGGCTTTTGCTTGCCATGGGTTCGAAGCATTTTAGCTATGTAATACCGGGAGAGTAATCCCTTAATACTTTGTCCACTATTTTTATTTTATTTGTCAAACTATTTTCCTTAATTAATGGAAAGAGATAAATCTTTTGTCTCCGTTTCAAAAAATAAATTTAGTGTGCATGTCTTCTCTGGGGAGTTTGTGAATTCCTTCTTCACAACACTGTTCTTCGTTCCAGTTCTTTATTTCAAATCTCAAAAGCAAATTAAGCAAACTTAAATGTTTCCCAAGAAAAAGAGCAACCAAAAACAATCCAAAGAGACAGCAAACGAAGAACCAAATAAAAAGAAGCAAGAAGGCAACATGAAGAAAACAAAAAAACAAACATTGAATTTTACTTTTCGTATTTTGAGTTCAGGATCAGATGGTAAATCACGGGGATGCCCCAGTGTCGTAACAGGCTTATTGGGGCGGGCACCCCTCTCGCATAATATTGCGAGCCTGTACCACTCCTCATTTCCCTTTGCTGCCTGAAGGATCATGGTTTGAACGAGCTGCATCTCCTTCCATTTTATAGACGTGGCTTCGACGCGCACAATCCTCTGCCGTCGAGGTGGGACTAAACTGTTTCCAACCTCACTCAGCAGAGCACTGCTCGCAAATGCTATACCCTGCAACGGGCCATCAAAACCAATACACAATGGGCCGGTGAACCAAATCAGATGCTGGCCCGTTCCAGTCGATCATGCGTCGCAGGCCTAAACACGGTGTCGAGAAGTGAAGTAAGTTACCGTAGCCACAAGTACCTGGAAATACATTTTTGATCTCACGTGCAATCGAACAAAAGATGCAACATTGATTTTTTTTTCTTAACACTGTTAGCCTAGAAACCTACCGAAAATAGCTAATGGAACCCGTCTACGCGCGAGGATGAAACTGCACCCAATCAGAGAGCAGCACATGTCTGATAACTTGCGTATTTCCATCAGGTATATAGTGTGTATTTCCATTAATTTAGACTTGAAGCATTAACTTCCTTGTCTGCCCATGCTCCGAAGTACATACTCCGACTGACAACATCTTTAACCCCTGCCGCATTAACTCTACCCCCGATAGGGCCGCACCACGCTCAACCGCACTGAGCGGACGAGCCAGACGGCCACCGTCGTCGCCGGTCTGGCGCTGCCGCCCCGGCATCCGCACGCCGGCAACCCGACCTCCGCCCCTGAACCGAGTTGGACGGGCACCAGCGCGACAGCAAGCTCGGCGACAATTCAAGCAGTTGGAGATGGAGCAGGAGTACGCGGGCACAAGGTTGCGCGCGTCAGCGGCTGGGCATCGTGCTCAAACACACTTAGGGCATGTACAGTGGTGATGACTCAGCTGTCTGTAAGAGGTAGTTATAGGTAATTTTGGTGATGTGGAGGAAAGAGAATGAGGAGAGAGAAGGAGGCTGTCTGTAAAGTTACAGACAGTCTGTAGGCTTCTTACAGACAGCTTACAGACACCATTTTTGTTGTTGTATGAAGGGTGTCTATAACTTATACTCACATATAGCTATGACTAAAAATAGATAACTTACAGACAGACTATTGTATACATTGTCTATATCGTTGTCTATAGATGACATGGAATAGTATTACAGACACCATCCGTCTAAACCAATGTACATGCCCTTAGCGCAGCTCCTCCACCTGTCCACCACCACCCGCAACCGCCGTGCTCCTCAGCGCAAGCTCCATGACGTTTGGCCCGCCGAGTGTTGTGGCTTGGTGTACGCATGCCGGCGCTCAGTTGGAACTGACGCAGCTCGTCGGCAGCGTTTGGCCCTCCTACGAGGACGAGCTCCTCGAGCGAGTAGTTCGTGATGTTCATGGACTTGCTCTGGTAATTCGCTGCCTTATATGTGAAGTGGACGCAGGCAGTATAGGAATTTCTTTTTTGCATGTAGATTCGGGTCGCTACATCATTTTGTGTGTAAGACCTGGATCGATTCTCTTGACGAGTTGACATTTTGGTTTTCTCTCAGCCATCTCGTGTGTTGTATTTGTACAGATTTTCCATTCTCATTCTCATGAATTTATCCAGAACTCATCCAGAACTCGATGACTAATTGGTGAATTAAATATATTCATCGTATGGAAAAATCGTAAACAGGATTACTCAATATGCATGAAATCGATTTATTAACTTATTAATAGGTTTCTATTTATGATTTAGTAATTTTTACTATCTACCCCATAGATAGAAAAAATGTGTTTAAAACTTTGTGTTCCAAAATTATTGATTTTGACTATTTTCATCATTGATTAATTGGGAGAGACCTGCCACTGTATCTTTTCATATTTTAAAAATAATGTTTCAAAGTCTATTTATTACTAAATTTTGAGCTTTAGTCTTAGTGTTCTAAGGTACAAATTTCTAGAATATAAAATAAAATAAGTTCTATATATTTCAATATCAATATCTTTTATCATCTTACAAATTCAAATTATGAGCTTTAGTCTCTTGGAGGTGCTCATAGGGGTAGGGTGTGCGTGTGTGCGTTCATAGGGGTGAGTGTGTGCGCGTATGTATGAGCGTCTTTGATTGTACTGTGTTTCGCAAAAAAAAAAATCAAATTATGAGCTTTATCTTCATAATCACAGTTAGTGGATAGTGGCCAACTTTGGACATTTCTCGTATATGATTGTGTCATGTCTCATGGCATGATTAATTAACTAAGTTAATCCCTCCAATGTAACCGTGTTCTCTAAATAACCATTGGCAAGTGCCAAAGAACGTTCCACACATTATAGAGAAATTGTTTCTCAAAATTACTACTATACTAGGGAACCATGAGTACAACAATTATTTTTCAAAATTGTATTAGAAGCAGAGATTCGGTTTGTTTTGTGAAAGAGTGGTGTCTAGTGAAAAAAAAATCTGAATATAATTTTAATTATTTGAATTCCTGTCCAATCTAAATTCAAAAATATGAATTATATAATCTGTATTGAAATTATCTGTTGGCAGATTGTGTTTTCTGAAGCCTGGTGGATCGGGACGGAAGAAGAGAATCCTGAAGAACTGAAACTTGAGTCTCCAGCGTGCATGTACATAAATAATTATCTCCGATAATGGTTAATTATTCTTATAACAGGACACCATTAGGACAAAATATTTGATTTCAACTAGTACAAAATCACAATTTTCACCCGCTGCGCCATTAGTATAAAAAATGTTCATTTTGGATTAGTCCAAACTAACCTTTTTGACTTTTTGCACCACTAGTACAAAAAAATTGACCAGGGATTTTTTTTCTATCTACGCCATACAAAAAATTATTTAAGAATTTGTGTTTAAAAATGTCCACCATTTGTTAACTGTCATAGTTGCAACTTCCATTTTCTGCATACTATAAAATCCATTTTCTTTTGGACTCTTTTCTTCAGTTGTTACCATTTTGATAATTTAGATTCCCAAATAGGTTAGTAGGCATTTTCTTTACTTTTGTTGAATGGTTCAATCTAAAATGATGTGTACATGTGCAACCGGTATTAATGAAGGAGGGGGGAAAGCTGGCCAGCATGCATGCATGCTCATTAAAATTACTGGCCGACATACATGCATGCGGAGAGTACGGATCTTCCTGGCATTTAATCGCATGCCACTTGCTTATGAGGCTGCGGCGTATAAACACGCGTATCTGCTAATCGAAACGACAAAAAAGATTTGTATTCAATAATGGCTATATTACGTCCTAATCTCGCGGCAGCATTCAACGCGTGAGATGTCGACCTCGCCCGTTGCCAGGTTCCAAACGTGCGCGTCGAGAAACCTACTAACTATTTAACTTAGAGAGCTTAAACTTAAAGGTGAGTGAAAGGTTTGAGCAAGTTGTAATCAATGGGAGTAAATTTTCTTGGAAAATAGATATTTCATTTGTTTTGGTTGTCTATAAGACTAGTCATAGTGGGGAGTAACATAGAGTAGTAACATGGTGCATGTTACTACCCTATGTTACTACCTCCATAGTGGATAGTTACTTATATGTGGTATCATGCATGTTATATTTATTAAATTGTAGACTCAACTTGTATTGAGAAGTGTGATGTTATGGTAACATAGCTAGTTACCACCTCACTCTCTTTCTTCATTTATTATCATGCCATGTCACCAAAATGCATTGGGGTGTGTGATGTTACTAGCTATGTTACTCCCACTATGAGTAGTCTAAGGGAAGCACAATTTTTTTATCAGCTATATGAATGAGTTCATTAAATTGTGCGCATCCCACAACTCTCGTATATATTATTTATAGGTAAAAATGCACTAAGGAATTAATGAAGGCATTGGAAGCACCCTACACTCCCACCGCCAGGTGAGCACCGCCCCTTTGCCTCCTTCCTTGGAGATTCTTTGGTGATGTAGAGGAGCCATCCCCCTTGTATATGGCAGTCAATGGAGGAGGAAAAATTCGCAACTCTTGGTGGCGGACTCCAAAATAGTGTTTTCCATCAATATATAGTGTTCGAGATTGCATCTTGACTTTGGGATCTAACCTCTTTGATCCAACTGCTATTGGGAACCTCTAGAACCTTTACTAGAGGATCATCTCTATTCCCAAAAATCCATAAAGTCGTGGCTTGACCGAATCCATCATATATGGCAAGATTTTTAGTCAAACATGTCAACAACTTTCGGAATCTCGAAACTGCTTCTGGACTCTGAAGCAAAAAAAAAAGTTTCCTAGAGCATACAAAAAGAATATATTAGGATGCTCTTTATATCAAATGTTGCCCTTGAAATTTCCCCACAATTTCTCCATTACACCCATTTCATTTTACGCCATCCTCTGATTGCGGTTGGCATATTTAAAAATCGTTTGTAGGGACATATTTTGGGAAACTCAAAATTTCACTATAATGTCAGACTTCTTTCCATATTTATGCAATTTATACACAACATGGTGTAAAGGAAATTTGTACATGTGTCACTAATACGTGCATTTTACATCATCAATATAGATACTTATATGGTTAGTTTTGAATGTTATTTGCCATGATCAATCATTATTATGCCTTTTTAGTTGATTTATGGGACTTTCTTACGAAGTTCCTTTTATTGGTACTCTCTCCGTCCGTTAATAGATGTCGGAAGGTTCGTCTAATTCGGATGTATCTATGCACTAAAGAGTGTCTAGATACATTCGAATTTAGACAAACTTTGGACATCTAAAAATAGACATAGGTAGTATTTAATTTCTGGGAGGTAGAGAACCACCTTTTTCGTATTTTTTTGTTTTAAGGATCTTCTGGACGCCTAAAAATCAAAGAAAAAATATATGATCAGTTTTTCATAAAGAGGAAGACCGTGCGCCAAAGAAGTACGAGAGGGGAGCCATGAGGGCCAAATGAGGCCAGGTGGCGCGCCCCCTCTGCTGGGCGCGCCACCTCGGCCCATTAGGGCCTCGAGCACTGTCTCGACCCCTCCAAAGAATGGCCAAACTTGGAGCGAGTTCATGATTCAAATGTCTCCATGACCATCAAGGCATATTGTACAACATAGTTGTTGCCATCACCGCCATTAGCACCACCGATGTTGCCACCACCACCATTGTAGTCGCTACCAAAGCTAGCTGAAGCTCGACCTCCCATCATTCCGGACCAAGATATTCTTGATCGCAAGATCTCCGCCCCTTCTAATCTCCCAGTATTCCCTCGTATTCTTGTCCATTCGATTTGGTCGCGGAGGAGAGAGACCCGAGGGTGCGGGTAGGCCCGATTCGGGTGGCGTGACTGGGGAATCTATGGCGGGTGGTACGGGGAAGTCAATGGCGACGCGCAGGTGGTGAGGGGAGACCAGGCACCATGGAGGTGAGGGAATTGGTGCCGACCGGGTTGAAACTTCCTTGTGACTAGGGAATCAACGGCGGGCAATGCGGGGAGGTGAATGGTGACACGCATGTGATGAGGGGAGACCGGACACCATGGCGGTGAGGGTATTGGTGCCCACCGCGGCACGGGAGCAGGAAAGGGAGGGGGTTCAAACTTCCCTCCAAGCGCGCGGTTTTGGTATGCACAAAAAATCGATGCTTGTACAATATGGCCCGTTTTACGGTATCCCCGCGGTCACATTTTTTCCCACAAAACACTAAAACAAAGGATTTTTAGGGTATGACACATTTACCGTTTGCTCCGAACACTGAAATAATGCAGTAGCCGTTGGTTTTGTTCAACCACCCTCATCCAGTCATCCTCATGTCATGAGAGCTCAATACTGCCACATCATGTTTCTAGTTACGCCTGAACAGTGGCGGAGCCATGTGGCCCCACCATAAGATTTGGCCTAGCCCATATATCAACTAGAAAAAATAGGAAAATGAAAAGGCCTGGCCAAATTTAGGGCTGCCCCACCCTAACAAATTGGGCTGGATCCGGGGGTGCCTGAACTTTTTACTCACATGACATTACTGAAAAAAGTAAGCATATATATCCAGCTGCAATACTCAAAAAAAATATATCCAGCTGCAGTGAGAGGCATCAACAGATCCATCCAGTAGCATACCTTCAAGAACACATCATGTTAATCCACATAGGAAAAATGGTTTACACGGTGAACTCAAAGCTGCCTAAGCCATCAACACAAAAAGGGGCCATTGTGTAATCATACTGAGAGATGACTTGGAGGTATGGAGCGCAGGCATTCTACTAGCCAGGTAACAAGTCCACATGACATGGCCATTGCAACCTATGTGATCAAAACAAGAACGGATGAAACGACAACCAGCACAACGGATGCAGGTGCCGAGAGCGCACGAGCGCTCGTCCAGGCCGAGCTGGGCACCACCACCGGCCTCTGGCTCTGCGTGATCGGGGGCGCGTCCACCTCTGCCGCGTCCGGCGACGTCGCTGGCGGATCCACCGATGATACCGGGGGCAACGGTGCTGCAGAGTCATGAAATGTTTTGAGCACAATGTGGTAAGCAAAGGAAAACTTTCGGCGTCGGTGTGGCATTGGTTTGTGAGGCTCTGAGAAGGGGATTGAAGATACTTACGCAGAGGGGGAAGTGCCGGAGCAAACGCAATAGGCCCTGCAAGTTCAGTGTTCAGCGTTAGGTTCAGTAATGTACAGTCAAAGTCATGGCAATCACAAGGTCAAAAAAAAGGAGAACTGTGTTACCTGCAGCTGGGATTTGTACTGCCGTATCTGCGAATTTTATCAGAATGGAACAAAGAAAACTTGCTCGGTTAATTGGGGATCAATCAGTTAGGTCAAAAAAAACCAGTATGTAAGTAAGAGAAACCGACCTCTGCACTTGAGGGGGACGGAGAGCGATTTACAGATCCTGGTGAGGGAGATGGCGAGGGTGCGGTTGATGGGGAGGCCGAAGGGCACGTTGCCGGTGAGGATGAGGCACGCGCAGTCCTCGGCGGTGCGCACCACCCCGGCCACCGCCCTGCAGCACTGCTGCGTCGGCGAGCCCCCGCCGTTGGTGCTCCCCGTCACGAAGTTGAGGCACGGTGTGAACGTGCTGATCAGCGACGCCGTGCACGACGTCGCCACCGCCTGCCCCGATACCGACATCGCCACCGACGACAGCAACAGCACGGCCATGGCCACCACCGCCGCGCTCACCATCGCGCCGTCACGTCTCATGCCGCCAGACTGTGCGTTCTTGCCACTGCTTCGCGCTTCCATATATATATATGTGCAGGTGCGTGATGGTGCGTCCAATGTGGACTGGTGTGGTTAAGAATGTTTCAGCTGGTAGATGAGTGTTTGGTCATGGTGGTTGCACGATCGAGAACCGCTTGGGTTGATGTGTTTAGGTGATCTGGACGTTCGTCAGGTCAGGTGGGATCTGTGTCCGTGACCAGATGAATAAACAAAAGGTTTGCAGGTGCGCTGCTCTCTCTGTATATCTGATTCCTCCGAGAAAATGGAGTCAACAGATTTGGCGAGAAGTTGACCGAACAATGGCGCTACCAGCCTAACTAGCTTGCTTCCATGGCCTGTCAGCGTCATTCGACATTGCGATTCAACATGCCTTGATCTACCACGGACAAAACCAACTTGCTATAAGATCAGAACAGACTTTTATGTGCATGGCAGTTGGCAGTTTGGCACACACTTTGCACGCGATCAATGGGAGCGGGTTACGACGTCGCTGCGCTTGGCCTTGGCCTGGCCGTGGCGGCAGCGCTGCTGGCGTGCCAGTGCGCGGCGCAGGGGCAGGCTCCGGCGCCGGCGCCGGACCCGGCAGGCAGCGGGGGCTCGGGCTGCATGCCGGAGCTCGTGAGCCTGTCGCCGTGCATGGGCTACATGTCGGGCAACGCAACGGCGCCCGGCGCGACGTGCTGCACGGCGGTGTCCGGCGTGCTGGGGTCGAGCCCGCGGTGCCTCTGCATGGTGCTCGGCGGCACAGCGGCCACGCTCGGCGTCGCCATGGACAGCGCTCGCGCGCTGCAGCTCCCCGCGGCGTGCCGGGTCCAGCCCCCGCCCGCCAGCCAGTGCGACTGTAAGTTCGCGTTGCATTATTGCATAATCAAAGTAGTTTTGGCAGGATTCCTAACTCTAAGTACACCGCTGTGTGCAGCCATGGGAGTTCCGGCGGCGTTCTCCTATCCAAGCATTGCTCCGGCAGGTACGTGCAAAACGTCTACCGCCTGACAATATCAGAGCCACGGCACTGAAGACTGAACTAACCGGAGCACCATTTTATATCTCTCAATCTGACGCAGAGTCTGGATCCAAGGCTACTCCGACGCTCCAATACTCCCACGGGAACGTCCACGAAGCAGGAAGAACTCTCGTCTTCGCTATTGGCGTCGCAGCAATCGCGCTGATTCGCGGCGCCTGACGCTGACGCATACCTGGTGGTTGAAGCTGCCATGGCCTTAAAAAACACCACAATGTACATTAGGTGTGACTAGTTCTTAGTTGATTGTTCTCAGTCACATCACGTCATCAAATGCATCAAATTTTAGTTGGAACCCCTGCTTATTACTAGCACAAATCATGAAGTAAATCTTACGGTCTGGATCATTTTTCTTAGTTGCATTTTCACTTATAACCGAAAAAATCTAAGTTGCAACCTTATTTGCAGCTAAAAAAAACTAAGTTCCAATCCAACTTGCAACTTATATGCACGAATCACGATGCAATCGAACGGTGTTGAACTTTACTAAACACTAAATTAGTTCCCAGCTAGCCGAACATTGCAAAGATAACTCATACCACGTTCTCATTGACATGATTTAAATTTGTTTGGTTCCCATTTAACAAGAGTATGTGGAGGCAGGTTTGACAATCATTGTCTCTTTTTGTTTAATGCGGTTATTAACAACTTGGATTTAAGAGAGATTTTAACGGTCATAAGGCAATTTACTTGAGCAAACAACCTTTCTGAGCCTACGTACAAAAAGCTAGATCTTGTACTGATGTATATTGATTGGGAATCTAAATTCTCTATGGTCTCCATACGAGCTCTAAAACGTATTGTTGGTTTGTCGAACCATGCTCCCATCTTGTTAACCACCGGATTGCCTAGATCATAGTCTACTCACTGGTTCAAGTTCGAACTTGGATGGTTACATCGGGAAGGCTTTTAGGACATGGTCAAAAAGATTTAGGAAAGACCTGCTGACAGTGACCTTCAATACAGAGGTGGAATAATAAAATACATGCTTTACTCAAACACCTATCTAGATGAGCCCCTCAAACAACAGACTTACTTATAATAGAGAAGCAACGACTTTCGTCTATTATAGATGACCTCGGGGTTTTAGCTGAAGTTCCTCTGCTGACCGCACATGAAATTGAGCTACCAATCAACATGAAATTGAGCTACCAATCAAATGCAGAGATAGCAAAAAAAAGTACGCGAGAGGAGAAGCTTAAGTGGTACCACTCGTCTAAATCTTAATTCATTCTTGAAGGTGATTCGAATACAACATACTTTCATAGTATTACCAATCACACACACATGAATAAACTTATTCCTTCTCTAGTTCATGATGATGGCATGATTGAAGCCTATGAGCGACTAAAGTCATACATTACTAATTCCTACAAAGATTTGTTCGGCGTACCCGAGGAAGGTAACTTATCTATGGATAAGTATAAAACATATGATATTCACATGATTTCTGATGAGGACAATAGCTTATTACGACACCTTATATTGAGGATGAAGTAAGAAAAACAGTTTTCCAAACGGAAAACAACAAAGCCCCTAGTCTTGATGGCTTCCCGACTGAGTTTAATCGGTGTTCCTTCTGGGAGATCATCAAGTTCGACCTGCTGGTTTTGTTCGATTTTCTTCATACGAGACAACTAGAAATGTTCCGCCTGAATGTTGGTGAGATAATTTTATTTCCTAAGATTAATGCAGCAGAAAGGATCCGTAATGTTAGCTTTACAATTTTCACTAGTTAAGGGTGCTACGCTAAGGCTGACCACGTGGTTCGTCCCTCCCAAAATGCTTTTATGCAAAGACGTAACATCCTTGATGGGGTGGTTATCCTTCATGAAACGGTTTGCGAACAACATCGTAAAAACTTGAATAGAGTGATATAAAAAATCTACTATGAAAAGGTCTACGATAAGATTAAGTGGTCTTTCCTTTAGCAGACTCTCAGAATGAATGGTTTTTCTGATGAGTGATGTATGTGCTTTAATTCATAGCTTCGTTTTAAAAGAAAGTGTTGCCATTAATATCAATGATGATGAAGTTTGCAATTACTTCTAGACCAAGAAGGGGCTTAGGCAAAGTAACCCATTATCACCAATGTTATTTAACACTGTGGCTAATATGCTTCGCATGATGATTGAGCGCACAAAATCTGATGGACAAACCGAAGGTATGATTCCTCATATAGTTGATGAAGGATTATCCATTCTTCAATATGCCGATGATACAATCCTTTTCATGGAACATCACACCGAAAAAACAAGAAACCTTGAGTTAATTATGCCAGCTTTCGAGAAACTATTGGGTCTAAGATAAACTTCCATAAGAGTAACCTGTTTTGTTTTGGTGAGTCTCAAGACGAAGCCAACCTGTATACCTGATAATTTGGCTGCTGGCAAGGCTTGTTTCCTATTAGGTATTTGCATATTTCGATTCATTATCGGATACTTACGAACACTGAATGGAAAATGGTGGATGAACGATTGCAAGTTAGATTAAGTAACTCGAAAGGGAAATTACTATGATTGTGAGGAAGATTAGTTCTTATCAACTCACTACTAAGCAACATGATGCTATATATGATATCATTCTTCGAACTTCCAAAAGGAGTCTTAAAAAGATTAGATTGTTTCCGATCAAGATTCTTCTGGCAAGGTGATAGTGAGAAAAAGAAGTATTTACTGACTTAATGGAGTGTGGTATGCCACCCTAAAGATCAAGAGGGTCTTGGAATTCCATACGTTGAGGTAAAAAATAGTGCCCTCCTTGGTAAATGGTTGTTCAAGTTGCCATCTCTAAGGATGGGATTTGGTAAACCCTCCGTAAGAAAAAAGTATGTTGGCCGAATTATGTTGTCTTAGGTTTGTTGGAAACGTGGGTATTCTTATTTCTGGGCTGGTCTTATGGTGGCAGGACAATTTCTTCTTCCCATATGTGGCTTTCTCAATCAGAGGTGGATCTGAAATTAGATTCTGGGATGATAAGTGGTTAGGCGCTGCCACGCTTCGAGGACAATATATAACATTGCATAATAGTGTGTGATATAAGAGTGATACACTCGCTAAGGTGTTGAAATCTTCACCATCGAATGTATCGTTAATAAGAAGTCTCATTGGTCCTAGACAACCATTATGGAATGACGTGTTAAAGCATTTGGATGCATTCCATTTGATGTAGGGTTCCGATGTATTTTGTTGAAATTTTACTGAGAGTGGCAAATTCTATGTGGCTTCCATGTACAATACTTCAATCCATCCTGAGGTACCAGTTGATAACAATAAGAAATTTTGTAAGATGAAGATCTCGTTTATAGCTAACGTGTTTGCGTGGTATCTTCGTCGAGGGGTAATTCTTACAAAATATAACCTTGCAAAATGTAATTGACGAGGAAGTAAAACGTGTGTCTTTTATCACCATGACGAGATTATAAAACACCTATTCCTCTAGTATAAATTTGCTATATCTATATGATCAGCTATCTAAATAAGTTTTACCTTATACGCACTACCGTTGGATCTTAGTTTAAAACTAACTATTAAGGTGGAAACGGTTGCTAACATTTGGTCGTTTTGGCTATGTAAAAAAGATAAGGTTTTTAACAGTAAAAAATATTCGCTTATGCAAGTTATTTACCGGTGCACATCTACACTTCATTTGTGGTCGTCATGCAGCTTGGAGCATCGAACCTATTTACCAAGGTATCTACACATTTAGAGATACGGCTATGGATATATTTTCGCAACATGATGTCAGCCTCGTGATCTTCACCTTATGTTCCTTTTATATTTTCTACTCCAGTTTTTGTGGTGAACTTCATTTTTTTATATTTATATGTAGCCGATGGCCCTACGCCCTGACAGCCACCTTCATAGCTCCTTCCTCCGACCTTCGCCTCTCGCCATCATCACCGTCACTTGCTTGTCATTTTCTCCTGTCGTTGCCACTCGCCAGGTACTTTCAGCTAGCAGCAAACTTGGTCATCAAGATCCCCAAAGCCACAGTAGGTCAACTAGTGCTTGATGCGGTCAAACAGATCAGGCGCTTGCTCTGCCTGATCGATCCGCCTATAAACACGGAAACCCACACTGGCAGGCTAGCAGCACACAGAGAAATGGAGCAGTCAACCGACCAAGGAGCGCAGCCGCCCGCGAAGAAGCCGGCCGTGGAGGTGATCCTCCGCCGGTTCACCCTCGCCGACGTGGACGCCATGATGGCGTGGGCGTCGGACCCGCTGGCGGCCGCGCCGTGCCGCTGGGAGCCCTACACCTCCACGGAGCCCCTGCTGGCCTTCCTCCGCGACGCCGTGCTCCCGCACCCATGGTTCCGCGCCATCTGCCTCGCCGGCGACGACCGCCCCGTCGGCGCCATCTCCGTGTCGCCCACGGAGGACGGCTGCCGCGCGGAGCTCGGCTACGTGCTGGCGCGCGCGCACTGGGGCAAGGGCGTGGCCACGGCGGCCGTGCGGCGGGCGTTGGCCCAGGTGTTCGGCGAGCTGGAGGGGCTGCTGCGCGTGGAGGCGCTGGTGGACGTGCCCAACGTGGCGTCGCAGCGGGTGCTGGAGAAGGCCGGGTTCACAAGGGAGGCCGTGCTGCGGAGGTACTGCGTGCTCAAGGGCAACGTCAAGGACATGGTCATCCACAGCTTCATCTCTACCGACGCGGTGCTGCTCGACTGACCGATGCCTATGGATGCCAAAGAGATATTTGGTGGCAACTTGTGATGTATTACCTCGGTTTTAAAATATAAATCTTTTTAAAAAGCTAAATTTGCTTTTTTAAAAGCTTATAGCAGAGCATAGCTCATGGTTAGTTGTAAGAGTTTTAATTTTGCGTCTTTGTTCAGGTCCACTGTTTTTCTAGTTGTTTCATTCTTGTGGGTATGAACTAAGAGTCAATGATTCCATTCCTTGGAAAAAAATGATTCCTTTGGAGTGGAAATTGTAAATGCATCTTTACTTTTCTATATTTAAACTTGTGGCATTCACGTAAACTTAGCGCATGTATAAATGTATAATGGTTGATAAAACGGATTTATCTTAGATATTGCATGGCGTTTAGATAAGATAAAAGAACTTGTTATACAATGCCATGGATTTATCGTCACCTTGTAGAAACAAAAAGTGTCCCCCTCCCGGTACAACTGCCATCGACTGTGGCTTCCCAACCTCAGGGTCATCTCCGCTGCCGAGTTGCACATAGTACAAGCTGGGAAAGTTGCAAAAGGGGCATACGTTTGAATAATGAAGCGAAGTATGGTACATGTGGGCGATCACACGTCACGTTCGCGGATTATGGCTTGTTTCTGCTCGAACCATGCTCTTTGCTACAGATCAATGATGCTCAAGTTGGCAAACATGATTCGGTTCTCCTCCACAAGCAACTTGACCGCGGCCTCCATCCTTTGGACCTCTATGACCTGCTTGGTGAGATCAGTGAAGGTTGCGGCGGTCGCCTCTTTCTAACGGTGCCGCTTCTTGTCCCTCTTGGCCATGGCCCCTTGTGTCACGCCCATAATCTTTTTCAGGGTCTCGCTCAACACAAGGACTGACACCTCATGCTATAGATCACCCTTGGTTGATTTTGGCCCCTTGGTCGAGATAGAAGGGCATTTTGGCCTGGGGCTTCTTCCTCGTCGTCGACGACTAACAAAGACAACGTCGAGACTAGAAAAGAAGTTATCCAAAAGCAGTATCTTTACGAAACAATACACAAGCATTCGCCCAATTGAAAATATTAGGTTTTGATCCTAGAGAAACTACGAGTTTTCAAAACAATGCCTTTAGCAAGACAATTGTCATGTACATCCAATAAAGGCAAATCCTTGGTTGCAGGAATCACAAAGCAATGTCACCGTCACATAGTTCAGGGTCTCCCATTTAATGTGGAAACATTGTCTCCCATAGAGAACTTTACAATTAGAGAAATATCAGTTGCAATCCACCTGCAATTAGTGAAATCTAAGTTGCAATCTACTTGCAATTGGTAAATTCGATAGGGCACGTCTAGGTTGTAACATAGACTTAACTAAGTCTCAGTCACATGACATCATCAAGTGATAGTTATAACCTAGTTGCAATTCATGTGCTCGGCCAAATGAGAAAACATGGCCACCCAATCTTGAATCAGCAACTCGTTTGAGGCATGAGAACATCTGTAAGTCCAGACAAAGGGATCTTTCGCGCTACACTGAAAACCCCGAGAGATTTGATCAATCACGTTTATGAAAACTTTAACCTCACTTCTTGTCCATATGTCCCAAAGAGAAAAAGAGTAACTAGATCTCACGTTGGGAAGGGAAGCAGTGGCCCAAAGGTTACAAATCTTCTTGAAGTGAAGCATATCACTGTGAATGAAAAGAGTTTAAGTTTTTTTTTATTGGTACAATGACAGCTACAGAAAAAGGGGATACATGCAGCCCTAGGTCCTTCGGGACCTTTCCTATTCAAAAAAAAAAAAGAACATACATGCAGGATAAAAGATACTAATTGCGATCGACAGCATTGTTGCAACTGGAGCAATCGAACATTAGACCGCGTCGAGCGCCTCATCGATTTGTGCCACAGAGACATTGCACATGCCGGCAAACTGCAGGACATCTTCACTATGGAGAGGCGAAGCTAAGTAACTGGATGACGCCGCGTCTACCAGCTGAATCGGCGGCGGCTCCGGAACTGAAAGCCTGATCCTCTTGATACCGGAATCTAGACCGAGTTCGTCGGTGCTTGAGTCGTAGTTTTTCCTCTTTTCCCTCGTGGAAGAAGCTTCTTCTTCTTCGATTTCGCCAACAGTTTTGAGTGTGGGTCTATTCCGGTGGTTCTTCGCCGCTCCTTCCCACGCTTGCCGTGTTTGCCCAGTCACGCCGGCGTGGATCGTGACTTCCTTGAGCCGTTCGAGGTGCCTGATGTTCATACCTGAAAGGCCATCGAGCCATGGACACAGCAGCTGAAGCGAAACAAGATTCGGCAGAGCTCCTTGCTCCATTGTTGGAAGGGCGGGAGCTGGACTTTGCAGCACAAAACACAGCCGTTCCAGGCTTGGGAGAGCACCATTTCTCATCTCGAAGCTCTCGAGCTGATGGGCTATCAGTTTGAGGTAAAGCAGGCAGCGAAGTCCGAACAGTGCTGACAGAACATCTCGTGTCAGGGTAGCTGTCGCTGATGAGATGCACAGCTCCGTGAGACCTGACAGCATGGTAACAAACGGAGGCAGTCCTCTGAGAAACTCGCCTTGTAGCTTAAGTGACGTCATCTCATATACGAAGCCATCAGGGCATGTCCCGAAATTGATTGAACTGAGCAATTCTCCTGAGCATTCTTCGGAATTAATTGAGAGAGAACGAGCACCTTGGTTCCCTGCATACACCATGGGAACCTTGGCGAACTCCTGAATTGCCTTGGAAAGGTCAGCCCAGTAGTTGCTGCTACTGCCATTCGCACAGGGCTTGCACCATATCTTCATCTTCCTGAGTTTTCTCATTTGGCCCACAAATTGGAGAAAACCTTCTTCCCCATCGGTGTCAAATCCTGCTAAAGTCTGCAAGTTGCTCTCTTCAGACAAGAACTTGCGTAGCTTCCTGATCTTGCTTGCCTTCTTCAGGTCATCTTTCTCAAGCATAAACCTCCCAAACAGGTGAAGTAAGTGTGGAAGCTCGATGACTTTCCTGGGAAGTGTGTTTATCTTGGTTCTCCTCAAGTCCAGTGTCTCTAGACAATGAAGCTTTCCAATAATGCTCTTGGGAAGCTTGGTGATGGAGCTCCCCAAGCTTAGATATCTCAGATACAGCAGCTTGCCTATGTCCTTGAGATGGTCATCTTTCAGATCACTGCAATCTCCGAGATCTAAGACGCGTAGAAGTTCGCACATGACAACATAAGAGATGGCATCAGCTGCTGCATTAGTATTCCCAGAGAGTGTCACAGACCGAACACGAGATAGTCCCTTCTTGCCATATGCCCCTCCACTATACTTGTATGTGGCATCGCCACCATGAATTGAAAGATGTCGAGCATTGACACTGTAGGGTGCTCTTGGACGGTCAAGAGAAGATGCCGCGATGAATTTCAGCGATAAGGACTTGTGCAGCACGAACTCATGCATGATGCCATGGGTTCTGCACGTCTTCACCTGGCCATTGTTTCTTGTATCCCTGATGATATTCCGGTCTATGAGCATCTTGAAATTCTCGTGTGCAATGTCCTCTTCACTGCGTGAAGGATCATTCCGTGCATATCCTTCAGCTAACCAGCGCCTGACTACAACTTTCCTCTTCAATGGACGATCATTTCGGAATAGACCCAGATACAGCAAGCACGTCTGAGCATATCCCGACAGACTCTCGTAGTTATCCAGAAGCACCTCCCTCAGCTCTGCAAAGTGGTCAAGGCCATGCTTCTCCTCTTTCAGGTGTGACCCCAAGTTGCGGCATAACTCACCACACTGTTTCACCGTTGATTCACTCGAACTTTTCAAATAATCCGAGACACTGACAAGAGCGAGTGGAAGGCCATCGCACTTCTTCAACAGCATCGCCGACTCCTCCTCCAGCAGAGGTGATGGTACCCCCGGCAGAGCTATCTTCTTGGAGTCATCGTTGCCAAGTGACTTCACATGGTACACATAACCATTCCCATGGCTGCATATGTTTGCTACTGACTGAATAGTTGTGGTCACTAGTATTCTGCTGCCTTTACCATTGTCTTTCAAAATTGATCTTATAGTGTCCCATTGCTCCATCCTGACGTCATCAATGACAATTAAGTACCTACAGATCATATTTCACGTAACTAGTCAGAACCTATTTACGGAGGATTAGAGCAAGTACAATAAGGTCTAGTCAGCTGGCTACAAGGATTAAAAAAATATATTTGTGTCTAGTTGGAGGAGAGAGAAGAGGAGAGAGAATGTGAGTGGGCTCTTATTCAAGAGCTAGCTCTAGCACGTGTTCCTATGCAAGGTGTGTGAATGAAAGGTGGACCATCTATTGAAAAAGTAGTACATTCTAATAGCCAACTATTGTACTTGTTGGCTACATGTTAGCTGTAGATGACATGGCATCTTGCTTATAGCCAACAACCGGCTATACTATTGGAGTTGCTCTTAGACTAGCCACAATAAGAGTATCATAGGTAGTATCATGCATGCTATGTAAGAAAAAATTTGATGTGGCACATCAATTAATGAGAGAGAGGTGAGAGTAGTATCATAGGTAGATACCGTATCATAGCACGTAAAACTAAAAAATTTAGTGGCAAACACATCATGTATACATATTTGCATTGAGATTCTACAAAACATTAAATATGATGAAACTAGATACCAATTCATGATACTATGCATTGTAGATGTTATATCATAAACTAGTATCATATGTATGATACTAGTCTATGATACTTCCCATTGTGATTAATCTTACGGAGTGCATCTTACGAAATGACATGGGGGTTTAAGGTCCAATCATGGAATTTAAAAGGATTTGCACCAACAAAATGCTTCCACGTATCCCGTAAGTATATTGCCATAACAGGCTGGTCTCGCATATATATCTAGCCGATCCCTAAAACTTAACTCCTTATCCGGCCCAGTAAAATTAACTCCTTATGATTTGTGCACGTAAAGGTTCGTAGTTTCTACCTGATCTCTTATATTTGACTCTTGATAAAAAAAAATTGACCAATTCTTTTAGCCTTTTTGTCACATGCATTCTAACCAGATTGACAAATAGACATACATATATTCGAACAATTCAAACTAAAACATACATAGAGTTCATTCAAAAGCTACCACATCGATTAAGTTCACCCTAAAAGCGACCACGTCAATCAAGTTCATCCAAATAAAAACACTACATCAATCAAGTTCTTTCAAAATGGAACCACATCGATCAACATGCATGGAGCACCACAAAAAGCCATCACATCTACTACTAGCATCCCCTCCGAACGAACTCAAGCACTACCGTGTTCATCACCACCAAGGAAATCATCATAAATGTCAACACCGCCTCCATGTCCACCACCACCGAGGCCACAACACCACCATCACGGGCTAGGATCTCTTGACGAGCGTGCTCCCAATAGATACTTGTCGTGGCATCCATCGTGTTTGGATCCATGAACATGAGATCACGCTTCATCCTCGAAAAAAAAGATCACGCTCGTTGGCCTTCTTTTCATTTGCTAACCTTTCCTCCAGCCTTGTCTTCCTCTCGATCTTCAGCCGCCAACTTGGACCTCCACTTCTTGTCCTCCAAGGTTTTGAGCTCATTCCACCTTGCCGACTTTTCTTCCTTCCATTCGGCCACCAATGCTTTCTTGGTGCCAATCATAGCCACAAGCTCATCCTTGTACAAGCCGACCCACCCTCTCTTCTTCCTCGCCTTTGCAATATTTTTCCCTTCGGACTTCTTGTGACGCTCTTCATCATCATCGGCTTCAACGCCCATGGTAACACGCGACCTCTTTGGTGTGGTATAGATTGTACCGTTTGTCGTGTGTCGTATCCGGAACGCGACAAAAGCTTAGTAATTTCTTTGCCGTGTGCAATTCGTTGCCGAGGAAAGTGTATTTTCCTCTCTGTGGGCTGTGAGATTGAATTAGGGTTTCGGGGTAGTGCTGCTACCCCTCAGGATCTTATATTTATATGCATACGGAAAGAGTCCGTACAGGAATACAATACAATCCGGGTTGTGTACAATACGTACAGCTCACGGACACCTTATCGTTAACACACCCCCTCAATCTAAACTATTGGATACAAGATTTAGATTGGTACTAAAACGATGTAACATTTGTCTAGTAGCTGGTTTTGTAAAAACATCGGCCAATTGATCCTCGGAAGAGATAAACCTTATCTTCAAAGCGCCATCGAGCAACCCGCTCGCACACAAAATGAAAATCAATTTCAATGTGCTTGGTCCTAGCATGGAACACCGGATTATCTGTAAGATAAGTTGCCCCTAAATTGTCACACCACAATATGGGTGTATGCTGCCGAGGAACACCAAGTTCTTGGAGTATCGATTCTACCCACATAGCTTCGAGCAGCACCATTTGCAAGTGCCTTATACTCGCCTCCGTACTAGACCTTGAGACGAGTAGGCTGTTTCTTAGAGCTCCATGACACAAGGTTAGGTCCAACAAAGATTGCTACCCACCGGTGGAGCGATGATCATCAACATCACTCGCCCAGTCAGCATCTGTAAATATACTAATACCCGTAGCTGAGGATTTGTGAAACTTCAGCCCTGTGTCCAAAGTGCCTTTGACATATCTCAGAATACGCTTCACCGCTTCCTAATGTACCTCGGTGGGCTGAGACAAAAACTGACACACTTTGTTGACAGCAAAAGAAATATCCGGGCGAGTGAGAGTCAAATATCGCGAGACCACCAACAATGCTACGGTACCGGAAAGAATCTTCAGTACCTAACAATGTACCAGTATCACGAGACAGACGCTCTGTCGTCACAAGTGGCGTAGAAGTGGGCTTGCAATTCTCCATCCCAACTTTATGGAGGAGATCAAGCGCATACTTGCGCTGAGTAAACGTCATGCCCCCAGAATTGCGAGACGCTTCAAGACCAAGAAAATACTCAAGAGGACCAAGATCCTTGATAGGAAACGTGTCGGAGAGGGCTTGAACGAGCTTGTCAACAGCGGTAGAACTGGAGCTAGCAATGACAATGTCATCAACATACACAAGCATGTAGATGTGAACCGGACCCCGAGAGAACACAAACGGGGACATGTCGGCCTTGGACGAGGTAAACCCAGTCGATACAAATGAGAACTCGAGCGAGCATACCAAGCATGGGGTGACTGCTCGGACCATAAAGCGCACGGCGAAGCTTGCATACATGGGAGGGAAAACGAGCATCCTCAAAACCTGGCGGCTGCTGCATGTACACATCCTCTTGTAGATAGCCGTGAAGAAAAGCATTGCTGACATCAACCTGGCGAAGAACCCAGCCATGAGAGACTGCCAATGAAAGCACCAGATGAACGGTGGTGGGCTTGACAACAGGACTGAAAGTTTCACCGTAATCCAAACCATGCTGTTGAGTAAAACCACGGGCAACCAGGCGATCCTTGTGCTTCTCAATAGAACCATCAGGCTTATGTTTAGTTTTGAACACCCATTTGCTCCCAACAATATTGACACCAGGAGGACGAGGCACAAGAACCCAAGTGCGAGTCTGACAAAGAGCAGAGAACTCATCAGCCATAGCAGAGCGCCAAGCAGGTTCTCGGAGAGCATCACGGTGCGAGGACGGAGCGACAAACAGGGGCACGACGGCGCACATCATAGCGGACCGTGTCGTCGGTGTAAACCTTCTCACGACGGGTATTATCACGATGACGAGTAACCATAGTGTGAGCCGGTGCGGGAGCAAGCATTCGAACCAACCGCAGACGGACCAGACGGGGGCGCACCCGGTGAGTCAGCGGGCGAAGACACGCCAGGCAAATCATCAGTCGTGGGCGAGGCTGCCGGGGCGCCAGGCGAGGCAGGCACAGGCGAGGCAGGCGGGGCCGCTGATGACTGTGACGCGGGCGTGGGCGCGGGGCGCGACGGAGCCGGGCCAGGCGCATGGGACGGCGTGCCCATGCCATGCACGTCGATCGCAGGCGTGCTGGGGACGTCGATCACGGGAGCAATGCCAGCATCTGAAGCGGCAAAATCAGACGGGACTCGCACATCGGCAACGGAGGCTACGGCAGGAGTGTCGTAGTAAGGTAAGACAAGTCATATTTTCGCATATGGTCACTAGTAGCCGGTTCAGAGGACGGATAGGTGATGGCCTCATATAAGGAGGGAATATCTATCTGAGAACCAGGAGTGGCATAGGGAAAAACGGATTCATCAAAGACGACCGATCTAAACACTTATACCCCTTATGCATAGCACTGTAGCCTAAGAACACACAAAGTTTGGAACGAAAAGCAAGCTTATGTGCATTATATTTTCGGAGGCTAGGCCAGCAAGCACAACCGAAGATAAAATCATAGTTAGGCTGGATGTGAAGAAGCCGGAACATAGGCGTCTCCTTGTTCAAGATAGGTGTAGGCATGCGATTAATTAAATAACATGCAGTCAAGAAGGCTTCATCCCAGAACCGCAGAGGTAGGGAGGAGTGAGCAAGGAGAGCGAGACCAGTTTCAACAAGATGACGGCGTTTGCGTTCAGCAACACCGTTCTGCTGAGAGGTATGAGGACAAGACACCCTATGAGAGATGCTAACACGCTGAAAATAGCGGTGAAGGCGGTGATACTCACCACCCCAATCGGACTGGACAACTTTGATTTTGCCATTGAGGAGACGTTCAACATGGGCCTGGAAAGCATAGAAAACTTGCTCGACATCAGACTTATGTTTCAGGAGATATATCCAACAGAAGCGAGAATAGTCATCAACAAAGCTAACATAGTAGGAATATCCACCGAAGAAGAAATAGCAGGTCCCCAAACATCCGAATGAATTAATTCAAGAGGCATAGTAGAAACACGTTCAGAAGCAGTATATGATAACTGATGGCTCTTGCCACACTAACATGCATCACAAATAAAAGAAGACTTGTCTAAAGCTAACACAGGCAAGCTATGATTCTTAACAATTGTTTGAACTATATTATTGGACGGATAACCAAGACGCTGATGCCATCGGGATGGCGAGACCTTGACACTGGAGCTAGCATGGCGAGATGAAGATGAAGATGACGCTCGATTAACCGGGCTCGGATATAGGCCCCCTTACTCCTACCGTGAAGAAGAATTCTCCTCGTGGCCTTGTCCTTAACAAAGAAAAAGTCACGGTGAAATTCCACAAAGACAAGATTATCGAGCAACAAGACGGTATACGTAAAGAAGGTGTCTGGCTAATTCCGAGTACGTGGAGTATATTTTTCAACTGGATAGATGAACCGGCTAAAGTAGAATGACCAATATGGGAAATAGACAAACCTTTACCGTTAGCCACTTGAACATTATCATTGCCGGTGTAACGCTCGTGCATGTGGAGGCGCTCAAGATCATTAGTGAAGATCATTAGTGATGTGATCTGTTGCCCCGGAATCCATCAGCCATGGCGGGAGATTGTTGTTGGAGGTCATGGAGGCGGCGTTGCCAGAACGCCGGCTGTTTGTTGCGAGTGAAGTCTTGATTGAAGCGGTTTCTGCAATCAAACGCATCATGCCCCCAATATCCGCAGAGTTGGCACTGCGGACGCTGCTTCTTGCCACGGCGGCCGTTGCTTTGGCCGTTGGGCTGGTTACCACCATTGTTGCCATAGCCACCAGACTGTGGCTGGTCATTGCGGCCTTGGCCCTGTGGGTAGGAGGTCCGAGAGGGTCGCCCCCCGCCAGGCTGAACGGAGGAGTAGTCTGGCACACGCGGCCGACTGTTGTTGGAGTAGGAGCCGGGCCGGGAAGCGGCATGAGCCGTAGAAGTCCACTCGTCGTCCTGCGCCTGCTGGGCCTGCTTGGAGTCGAACGAGAGGATGCCGGAGTAGAACTCGGCGTAGGGCACCGAGCGATTCCCCATAGTAAGGTGACCGGCAATGGCGTTGAAAGTCTTGCCGAGGCCGGTGATGATGTAGTCGATCAGGTCGTCGTTGGAGACGGGTGCGCCGGCGATTGCCAAGGTGTCGGCGATAGCCTTCATCTTGTGCATGTACCGCCCGGCGGTGAGATCATCCTTACGTAGCGTCGTAAGCTGCCGACACGGTGACGCGATGTTGGCGCGGCTCGCGCGCCATACATGGTGTGGACGCGCGCTCCACACGGCGGCGGCGGTTGGGCAGCTTATAAGCCGGGCAGCGATCTCCGGCTCCATGGAACCGAGGAGGAGCCCAAGCACCCGCTGGTCGACCGTCCACCGGCTGGGTGTATGCGGGATTGGGGACATCCACCGCATCGGCGCCCACGCCACGCTTGACTCGTCTTTGCGGGAGCCACCTTGGTGCCGTCGAGATAGCCATGGAGACCAACGCCAGACAAATTGGGGAGGGTCAAGCCCTTCCACAGAGTAAAGTTTGTCGCATCCAGGCGCACGGCAGGCGCCGAGATCGACGCAGGCGGGGCGATGGGGAGAGCGCCGATCGAGCTCGAAAGCTGGAGTGCTCCAGTCGATCCCATGGCTGCGCGGAAGAACTCGCGCGCGGGAAGACGACGGAGGGGCGACGCGGAGAAGCTCGCATCGAGAGCGGCGGCGCGACGAAGCGAGAGGGGCTCGTGCGCGGCTCTGATACCAAGATTGAATTAGGGTTTCGGGGTAGTGCTGCTACCCCTCAGGATCTTATATTTATATGAATACGGAAAGAGTCCGTACAGGAATACAATACAATCCGGGCTGTGTACAATACGTACAGCTCACGGACACCTTATCGTTAACACTGTGTACACTACCTTTGCCGTGGCAGTAGTGAACCGAGATGTAAATTTGCGAGGAAAGACTGTTGCTATTGCCTTCACATCAATCTTGTGGACAATCTCAGCAAAAGTGTGATTACAGTTGAACAAAGCTTGTTTCAAATAATCCCACCTCTGTTGTTCAAGATACTCCATGTTTTGGATTGACTATGGTCTGACTCGGCATGGAGTATCTCAAAGGGGCATACCAAAAGGACACAAGTGAAGTGACAACAGGCTGATCATTCTGCACTTCTATCCTTAGCTACGACTGAGCGAATTTCGAACTTCAAATCCAAAGTTGAGGATGCCTTCATTATATTTTATATTTCTACTACAAATGAATTTTAGAACTAATCTTACTAGAAATTAATTTTATTAATGGGGGAGGGGGGTCTATGGTGAAACAGCATAAGAGGAGGATGAAAATATGGATGCACACCTGTTGTCCTGGAGGTAGTCCGTGAGCGTGTCTTGAAGATGTCGTTGACCATCATCAACATCCATTACTTCTTTCTCTCTGGGAAGAACTTGACGGACTATCTCCCGTAGGATCCAGCTGAATCCGCCGCCGTCAATCTCCGGCGAACGACCAGCAGCAGTAACCCAAGCACGGCAGGGGAATCTCTCCTTGGTGCGAGGGCTGTCGTAGACTGCCCTCGCGAGAGTGGTCTTCCCCAAGCCGCCGAACCCCACAACGGAGATCACCCTCAGCTGCTCTTTCTCGCACTCCACCTCATAAAGCAGGGAGACGAGATCCTCGACGGCCTTTCCGATGCCAACCATGTCGCGTCGCGTAATGGTAGGATCACCATACCTCCTCCTCGAGGTGGTACCAGAAATAGGATTATCCATAACCCGCTGGTGCGCCTCCTTGATGCGGCTCCGAATCTTCTGGATGTCGCCGGCGAAGCTCGAGCAGATGGCGGCTTTTGTGAGGCTACGGAACGGCCTGGCCCCAAGCTGCTTGCACACCAGGCGGTGCGTGAAGCGGTCGATGCAGTCCTCGACGTCGTGTGCGATGTCCAGCATCTCCTCGCTGTAGCGCGTCTCCACGACAGTGCTGCGGCAGCCTTCGCTCCTCGCCCCAGATGCGGCATAGAACATGTCGAGATCTAACATGATTTGTTCGACATCTTGCGTGAGGTTCTTGTGCTTCTCATACTCCTTGCGGAGGACCTCGAACAGCTTCCCCACGACCGTCTTCAGGATAGATCCGGCCACGGCAGCCTCCATTGATTTTATCGATGTGTTTGTATTATTGGGTCTCCGGCCTCTCTCCGGCCGTATGTCTAGTCTATACTAGTGGTTGGGGCACCTCATGAGTGCTGCTATACACACGACAATTTATGTCCGAAACCCGTACGATCCTTTGTAGCGCCAGCTTGCTCCACGTGGGTAAGGGTTGGACTCTGCCTTTTCTCTTACCAATCCAAGGCCAGCCAAATTTTCTCTTTCTTTCCGCTAAAAGGAATGCTAAAGAAGTCAAGCCAAGAGCGCGCTTAGAAAATAGTCCATTAATGTTTTAATCTGATTTTAGGTTGTATTCAAAAAAGCGGACGGGCGACAACTTCTTCATTCCCTCCTTAGAAGCATCACCAGATTTGCCAAGTTGGTTTGTCTCGTCGGCAGTTGCAGTGAATGTTGAGGCGGCGGGGTTGTTCTTGAATATTGGGGAGGTGGAACAAACATGTCCGTTTGTGTCAAACTAGACACCCGGAGGGCGGCGAGCGGCGCGGCGAGATCAGTGTGTCGTCCTGCTTTTGCCCCGGTCCCGCCCGTTATTGATTAAAAAAAAAGTAGTTAGGGTGGATGTTCAAGTGTCGCATCGAACGGCCTCCTGTGTCGGTGTGGAAAGAGGGCCCGATGTTGTCGAGGATCCGACGCGAGTCCCAAACCTCGAGCTCCTGATGCGCGTGCGGCGCTGGAAACTGGTCGTGGACACGATCTTCCGCATATCACGGTCATGGCGCCTCCTCCCACCCCAAGTGTGCCTACGAGCTCCTCCGCCAGCAATGCAGCATCCATGTTGTCATCGTAGCGAGTTTGGTCCCTCGCCACTGCCTTTGCTACTTGCACCATCACTGGGCGTCCCGCTCCAACCCTCGGGTCTGCCGATCCTCCTTACGCAAGGTGAAGGAGGAGCCAGAGTTCGCGATGCCGCCCGTCAATCCGAGGCGTGGCAACAACAGCGTTAGCCGGCAGCAGCACAGGCGCGCCGGCGGCGCCCTCCTCATCCCAAAGCCGGAGGTGAAGGAGGAGCAGGACGACGAGGCAGCCGGTAAGACGACGCTGTTGGCGTTGTACAAGCGGCAGCAACGTCTCATCGCTAGCAGCGATGACCCCCGAGGACTGCCCTGGCTTGCGAGCGGCGTGCTTGGCGTCGTTGAACGGCGTTCAACGACGCCTGGAGGGGCGACCTCGACGCGGCGATCACCATGTCCATCTGTGACTCTGGGAAGCCGCTCATGGGCCTCACCGACGACGACGAGGCTGGGGAGAGCGGCATGGTGAAGGACGAGCCCGTCGACGAGCGCGGCAAGTAGGACGTCATCGACGACATGTACAATTTTCACCAGTACACGACGCCTCTAGCCGACGCGAGTACTACTAGATTAGGGTTTAATTTAAATTTTATCGAATTTCGTTCGAATCTACGTAATATATAGCAAGTCTGAACGAATTCGCTTAAGTTTCAAATATCCAAAATTTTATTTGGGGGACGCGGCTGGAAGCGACGTCTCCCAAACGTGACACGAAGGAAACACGTCCCCAAACGATAAATCCCACGTCGTTTGGAGGATGCTTTGCGGGACGCTGTTGATATGCTCTAGTATATGTTTCGAAGCCAATGATATTTTTACTAGGCTCGGCAGTACTGCGGTTTGGGAAGTTGTGCATTAGGAAGAGAAATAATTAACACCAAAAGAACGGAGCACCAAGAGAAAGGAGTATTGTACACAGATCGGACAATATTTGTCGTGTGTGAAGCACTTTCGGCACCTCATAGGGCTCGTCCTCTGCGTCTAGTCCATTCCAACTGCCAGGTGGACTTCCAATGCAAGTGCCCAGTTAGCTGTTTCGGTTTTCCAGAAACAGGTTTTCAAAAATCATGAACTGGTAAACATCTATTCACTACAGGGCATGGGCAGCCCGGCCCGGACGGCCCAAAAAATCATGGGCCAGGCTGGGCCAAAATTGCATGTCAAACTAGGCTCCGGCCAAGATTTTGAGCCCGACGGTCGGGCCAGGCTAGGCTACGAGCTGACGCGAAACGTGATTTAAGCCGTTGTCGGTGAAAGTTCAGAGATGGTAAACCTAGAGGGGGTGAATAGGTTTCTACAGATTTTAATTCTTTTTTTGCAATATTTGGCTTTGCGGAATATAAAGGTGAGCCTAATGCAAACTAGGTGAAACAACATATATGATAATACAACTAACTCAAGCACGAAGGCTCTCACAGGCAGTTAAATCACAAATAAAGAGTTCGATTAGAGATAACCGATAGCACGCGGAGACGAGGGTTTATTCCCGTGTTCCCTTTCTTTGCAAGAAGGTACGTCACGTTTGGAGGAGTGGAGGTCCCACGAAGGATTCCCCGCGCCACGAAGGCTCACCCTATTCTCCGGAGCCTATCCCACGAAGGAATAGCTCTCTCACTTGTGGTAGACTTTGAGGTAGTCTCCAAACCTTCACAATCTTGTCATGAGCAAATCCACAGCCCGGATGCTTCCGGACCACTCTTGCCCACTTAGGGTTTTCAAGGAACCCTAGAGAGCAAGCTTCTTGATGAATACAAGGGGGAATAAGATTTGGCTTGGTAGAATAGTAGATCGGGTCCTCCTCTATCGTTTCCCCGGAGAGATTTGAGTTTGGGTGGTGGAGGAGGGAGATCTGAGGCTTTTGGTGTTTCTAACAATGGAGTATGAGAGAGGGAGCTCAAGAACAGCTTGTAGTGTAGTGCCTAACTTTTCAGAGGTAGGAGAAGGGCTATTTATAGTGTCACTTGAAATATGGTCGTTGCTCACTTGACACATCAGAAGATTCCTCGAGAAACCCGGTCAACCGGATTTGGCGCCGAACAGGCCAGCGCACGGGCCGGTCGGACCGGCCCTGTGACCGGACCGGCCGGTTTCAACCGGAGCTGGGACCGGGTCTTGACCGGGCGGGCTTCTGAGGCTACTGGATCTTGTTCGGTTGGCACAAGCGCGTAGGCCGGTTGGGCGCCGGGCCACCCGGTCAGCCATCCGGTCAGACCAGGCCAGCGATTGGATTGGCCGGTCCAAACCGGGCAGGCAACCGGACCGAGACCGGACCATCGCCCCGACCTTACTGGTTCCCACCCGGTTGGCAGCGGTCCTGGGGCCGGTCTGCGCCGGGCTGGCCGGTGCCAGGGCCGGTCTAACCAGGCCAGGGACCGGCCATGCTCTGGAAACCCCTTGTTGATTTTTCATCGAAGTGGGGGGTCTCCCATTGCCTTCTTGTTCCATTGATACACCATTATACCTCTTTGGCTAATACCCGGGAATCATCTTGTAGACATGTATTAGTCCAAATACTCTAGCACGGTGTCATAGTTACCAAAATAATGGATAAGGGTAAGATACCCTTACAATCTCCCCTTTTTGGTATACGATGACAAACCGAGCTAGAGTCACATATAGATATTATGATAAGCCTTAAACCTTGATTCCATATGAGATATTGAGACAGCTCCCCCATAATGTGTGCACTTGGAGAATTTGCGTTTGAATGCAAAGTGCAACATTTGTGGAACATGAGTAGCTCCCCCAATATCTTTAGGAAACAAGCATGATATGGATATGTGCATATCAAGATATATAAGCATAGCACACATAATCATCCTAGCATAGAGATTAAGCATATAGGTACATGTCCATACATGAATTACTTAAACTAGCAAATGATTCTTGGAGGAATGAAAAAACAACCAAATAAGCACAAGCCAAATAAGAAGCAAATAAAATGTCAAGCATGGCTTGTGCAACCAAGGACCCATAATCCTAGACTCTACTCTCTTCTCCCCCTTTGGCATCGGAACACCAAAAAGGTGAAGAAAAGGGATGCTAGCGTTCCCATCAATAGAACTCGTGCCCGGCGGATGGAGAGCTGCCATCACCATCATCATCATCATCATCCTCTTCATCATCATCATCGCCATTGCCATCCTCATCACCTTCATCCTCTTCATCATCATCATTCCTATGTCCAGAGTGAGCAGTGTGAGGAGGAAGACCACTGTGAGCATACATGGAGAGATCGAAGTTCTGAAGCATCTCATCAGTAATAGGAGGCATCTCCCAAGTAGGGGCATGTACAGGCTCCATCTCAGGTCCAGGAGGAGGCACAGGAGTGTTTCTGGCAGCCATGAACTCATTATGTCGCCTCCTAGTTTCCTAGCTCAAGGCAAGGCTTTGATGTGCAACATCATTGGTATTTTTGTACATTTGCCACAAGCTGGACAAGAACCGTGAGACACCATGCTGTGGGCGCCTAGAGTAGCTAGAGCTAGCAGGGTCATGTCTTTCCTTGGACCTACGCTCAGAAGGCATCATGGAAGGGACGTCCGGTTTATCTCCTTGGATAGGAACCTTGAAAGCCTCCATCTTGACCCGTTCACCTTCCGTATTGTGAGGTGCTTGCACAACCTTGTTGATGAGCAGCTGAATGTACCGAGCATAGTTTGGCGTCATCCTCTCGCGAACAGAGCGCTTCAGCTCACAGTAGATGAGATCACAGCCATCAATGGTCTTCTGGCGCTCAGGGTGGCAGTAGTACATCAAGTTCAGATGATAGGCACGGCATTCACTTGTATCTCCAGACTTGCTGATGAGATTCTCACGGAATATCTTGGCAAGTAGAAGGTAGGAGTAGTACATGCCAGAGATAGTGGGAGGGCCAGCTATGGGTTCCAGAGGATAGCAGAAAGCAATGCCGGTTTGCCGCCCGGTCGACCGGGCCAGGCGCCGGATGGCCCGACGCAGAGGCCGGTCCAACCGGGCCAGAGACCGGCCAGAGGTATTTTGCCCAGTTTTGTTCCGTTTTGCCTTGTTGTGCCCCTATTCTTTGTGTAAATGTGTATGAATGCTCAGATGATGACATGTACATATAGATAGATAGACGATGATGAGATGAGCATAGACATGGGGTTGGAAACACAAAGCTCTCTAGGCATACCCATTGGAGTGAAATCCAAACAAGATATAAATAGCAACAATGGGCATGATTCGAAAAATATCAAGAATCATAAGTCATTTTGAAATAGTTTTTGCAATAAAATCATTTAGCCTTGTAGAATCAAATTAATTTGCGATTGAGGCTTAATGAGGGGCGGGGATTACTCCCCCTATGTGAAAGCGCAAATGTCATGAGACCTCGAAGAGACGTGCTTGGGTCCATATAATGACATTGGGTCTATTTATGTTGCACACATAGGTATGCATCATACCAAGACATGGTAAGATGACTATCCCCATATGCTTGATACGTCTCAAACGTATCTATAATTTCTTATGTTCCATGCTAGTTTTATGACAATACTCACATGTTTTATACACACATTACATCATTATTATGCATTTTCCGGAACTAACCTTTTAACAAGATGCCGAAGTGCCAGTTCCTGTTTTCTGCTGTTTTTGGTTCCAGAAAGGCTGTTCGGGCAATATTCTCGGAATTGGACGAAACAAAAGCCCACGATCTTATATTTCACGGAAGGTTCCAGAAGTCCAAAGGGGAGACGAGGAAGGGCAGAAGGGGACCCGCACCATATGGCGGCGCGGGTGGCCCCATGGCCGCGCCAGCCTATGGGGAGTGGGCCCCCTGGCTCCTCCGACTCCGCATCTTCGCTTATAAAATCCCTCGTGACCTAAAAACCCGATACCAATTGACGAAACTCCAGAAAGACTCCAGGGACGCCGCCGCCATCGCGAAACTCCGTTTCAGGGGACAGAAGTCTCTGTTTCGGCACGCCGCCGGGACGGGGAATTGCCCCCGGAGTCATCTCCATCGACACCACCGCCATCTTCATCGCCATTGTTGTGTCCTATGATGAGGAGGGAGTAGTTCTCCCCCGAGGCTGAGGGCTCTACCGGTAGCTATGTGGTTCATCTCTCTCTCCCATGGTGTGATCTTTATGTGATCATGAGCTTTGTATCACTATTAATCTATGTGCTACTCTAGTGATGTTATTAAAGTAGTCTATTCCTCCTCCATGATGTAGTACTTGGCGTAGGTTATGATTGTGATCTCTTGTAGATTATGAAGTTAACTATTACTATACACTCTAGAGGTTACTTTAATATGAACTCCGGAATTACTCTCCACGGTGTGACGGTGACAGTGTGCGCGTCGTGTGTGATTCCTTTATGAAGTTGTGGAGCCTGTTCACTCCGGCTTGAGGGTGCTCTTGTAGCCCTACACAATGAATGGTGTTTATTATCCAACAAGAGAGTGGTTGAATTAGCACAAGTGAAGAGAAGTTATTTATTTATGTGATCATTGTTGAGAATGTCCACTAGTGAAAGTATGATCCCTAGGCCTTGTTTCTAAGCATTGAAACATCGTTTCCAACAAGTTATGTTACATGTTTGCTTGCTGCCATCTTTATTTCAGATTGTTATTATCACTCATATTCATCCATATCACTAGCATCTCACTATCTCTTCGCCGAACTAGTGCACCTATACATCTGACAAGTGTATTAGGTGTGTTGGGGACACAAGAGACTTCTTGTATCGTAATTGCAGGGTTGCTTGAGAGGGATATCTTTGACCTCTACCTCTGATACGTCTCCGACGTATCGATAATTTCTTATGTTCCATGCCACATTATTGATGATATCTACATGTTTTATACATACTTTATGTCATATTTATGCGTTTTCCGGAACTAACCTATTGACGAGATGCCGAAGGGCCGGTTCTCGTTTTCTGCTGTTTTTGGTTCCAGAAATCCTAGTAAGGAAATATTCTCGGAATCGGACGAAATCAACGCCCAGCATCCTATTTTTCCACGAAGCTTCCAGAACACCCGAGAGCCGCCCGAGGAGGGCCCTGTGGGCCCCAGACGATAGCCCGGCGCGGCCAGAGGGGGGGCCGCGCCCCCCTGTTGTGTCGTCGCCTCGTTGACCTTCTGACGCCGCCTCTTCGCCTATATAAAGGTCCCTGACCTAAAACATCGGGACGGAAAAGCCACGGTACGAGAAACCTTCCAGAGCCGCCGCCATCGCGAAGCCAAGATCTGGGGGACAGGAGTCTCTGTTCCGGCACGCCGCCGGGACGGGGAAGTGCCCCGGAAGGCTCCTCCATCGACACCACCGCCATCTTCATCAACGCTGCTCGTCTCCCATGAGGAGGGAGTAGTTCTCCATCGAGGCTCGGGGCTGTACTCGGTAGCTATGTGGTTAATCTCTCTCCTATGTACTTCAATACAATAATCTCATGAGCTGCCTTACATGATTGAGATTCATATGATGATGCTTGTAATCTAGATGTCATTGTGCTAGTCAAGTGGATTTTACTTATGTGATCTCTCGGAGACTCCTTGTCCCACGTGTGTAAAGGTGACAGAGTGTGTGCACCGTGTGGGTCTCTTAGGCTATATTTCACGTAATACTTATTCACTCGTTATGAATGGCATAGTGAAGTGCTTATTTATATCTCTTTATGATTGCAATGTGTTTTGTATCACAATATATCTGCGTGCTACTCTAGTGATGTTATTAAAGTAGTTTATTCCTCCCGCACGGTGTAATGGTGACAGGTGTGTGCATCGTGTAGTACTTGGCGTGGGCTATGATTGTGATCTCTTGTAGATTATGAAGTTAACTATTGCTATGATAGTGTTGATGTGATCTATTCCTCCTTTCGTAGTGTGAAGGTGACAGTGTGCATGCTATGTTAGTACTTGGTTTGGTTATGTTGATCTGTCATGCACTCTAAGGTTATTTAAACATGAACATTGAATATTGTGGCGCTTGTTAACTCCGGCATTGAGGGTTCGTGTAATCCTACACAGTTAGTGGTGTTCATCATCCAACAAGAGGGTGTAGAGTCTAGCATCTATCTATTTATTCTGTTATGTGATCAATGTTGAGAGTGTCCACTAGTGAAAGTATGATCCCTAGGCCTTGTTCCTAAATACTGCTATCGCTGCTTGTTTACTATTTTACTGCATCTGTATCGTCCGCAATATTACCACCATCAACTACACGCCAGCAAGCACTTTTCTCGGCGCCGTTACTACTGCTCATACTTATTCATACCACCTGTATTTCACTATCTCTTCGCCGAACTAGTGCACCTATTAGGTGTGTTGGGGACACAAGAGACTTCTTGCTTTGTGGTTGCAGGGTTGCATGAGAGGGATATCTTTGACCTCTTCCTCCCCGAGTTCGATAAACCTTGGGTGATCCACTTAAGGGAAACTTGCTGCTGTTCTACAAACCTCTGCTCTTGGAGGCCCAACACTGTCTACAAGAATAGAAGCACCCGTAGACATCAAGCTATTTTCTGGTACCGTTGCCGGGGACTCTGAAGAAAAGTTACACCACAGAGAATTGCCTCCCACGGCAACAGCTATTTTCTGGCGCCGTTGCCGGGGAGGAAAGGTAAAAGGTACTCACACTCCGGATCTCGGCTACTAAGCTATTTTCGCCGTTGTAAGTACTCGAAGCTATTTCCTTTAGATCCTGCAATTGCATCTTTTTGTTTCTTGTTTACACTAGTTTGGCATAATGGACAACAATGAGCTTCTTATTCTATTTCCTGATTTAAGACATGGATGGTTTGATGCGAAAATTAAAAAACCCATGGAACATATTAGCATGAACACTTTGAATACCATTGTTGCTAATGATATAGAAAGTTCTAAGCTTGGGGAAGCTGGCTTTGATGAGCATGATATTTTTAGGTCCCCAAGCATTGAGGAGAAAATTTACTTTGATGATACTTTGCCTCCTATTTATGATGATTATAATGATATTGGTCTTTTAGTACCACCTGTTATGGAGGATAAATTTGATTATGATTACAATATGCCTCCTATATTTGATGATAGCTACTTTGTTGAATTTGCTCCCACTATTACTAATAAAATTGATAATGCTTATGTGGAGAGTAATTATTTTATGCATGAGACTCATGATAAGAATGCTTTATGTGATAGTTATATTGTTGAGTTTGCTCATGTTGCTACTGAAAGTTATTATGAGAGAGGTGTTATCACCAGAATTTGACCGGATCAGAGGTGGGCCGCGATTGAAGATGGGCTTGAAGGATATACATGGAAGGAATACATGAATCGGCCTTATATGCCAAGTTTGGGCTAATTTGCCCGTGTATCTGTAACATAGTAGGATTCGTGTCGATTAGATAGAGTCTGGCTCGTGCCCGGTTGGGATTATTCCCACGTTAGAAAGTCTACGGACTATAAATATGTATCTAGGGTTTATGAAATAAACAACAATTTCTTATGTTCTATGCCATATTATTGATGATACCTACATGTTTTATGCACACTTTATGTCATATTCGTGCATTTTCTGGAACTAACCTATTAACAAGATGCCGAAGTGCCGATTGCTTGTTTTCTGCTGTTTTTGGTTTCGTAAATCCTAGTAACGAAATATTCTCGAATTGGACGAAACGAAGACCCGGGGGCCTATTTCGCCACGAACCTTCCGGAAGACCGAAGAGCATACGAAGTGGGGCCACGAGGTGGCCAAACCACATGGCGGCGCGGCCAAGGGGGGCCCGCGCCGCCACGTGGTGCGGGCCCCTCGTCGGCCCCCGACTCGCCCTTCCGCCTACTTAAAGCCTCCGTCGCGAAACCCACGATGCGAAAAACCACGATACGGAAAACCTTGCCGAGACGCCGCCGCCGCCGATCCCATCTCGGGGGATTCCGGAGATCTCCTCCGGCACCCTGCCGGAGAGGGGATTCATCTCCCGGAGGACTCTACACCGCCATGGTCGCCTCCGGAGTGATGAGTGAGTAGTTCACCCCTGGACTATGGGTCCATAGCGGTAGCTAGATGGTTGTCTTCTCCTCATTGTGCTTCATTGTTGGATCTTGTGAGCTGCCTAACATGATCAAGATCATCTATCTCGTAATACTCTATGTTGTGTTTGTCGGGATCCGATGGATAGAGAATACCATGTTATGTTAATTATCAAGTTATTACATATGTGTTGTTTATGATCTTGCATGCTCTCCGTTACTAGTAGAGGCTCTGGCCAAGTTTTTGCTTTTAACTCCAAGAGGGAGTATTTATGCTCGATAGTGGGTTCATGCCTCGCATTGACACCTGGGACAAGTGATGAGAAAATTCTAAGGTTGTGTTGTGCTTGTTGCCACTAGGGATAAAACATTGGCGCTATGTCCGAGGATGTAGTTGTTGATTACATTACGCACCATACTTAATGCAATTGTCTGTTGCTTTGCAACTTAATACTGGAAGGGGTTCGGACGATAACCTGAAGGTGGAATTTTTAGGCATAGATGCATTTGGATGGCGGTCTATGTACTTTGTCGTAATGCCCAATTAAATCTCACTATACTTATCATGACATGTATGTGCATTGTTATGCCCTCTCTATTTGTCAATTGCCCGACTGTAATTTGTTCACCCAACATGCTTTTATCTTATGGGAGAGACACCTCTAGTGAACTCGTGGACCCCGGTCCATTCTTTTAATACTCGAAATACAAATCTGCCTGCAATACTTGTTTTTACTGTTTTCTTGCAAACAATCATCTTCCACACAATTCGGTTAATCCTTTGTTACAGCAAGCCGGTGAGATTGACAACCTCACTCGTTTCGTTGGGGCAAAGTACTTTGGTTGTGTTGTGCGAGTTCCACGTTGGCGCCGGAATCTCTGGTGTTGCGCCGCACTACATCCCGCCGCCATCAACCTTCAACATGCTTCTTGGCTCTTCCTGGTTCGATAAACCTTGGTTTCTTTCTGAGGGAAAACTTGCTGCTGTGCGCATCATACCTTCCTCTTGGGGTTGCCCAACGAACGTGTGAAATACACGCCATCAGGTGCCGGACTGCAGTAACTGGGCACTCACAAACCAGACTGCAACGGCAGGGACTCCTGGAACAGCAGGAGGAACTTCGGGAACAGATATTGAGAAGCAGACGTGGCTAGCTAAGTATGCCACTCCGACAAACCTCCAGAGCTCAGCTCCTGCAGTTGGCTCAGAGCTGGAAAAGCAAGCATGGCTGGCTAAGTATGCCACTCTGGCAAATCTTCGTAGTTCGACTCCCGCAGCCCAGCACCGCGGATCAGATCGAGCACAATCCTTAGAGACCAGTTCGGCATGGTGCCGAAAAGGAGGACAATCGGCTATTCCAAGCCGTACCCCAACGAGTACGAGTTGATCCCGCTACCACCCAAATATCGGCTCCCCGATTTCTCCAAGTTTAATGGATCGGATGGTTCCAGCTCCATCGAGCATGTGAGCCGATATTTGGCACAGCAGGCACGATCTCGGCATCGGACGAGCTGCGTGTGAGGTTCTTTGCACGGTCCCTCACAGGATCGGCTTTCGGGTGGTACACATCGCCGCCACCGGACTCAATCCGGACTTGGAAGCGGTTGGAAGAGCAGTTCCACATGCAATATCACTCGGAGGCTTCCGAGGCTGGCATTGCCGATCTAGCACAAGTACGGCGGAAGCGCGGAGAAACGAGTGTCGGAATACGTCCAGCGCTTCGAGACCGTTAGGAACCGATGTTATTCGGCTCATGTGACTCGAAAAAGAAGCAGGTCGAGTTGGCGGTGGTGGGTCTCGCATCACCGATCAAGGACGTGGCCTCCCAGCGGACTACCCTTCACCGGCGCACATGGTGCAAAAGCCGTCGGCATATGAACAGGCGCCACCCGGATGTATACCAGGATAAATTCAAGCGTGCGGTGGTCCCGGTTGAGGCGGATGAAGATGAAGGTTCTCGCGGGAGATCAAGAGGTAGCAGTGGCTGAATGGACTCGGGGGGCAAGCCCCGTGTCCTGTAAGTGGGTTAAGCCACAAGGTCCTCCAAGAGGGTTTGACTTCGATGTCACCAAAGCTGAACAAATTTTCGACCTCTTACTTAAGGAGAAGCAGCTAAAGTTACCCGAAGGCCACAAGATCCCCACGGTGCAGGAGCTGAACGGAAAGCCATACTGCAAGTGGCATAACACGTTCACCCATGCCACCAACGACTGCAGGGTGTGGCGTCAGCAAGTCCAAATGGCGATAGAACAAGGGCGGCTAATTTTCAACCAGTACGCCATGAAGGTCGACACACACCCCTTCCCCGCCGTTAACATGGTGGAGTGCACTTACCCTGAAGGGTGCCAGCCAGGATTCTCATTCAACATCAACATGGTAGGACCTGGGCACCACTCCGGTAAGGACGGAGACGAGGGCAGCTGCTCTCATAGCAAGGACACCGAGGAAGCCGTTCCACACGATCGGCTCCGACACGATGGCAAGCGCTACATCACAGAGGGAGAAGTGAGGAATGTGAGATATCAACGACCTCTCTCTGATCACCTCCTCAACAAATATGTGAGTCAATACGACCAACGCCGACGATACAACGACGATGATGAAAGAGATCGTCTGGCTAGGGACGCCAGGAGACACCGTCGGCATGATCGCAACGAAGAGAGATATGAGCGCCACGCCAAGGAAAAGTCGAGAGAGCAAGACGACGTGGATAGGCACTGGGACTGTCCCTTCTTCGGACACTCGCTGGGATTCGGGAATGAGCCGATTGCCTACAATCGGCAATTGCCCGAATGTAGACGAAGAAGAAGGATGCGGCTAACGTGTCCGTGTTCAAACGTCTAGGGCCTCTCCCGCCTCGGAACAAGCACGCCGAGTCCTCTCGGGTGGAAGATCTCGAGGAATTGGAAGACGATGATGAAGAAGAAGATAAGTACCACCGGCCAAGGTGGTGCCACGATGGACTCAGCCGTTCCCAAAAGCGTAGGGTTCGGCGACTACGTGGTTTGGAGGAAGCCGAAAGGTTATACCTGCACACGTTGAGGAAGGCGCGGCCTGATCCGGCCGCTAAAATTAAGCGAACCACGGACGAAGAAGGTCGGCCACAAAGGAAAGAGTGGCGCCCCGGACAAAAGAAAGCCGATGATGAGATATCGGCCGGCACAAACATGGTGTTCATCCTGTCGACGGAGTTTAGTGCTCCGAGGATTAGACGAAGCACTCGTGGCACAACTTGATCTGCGGCCCACGGCCGGTTATCTTTGAGAAGCCACGAGAAAGAAGCTACGGACACACGAAGGCCCTGTACTTGCGAGGTTATATCAATGGGCAGCCTGTCAACAAGATGCTTGGTGGACACCGGAGCGGCGATCAACATTATGTCATACTCCATGCTACGTCGGTTGGGACGCTCTAGTTCGGATCCGATCAAGACCAACGTGACACCGAGCGATTTCAACGGCCAAGCATCCGATGCACAAGGTGTTACGAACGTGGATCCGACCGTAGGAAGGAAAACCATCCCTACGACATTCTTTATCGTCGACAGGCAAGAGCACCTATGCTTGTCCTGCTAGGAAGAGATTGGATCCACGCCAACTGTTGCATTCCATCCACAATGCACCAATGCTTAATACAGTGGGATGGAGATGAAGTAGAGGTCGTCCATGCAGATGATTCAGCCGAGATCTCAACGGCTGGCATGAACGTTTGGGAGACAACAGGCCAAGAGCCACTCTCAGGCATCAATTTGGACGACTGCGAGCGCATCGACGTGACGAAGGACGGGGTTAGGCTGGTCTTATCCATCGGCCTAACTGTGTAACAAGAACAAACCTATGGACAAATGTGGCGAGGCCGATCCTTGGATCGGCCCTGAAGATCTATGGAGGAACATTACAAACCTTCATTGAGCCATTCAATCAACATGGAGGCCGATTCCAGCAATCGGCCAAAATTATCCTCACCATACGTTCTGCCTGTGTTCAACGACGATCTAATGGGCAGCGGTTTTACGTCGGCTGATGAGTTGGAAGAAGACAACATTGGTCCCGACGAGCCGACGTCCAGATACAGTGCCTTGGCTAACCACAGAGCCGATATCCGCAGTTACCTGGCAGATTCGGCTCGGGGGCACCTAATCAGATGAACATGTGCGATAAAGTATTGGGGGCCGATAGAAAAATCGGCCAGTAAAAAAAAATTCGACTCTAGTACAAATTACACGGGATCTACCAGCTGCGTGTTCAAGACGCGGATTTCGACCAAATCGATCTTCGAGGACCTCCAACTCTGTGCGCAAGGTTGCCAGTTCAGCAGTGCTGTCAGAGGGGTTTTGATGTACAAGGCAGCCTTCTGCTCGTTAAGCCGTTGGAGATCATCTGCAACATCGGTTTTTAACGGAAGAAAGGTGTTCGGCTTTGGCTGTCTCTGCATGGTGGTTTGTTCCGATTTGTTCGAGCTCGGGTCCATTGGTCTGAATTGTGTGTCCTCACCACCGTTTTCGCCTTGACTGAGGCTCGGGGGCAGCTGACCTGGCAGATGACCTGTTTTTAGAAGCCGATTAAGGTGTCATCGGCTGACCCTGCATCATAACCTTCTTCGAAGGCGGTGAGTTGTGCAGAAGAAGACCACCAGAGCTGCTGAAAGGAGCCTGAAAGGGAAGCCGTCGTCATCTACAGGGTCAGAGCTGTTTCTGTTGCTGCAGAAAAATGGAGCAGGGCGCTATGTTCAGACAGCGAGGAGCGGTTAAGGATCACCTTCAGTCCGGAGACCATAGCGTGGGCATTGGATGATGTTACCCGTGGATCCATTACAGTTGCGAACCTGCACGATTGATATCTGAAGCTCATATGGCCGTAGGTCGGATCTGTTCAAGCGGCGACTTGGGGATTTGAATCTTGCTCTTTCGGACAAGTCGCAGATTGCCATTTGGATGGACAATCGAGTTGACCTTGCTCGAGTTTCATGGCAAGGTCTGATGCGCTGCCATCGGCTCTTAATATGTGGACTTATTTGAGCAATCCGCAAAATTGGAAGAGGAACAGAATCAGCTGAGGAATGTCTTCTTCATTAATAAGAGGGGGTTTTTACAATGAAGAGCCGATTGCTCAAGAAAAGAAGAACAATAGAAGAGCCGATTGCTCAGGAACTACTAATCCTACATTCCTAATCTTCGCTGGCCTCGTCGTCGGCATCGTAGCTGCCGTCGGCGCTGCTTCCGGAGGGTTCCTCGTCGCTGCTGCCCCAGCCCTCGGCCGAAGCTTCTTCTTCCTCGTCATCATCATCGTCCTCGCTGTCCGCCCAAGCGCGGAAGCGCTTCGCCGGCGGATACCCAACGGAAGAGGAGGAATCATCCTCCTCCTCTTCCTTCTCTTCCTCCTCTTCCTCTTCTTCTTCTTATTCTTCTTCTTCTTCCTCCTCCTCGTCGGAGGAGGTGGGGTTCGCCCAGGAGTGGAGGTCGTCTTCGCTCTCACTCTTCAGCTCCCCTTCGATGAGGAACTGGAGGTCGTCCTCCCCATCGGTCAGAGGTAGGTCACCGTCTGGCCCGACGAGTGCCTCAGGTGGGCCGTCTGGCGCATGGTCAAAGTGCCACTCCTGTTCGCTCGAGGAAGATTGGAAGGAGAGACCTGATGAGATGGAGGAAGAGGAAGACATTGCTACAGGGAAGGAAGGTTTTTTTTCAGGTGCCGATGGCCAGAACAGAGCAAGAGGATGAAATGGCCAACCTTTCGGCACGGTTAAATAAAGGGGGTATAGTGGAGATTTAATGCCATTACGGTTTCCGAGGAAGTGGTGTTAAAGCTATCAAATCTCGCAAAGAAGTTGTGGGGGCAAAGCATCATGATGAAGGATACTGCGACGGTTCTGCTCTGCCACGACATGACCCGACGAAGAAAAACAGAGTGATTTTGGAATTGTCATTTCCAAAACAAGGGGGGCATGTGTTATCACCAGAATTTGACAGGATCAGAGGTGGGCCGCGATTGAAGATGGGCTTGAAGGATATACATGGAAGGAATACATGAATCGGCCTTATATGCCAAGTTTGGGCTAATTTGCCCGTGTATCTGTAACATAGTAGGATTCGTGTCGATTAGATAGAGTCTGGCTCGTGCCCGGTTGGGATTATTCGCACATTAGAAAGTCTACGGACTATAAATATGTATCTAGGGTTTATGAAATAAACAACAATCACGTTCACCACAAACCAATCTAGGCGCATCGCCAACTCCCTTGTCTCGAGGGTTTCTTCCGGGTAAGCATCATGCTGCCTAGATCGCATCTTGCGATCTAGGCAGTACGCGTTTATTCGTTGTTCATGTGTTGCTCGTGCTGAAGCCTTGTTGATGGCGAGCAACGTAGTTATCATAGATGTGTTAGGGTTAGCATTGTTCATCGTATCATAGCTGTCGTCGTGCAACCCTTAGACGTCTAGCCGTCCTTACACCTATCTTAGGTGTAAGGGCAGCACCCCGCTTGATTATTATTTAGCAGATCCGATCCGTTATGATTGCTCCTTGTTCTACAAGGATTAGTTTAATATCTGCATAGTTAGGCCTTACAAACGGGTTGAAGGATCCAGTGGCGCGTAGGGTGTAGTTTGCTAGCCCTAGACAGGATGTTCGGGGATCAACTTCGTGTTGGTTTTTAGGCCTTGTCTAGGGTCGGTTTACGATCACCGTGCGTGGCCGCCAGGGTCAATCACGAGTAGGATGTTCCGATTATGCGGTGAAAGCCCTAAATCGTAGTAGGTCGTTTTAGCTTTATTTTGATCAAGCAGGACCACCATCTGATCGTACACCTCGTACGGATCATGGGTGGATCGGCTCTTTGAGCCGATTCACGGAGACAACCCGAGAGCCGATCGAGGCTCGTATTTAATGTTTACGTGTATGCCATGCAGGAAACTAAGCGAGGCAAATCCAACACCTTCCCGATCGGGTATAGATCGGGTGGCACGCCCTTGCACCAGGCATCGGACGTGCGTGCCGAGTCTTTGCGGGCCGTCGCTCGGAGGGACCAGGGCCAGCCGCAGTCCTGGGAGCCTCCCGGCTCTATCGTGTTGCCCGTCGCTGCTCACCGGTGGGTTTCTGACCGCAACAAGAGGAAAATATGGTTGTAAAAAATTTCATGTTACTAAAACACCTCTCTTTTTGCTGAAAATCTTGAAGTTGCACTTGTTTTATCTTTCTATGCTTGTTGCATTACGCTTCATGAACTTGTTTATTTACAAGATTCCTATGCATAGGAAGCATGTTAGACTTAAATTTATTTTGAATTTGCCTCTTGATGCTCTCTTTTGCTTCAAATACTATCTCTTGCGAGTGCATCATTAAAACTGCTGAGCCCATCTTAATGGCTATAAAGAAAGAACTTCTTGGGAGATAACCCATGTGTTTATTTTGCTACGAGTACCTATATTTTATATTTGTGTCTTGGAAGTTGTTACTACTGTAGCAACCTCTCCTTATCTTATTTTTATTGCATTGTTGTGCCAAGTAAAGTCTTTGATAGTAAGGTTCATACTAGATTTGGATTACTCGCGAGAAACAGATTTCTTGCTGTCACGAATATGGGCCTAATTCTCTGTAGGTAACTCAGAAAATTATGCCAATTTACGTGAGTGATCCTCAGATATGTACGAAACTTTCATTCAATTTGAGCATTTTCATTTGAGCAAGTCTGGTGCCTCTTTCAAATTCGTCTTTACGGACTATTCTGTTTTGACAGATTCTGCCTTTTATTTCGCATTGCTTCTTTCGCTGTGTTGGGTTGATTTCTTTGTTCCATTACCTTCCAGTAGCTTTGAGCAATGTCCGGAAGTGTTAAGAATGATTGTGTCACCTCCGAACATGTGAGTTTTTGATTATGCACTAACCCTCTAATGAGTTTGTTTTGAGTTTGGTGTGGAGGAAGTTTTCAAGGGTCAAGAGAGGAGGATGATATACTATGATCAAGAAGAGTGAAAGCTCTAAGCTTGGAGATGCCCCGGTGGTTCACCCCTGCATATTTTAAGAAGACTCAAGCGTCTAAGCTTGGGGATGCCCAAGGCATCCCCTTCTTCATCGACAACATTATCAGGTTCCTCCCCTGAAACTATATTTTTATTCCATCACATCTTATGTGCTTTGCTTGGAGCGTCTGTTTGTTTTTATTTTTGTTTTGTTTGAATAAAATTGATCCTAGCATTCATTGTGTGGGAGAGAGACACGCTCCGCTGTTGCATATGGACAAATATGTCCTTAGGCTTTACTCATAGTATTCATGGCGAAGGTTGAACCTTCTTCGTTAAATTGTTATATGGTTGGAATTGGGAAATGCTACATGTAGTAATTCTAAAATGTCTTGGATAATGTGATACTTGGCAATTGTTGTGCTCATGTTTAAGCTCTTGCATCATATACTTTGCACCCATTAATGAAGAAATACATAGAGCTTGCTAAAATTTGGTTTGCATAATTGGTCTCTCTAAAGTCTAGATAATTTCTAGTATTGAGTTTGAACAACAAGGAAGACGGTGTAGAGTCTTATAATGTTTACAATATGTCTTTTATGTGAGTTTTGCTGCACCGGTTCATCCTTGTGTTTGTTTCAAATAACCTTGCTAGCCTAAACCTTGCATCGAGAGGGAATACTTCTCATGCATCCAAAATCCTTGAGCCAACCACTATGCCATTTGTGTCCACCATACCTACCTACTACATGGTATTTCTCCGCCATTCCAAAGTAAATTGCTTGAGTGCTATCTTTAAAATTTCCATCATTCACCTTTGCAATATATAGCTTAAAAACTATTGTGGTATTGAATATGTATATGCACT
>NC_061510.1:392010068-392187427 GCF_022539505.1 Lolium rigidum
AAGCATTAAAGAGGAGTCCATTATCTCTTGTCTATGTTGTCCCGGTATGGATGTCTAAGTTGAGAATAATCAAAAGCGAGAAATCCAAATGCGAGCTTTCTCCTTAGACCTTTGTACAGCGGCATAGAGGTACCCCTTGTGAAACTTGGTTAAAGCATATGTATTGCGGTGATAATCCAGGTAGTCCAAGCTAATTAGGACAAGGTGCGAGCACTATTAGTACACTATGCATGAGGCTTGCAACTTATAAGATATAATTTACATGATGCATATGCTTTATTACTACCGTTGACAAAATTGTTTCATGTTTTCAAAATCAAAGCTCTAGCACAAATATAGCACCGATGCTTTTCCTCTATGAGGACCATTCTTTTACTTTCAATGTTGAGTCAGCTTCACCTATTTCTCTCCACCTCAAGAAGCAAACACTTGTGTGAACTGTGCATTGATTCCTACATACTTGCTTATTGCACTTATTATATTACTCTATGTTGACAATATCCATGAGATATACATGTTACAAGTTGAAAGCAACCGCTGAAACTTAATCTTCTTTTGTGTTGCTTCAATACCTTTACTTTGAATTATTGCTTTATGAGTTAACTCTTATGCAAGACTTATTGATGCTTGTCTTGAAGTGCTATTCATGAAAAGTCTTTGCTTTATGATTCACTTGTTTACTCATGTCATACACATTGTTTTGATCGCTGCATTCTCTACATATGCTTTACAAATAGTATGATCAAGATTATGATGGCATGTCACTCCAGCAAATTATCTTTGTTATCATGCTTGTACCCGGCCGGGACGAGCAGGTAACTGCTTTGGGGATGCCGATACGTCTCCAACGTATCGATAATTTCTTGTGTTCCATGCCACATTATTGATGTTATCTACATGTTTTATGCACACTTTATGTCATATTCGCGGCATTTTCTCGGAACTCAACCTATTAACAAGATGCCGAGCAGCGCTTGCCAAGCTTGCCGCTTTTGGTTTCAGAAATCCTAGTAAAGGAAATATTCTCGGAATTGGACGAAATCAAAGCCCAGCCAGGCCTATTTCTCACGAATGCCTTTCCCGCATGACTCGAAGACGGTGACGAAGCGGCCGGCCGCGGTGAGCCAAACCCCAGGGCGGCGCGGCCCCCCCTCGGCCGCGCCGCCCTGTGGTGTGGGCCCCCCGTGCTCCGCTCCCCGACTTGCCCTTCCGCCTACTTAATAGCCTCCGTGGACGAAAACCCCCGCCACCGAGAGCCACGATACGGTAAACTCACTCGAGACGCTGGCCGCCGTAATTTGGCGGGATGAGTTAGAAACCGTCCCGGACTCTGTAACTTGTACAAAACGAAACCCTCGGCTCCACCTCTTATATAAAGGGGGAGTCGAGGGACGAGAAGATCATCGAATCATTGTTCACAAACCCTAGTTTTCATAATCGTCGAGTACTTTTCGGCTGAAACCTTCGAGATCTACTTGCCCTCTACTTCTAACTAAACCCTAGCCTATAACCCGTAGGCATTGACAAGTTGATACCTTGTCACCGGGAGCCTCCCGGCTCTACTGTGTTGCCCGTCGCTGCTCGCCGGTGGGTTTCTGACCGCAACAACATCTTATAAGTTGCAAGCCTCATGCATAGTGTACTAATAGTACTCGCACCTTGTCCTAATTAGCTTGGATTAACACTGATTATCATTGCATAGCATATGTTTCAACCAAGTTTCACAAAGGGGTACCTCTATGCCGCCTGTACAAAGGTCTAAGGAGAAAGCTCGCATTGGATTTCTCGCTTTTGATTATTCTCAACTTAGACATCCATACCGGGACAACATAGACAACGAGATAATGGACTCCTCTTTAATGCATAAGCATTCAACAACGAGTTAATATTCTCATAAGAGATTGAGGATTAGCTGTCCACACCGAAACTTCCACCATGAATCATGCCTTTAGTTAGCGGCCCAATGTTCTTCTCTAACGAGTATGCATACTCAAACCATTTGATTGTGAGAACCGCCCTTACTTCGGACAAGACGAACATGCATAGCAACTCACATGATATTCAACAAAGGTAAAAGAGTTGATGGCGTCCCCAGAAAACATGGTTACCGCTCAACAAGCAACTTATTAAGAAATAAGACACATAAGTACATATTCTTCACCACGATAGTTTTTAAGCTATTTTATCCCATGAGCTATATATTGCAAAGGTAAAGAATAGAAGTTTTAAAGGTAGAACTCAAGTAATGTACTTTGGAATGGCGGAGAAATAACATGTGGTAGGTAGGTATGGTGGACACAAATGGCATGGTTATTGGCTCAAGGATTTGGATGCACGAGAAGAATTCCTCTCAATACAAGGCTAGGCTAGCAAGGTTGTTTGAAGCAAACTCAAGTATAAAAGGTGCAGCAAAGCTCACATATGAACATATTGTAGCTATTATAAGACTTTGCATTGTCTCCTTGTTGTTTAAACACCTCAACCAGAAAATATCTAGACTCTAGAGATCAATCATGCAAACCAAATTTTAACAAGCTCTATGTAGTTATTCATTAATGAGTACAAGGTACATGATGCAAGAGCTTAAACAAGATCTATATGAGCACAACAATTGCCAAGTATCACATTATTCAAGACATTAAACCATTTACCACATGCGGCATTTTCCGTTTCCAACCATATAACAATGAATGAAGTAGTTCAAATTTCGCAATGAACATTAAAGATGAAGCTAAGAACACATGTGTTCATACGAAACAGCAGAGCGTGTCTCTCTCCCAAACAAAGAATGCTAGGATCCGATTTATTCAAACAAAAACAAAAATAAAAAACAAACAGACGCTCCAAGTAAAGCACATAAGATGTGACGGAATAAAAATATAGTTTCACTAGAGGAACCTGATAAGTTGTCGATGAAGAAGGGATGCCTTGGCCATCCCCAAGCTTAGATGCTTGAGTCTTCTTAAAATATGCAGGGATGAACCACGGGGGCATCCCCAAGCTTTGACTTTTCACTCTTCTTGATCATATTGTATCATCCTCCTCTCTTGACCCTTGAAAACTTCATCCACACCAAACTCGAAACAAACTCATTAGAGGGTCAGTGCATAATTCATATATTCAGAGGTGACATAATCATTCTTAACACTTCTGGACATTGCACAAAGCTACTGAAAGTTAATGGAACAAAGAAATCCATCTAACATAGCAAAACAGGCAATGCGAAATAAAAGGCGAGAATCTGTCAAAACGAACAGTTCGTAAAGACGAATTTTAAAGTGGCACCAGACTTGCTCAGATGAAAATGCCCAAATTGAATGAAAGTTGCGTACATATCCGAGGATCACGCACGTAAATTGGCAGATTTTTTTGATTTTTCTACGGAGACTACTGCCCAAATTCGTGACAGCAAGAAATCTGTTCCTACGCGAGTAATCCAAATCTAGTATTGGCTTTACTATCAAAGACTTTACTTGGCACAACAATGCAATAAAATAAATATAAGGAGAGGTTGCTACAGTAGTAAACAACTTCCAAGACTCAAATATAAAATAAAGTGCAGAAGTAAAATAATGGGTTATCTCCCATAAGCGCTTTTCTTTAACGCCTTTCAGCTAGGCGCAGAAAGTGTGTATCAAGTAACATCAAGAGATGAAGCATCGACATTACCTCGGGCTTTATGCATACCTTTCTTATTCTTTTTCTTACTCTTTGGTTTAGGGAACACATGTCTACCTCCCGGTGTAGAGGTGAATTTTAGGGTGCCTTCTCCCACATCTATGATCTGCTCCCAATAGTTTCAGCGGGGATCTTCCGAGTGTGATTTGTCCTGTTCCTACACATTCAATAACAAGATAATCAGTGGATATTGTTCTTCCAAGAATGGTTGTATGCCCACCCTCGGCTATTCCCTTAGGAATTATAACGAGTTATCAATAAGAGTTATTCCTTCTCCCCCTTCAACGAGTCCCCAAAGTGTCAAAGATTCATAAATACTCTTAGGCATGAGGCAAAATTCGGACATAATATCACGAGTTGGCATGAAAAGTTTTACCACCAATAACAATTTTAATAGTAGGGTCCCATATTGAAGGTTCGAGTTCACCAAAACTTGATCAAGACGGTTACGAACATAACTATAATTTTTTTCCAAGCAAGATGCACTTGTCTCAAGAGTGTTTAATCTATTATAAATGCTAATAAGAGCTGAATCAAAGTTATTAGCTGAACTATGTGATGCAACCAATTTTTTTATGGCATTAAAAGCTTGATCACCGTCGCAATGAAGGAAATCTCCTCCCACTACAGACATCCAAGGCATATTTATAGCGAATCATAAGCCCAAAATAAAAGTTACTAAGGAGCAAACTTAGAGTCATTTGAGGTTCAGTTTTACGATAAGAATCAAAAATTCTGGACCAAGCATCTTTAAAACTCTCCTCATCCCCTTGTTGAAAAGTGAAGACTAATTCCTCAGGTGAAGAAGTAACAGGTGCAGAACTAGACATGATAACAAAAGTAAAATGCAAGTAAGTAATTTTTTTGTGTTTTTGATATAGAGAACAAGACAGTAAATAAAGTAAAACTAGCAACTAATTTTTTTGTGTTTTGATATAATGCAGCAAACAAAGCAGTAAATAAAGTAAAGTAAAACAAAGCAAGACAAAAACAAAAGTAAAGAGATTGGAAGTGGAGACTCCCCTTGCAGCGTGTCTTGATCTCCCCGGCAACGACGCCAGAAATTTAGCTTGATGACGCGTAAAGCACACGCCCGTTGGGAACCCCAAGTGGAAGGTGTGATGCGTACAGCAGCAAGTTTCCCTCGATAAGAAACCAAGGTTTATCGAACCGAGTAGGAGTCAAGAAGCACGTTGAAGGTTGATGGCGGAGGAGTGTAGTGCGGCGCAACACCGGGGATTCGGCGCCAACGTGGAACCCTGCACAACACAATCACGGAACTTTGCCCCAACGTAACGACGAGGTTGTCAATCTCACCGGCTTGCTTGTAAACAAAGGATTAGATGTATAGTGCGGATGATGATGGTTGTTTGCGAAGAACAAGTAAAGAATAATTGCGGCGGTTTGTATTTCGGATGTAAAGAATAGGACCGGGGTCCACGGTTCACTAGCGGTGTCTCTCCCATAAGATAGCAGATGTTGGGTGAACAAATTACAGTTGGGCAATTGACAAATAAAGAAGGCATAACAATGCACATACATATATCATGATGAGTACTATGAGATTTAATCGGGGCATTACGACAAAGTACATAGACCGCTATCCGAGCATGCATCTATGCCTAAAAAGTCCACCTTCGAGTTATCATCCGAACCCCTCCAGTATTAAGTTGTAAACAACGAGACAATTGCATTAAGTATGGTGCGTAATGTAATCAACACAAATATCCTTAGACAAAGCATCGATGTTTTATCCCTAGTGGCAACAGACACATCCACAACCTTAGAACTTTACTCGTCATCGTCCTGCATTTAATGGAGGCATGAACCCACTATCGAGCATAAATACTCCCTCTTGGAGTCACAAGTATCAACTTGGCCAGAGCCTCTACTAGCAACGGAGAGCATGCAAGAACATAAATAACACATATGATAGATTGATAATCGACTTGACATAGTATTCAATATTCATCGGATCCCAACAAACACAACATGAAGGATTACAAATAGATGATCTTGATCATGATAGGCAGCTCACAAGATCTAACATGATAGCACAATGGGGAGAAGACGACCATCTAGCTACTGCTATGGACCCATAGTCCAGGGGTGAACTACTCACACATCGATCCGAAGGCGATCATGGCGATGAAGAGACCTCCGGGAGATGATTCCCCTCTCGGCGGGGTGCGGAGGCGATCTCCTGAATCCCCCGAGATGGGATTGGCGGCGGCGGCGTCTCCGGAAGGTTTTCCGTATCGTGGCTCTCGCGTCGGGGGTTTCACAACGAAGACTATATGTAGGCGGAAGGGCAGGTCGGGGGCCACACAAGGGCCCCACACGCCGAGGCCGCGCGGCCGGCACCGGGCCGCGCCGCCTGTTGTGGCGGCGCCTCGTGGCCCCACTTTGTAAGTCTTCCGGTCTTCCGGAAGCTTCGTGCAAAAATAGGACCCCGGGCGTTGATTTCGTCCAATTCCGAGAATATTTCCTTACTAGGATTTACGAAACCAAAAACAGCGAGAAAACAACGAATCGGCTCTTCAGCATCTCGTCAATAGGTTAGTGCCGGAAAATGCATAAATATGACATATAATGTGTATAAAACATGTGAGTATCATCATAAAAGTAGCATGGAACATAAGAAATTATAGATACGTATGGGACGTATCACCCGGCGGCGGTCGGCATTTCCTGCCGGCGCTTCCTTCCGTGAGGGCCGAGGCTGCCCTTCTTCTGGCGCTTGGCGGGTGGGGCCCCGCTGGGACCGGCATCCTCAGCCGGAGCTTGGTTCTTCCGGCGCTTGGGTGCCTGGCCTCTCTGGGCCAAAGTATCCAGGAATTCCTGGCCAACCTCAGCGGCCAGGGGGGCGACGTGCTCAAGAACCTGAGGGTTCGCAGCAGCTGAGTGGGATGCTACACAGGAAAAGAATATGAGATGAAGAAAATCGCAAAATACCTCAAGTACAATGACCTCATCATCTGTATCCGAATCAACTGCCGGACTCTGAGTGGAAAAGTTACCGGGGCGTTTGCCATGTGTTGGCCCCATCGGATGCGGTACCCTTACGTATGGATTCGGGTCCACGTCGTCCGGGAACTTGTGCTTGGGGGCGTACCGGGGCAGCTCCTGTCTAGCGATCCGGGAGAAGTTGCCCTGCATAATGAAACACCAAGTTAGAACAAAGGTTCGCAAGTTAACCGGAAGGGGTGTTCCGGAAGTCCCGAGATCTTACTCGGGGAGGATGATCGGTGCGGCTGTAGGGTTTCCACCCATACTTCCCGTCGGGCCGCAGGGTGTTCCGACATATTTGCCTAGCCTTCAGGATGAAATCGTCGGGGCTCAGCGAGAAGGTGGTTATCCGGGTTGGATCCCTTTGACCCGACATTTGGCTCATCTTGTGAGCACGGCGCTGCAGGGGCAAGACCCGACGCGAGAGAAATGACCGGACAATATCGTCCGAGCTGAGGTTGGTCTCCTCCTTGAAGAGATTGATGAAATCGGCCACCCGCTTGGATTCTTTATGATTCTTGGGGTGATGGAGCCAATTGGTCATGGCCGGAGGTCCGGGCACGTATTCCGGAAGATTAATGAAATCTTCCGGACCTCCGTTCCGGACATAGAAAAAGGATTTTTGCCAAGTCCGGACAGATTCCAGACCGGCAAGTTTATAAAAAACGCTCCCTTGGCGGGCCGAGAGGATGCAGCCCCCGCACCGGACAAAGGGCTTGGGCTGCGGAAGAGTGGTGTCCTGGATGGAATTCTTCCGGAGGTTGTAGAAGTAAGAAAAATTATCTACAGAAAGAGTGATACCGACGTATCCCTCCATGAAAGCGGTAAAAGAGGAGAGGTAGAAGATGGAGTTGCCCGGGAGGTGATGGGGCTGAAGCTCGTAGAAGTCAAGGAAGTCTCGGAAGAAGTACGAGACCAGAAGGCCTTGGCCGCGCTCAAAATGGGCGGCAAAGACAACGTATTCCCCTAGCTGGGGCGCATGCTTTAGCTCTGGGCCGGGGATCCGGCATAAGACCTCTTCTGGTATCCAGCGGGACCGGTAGAGCCAGTCGATTTTGGCCTGGGTAACGTATAAGAGTCCAAATCGATGCCGGGAAATTCCGCATCGGCGCCTTCGCCCGGGCCGCCGGCATGTTCTTCGTCGTTGCCGATGAGCTTCTCAGAGCCCCCGGCATCTTCTTCGGATTGGGCGAGGTCCTCCTCGAGCCCATCAGGTTGGTCTACCGGAACCTCTTCTCCCAAGGCTTTCGGGCTCTCGCTAAACCGGGTGCTGGTGGAGAGATCCGGATCGGATTCTTCGGTTGACATTTTGGCTAAGTGTCGGGAAAGCGCTAAAAACAAGTTTCTCACAACCTACTTCTTCCTGAAGATCTACGAAAGGAGGAAAAACGAAAATAAAAGGGGAGTAAATATTCTACCGCGCCAGTAACAAACGGAAAACGGCAAGAGTGTAGGATCTGTGAGCACTAACCTGAGGGCGGCGGCGGAGATTCGGAGGCCCGACGGAGTCAACGACCCGCCGGAGTTCGGAGAGAAGGTGGACAACGGCGGCGAGCGAAGAAGCAGAGGAAGCCGTACTGCTCCCTGGAGATGAAGATGCGGATGCGGGGCTTGAAGAAGGTCAGCGAGTGCGCTCCGCAGGACCTTCGCGCGAGAGCTCGCTGGAAAGCACGGGCAAGCACGGGCTCGACGGCGGCGACGGCGGGAGGAGCTCGAACGGCGATGGGCGCAAGTGCTCTGGAAATGGGGTGAATGCGAAGTGGAGACGACGAGGAACCGTTGCTCCTTAAATAGGAGATGGGTTCGTGGGCCGGGGCGCGGCCGAGCCCGCTCCACTTTGCCTGTGGGCCACCACGTGGCGTAGTGGTGCACGCGTTGCGGGCAAGGTGCCACACTAAGGCCACAGGAATCCGGAACGGCGGCGAGGATCCGGTGCGGCGTATTAATTGCGTGCGCGGGAGTCAAAACGATTTGACCAATGACACTGGCGCGCTAGACACAGTGCGCATGTCTCTACCGTGCGCAGTTCCCGAGATATTCTCGACTTCGCCGAGGAGACTTAAATCGCTAGGCTACCGGAAAGAGATACCGGTGGTTTGGTTGAGAACGTTACAATGGTCTAAGTCCGGCAAAGAAAAGCCGGAAGAGTTAAAAATGGAAACCGGAAGAACTAATTCGGTACGATTGGTTTGAGAACCTCGCATGGTCCGACAGATAGAATCTGCCGGACTATACCAGCTTCGGGGACTAATGTCGGGGGGATGGCCCTCGGTAGGCCAAAGGTATGGCAAAGTTTCCATGTTTCTTTCTTAAAGATGCCGGATTGGAGGTCAATCCGGATGGTTTTGAAAAGCTGGAAAGAGCAAGTTAAAACCTACCGGTATCCCAGATCGGGTATACCGGAGATCGGTAAACATGAGAGGTACCGGTATGAATTTCACTATAGCCTGTCGGCACTCTGGTCAAAGATTCTCTCCAAGACTAGAGGACAAGGATGAGCTAAGCAAAGTAACTTTAATCGAAGCCCTGGCGCCAAAGGACCAAGGTGACGTTAAAGGTACCGGAGGAGGTCATCACCCCCTGATTAAAGTCAAGACTGAAGTCATTCGGACCAAAGAAGCTTTATAAAGTAGATTACATCACACTAGATGCCATTAGGGTTCATTCCCTTGTAAGCCACCCTCTCCCCTATATAAGGAGAGGGGGCACACCCCTGCGCGAGAGAGAGACTTCAGAGAGATTAGACGACCGATCTAGGGCAGGGCTAGTTCATAGAGCTTGTACTGTTCATCTTCAACCTCTGGCCAAGGCCAAGTTCATCAATAAAGATACCGGTTTCCACCCAGAATAATTCCCTGTGTTAACCAAACCCTCCCCCGAATCCTCTAGCGCACATTCGGCCCCAAGTTAAGCCATCCCATGGCATCTGTCTGTTCACCACGACGATACTACATCATGCAAGAGAAGCTGAAGCACAGTTGGCTGAGGCGGCGCAAATCAAAGGCCGTGCTACGGGAGCTGGGTGTTTCACGCCTAGGGCGCCCTCACCTACGACGCCGGCGCCATCTACGCGCTCTGCCCCGTACTCTACTCCGTCTAGCAAGCAGGTCTCCAATGTGACCAACACAAAGAAGTCCGAATCTGCTGCAAGTACGAGTGGTTCTAGCATGTCTACAGCGCGCAACCGCGATATGAATTTCCATACATGTGGTGGCAAGGGTCACTTCAAGAGAGATTGTCCAAACCGCAAAGTTATGATTGTTAATGAGGACAATGAGTATGAGATTGGAGATGATGTTGATCCATATGCTCCAGAAGATGATGACTATGACACTGATGGTGTAGTTGCATATCCGTCTGATGCTCGCACTATTGTTGTGTCTCAGCGTGCTCTTAATGTGTTGCCAAGTGCATCTACTCAGCGCTGCAATCTGTTCCAAACAAAGGCTTTAGTTGGTCCTGACAAGGCTTGCAAGGTCATTATTGATGGCGGGAGTTGCCGCAATTTAGCAAGCAAGGAGTTGTGTACCAAGCTGAATTTGAAGTATCTACCGCACCCGCATCCATACTATATTCAGTGGTTGAGCGACAATGGTGAGATGAAGGTAAACCACATGGTGCGTGTTGAGTTTGAGATTGGACCGTATAAGGATTCCATTGATTTTGATGTGGTTCCTATGAAGGTGTGCCATCTACTATTGGGTCGGCCTTGGCTCTATGATCGTTCTGTGCAACACAATTGTCGTGCGAATACATATCACTTGGAGTTCAAGGGCAAGAAAATCAATTTACAACCTATGTCACCACAATAAATTGTCAATGAATCTCGTCAGAAAGTTGAAGTAAACTTGGAGGATGCACCTTTAGATAGGCGAGAGAATTGTAATGTCATGAGTGATATAACGAAAAGTGAGAGAGTGAATTCCTTAGTGCTTTTAGCCACCAAAGAAGACATGAGAGAATTTAGTGAGGACCCTACAGCCATGCCTCTTGTGCTCATGTACAAGGGTACGGTTTTGGTTTCTAACGACATGGCCCCTCTTCCTCTTGGTGTTTCTAATGTTTTGCAGGAATTCCGCGACGTGTTCCCGGAGGAGGTGCCAGCAGGACTACCACCATTGCGTGGTATTGAGCATCAAATTGACTTGATCCCCGGCGCCTTGCTGCCCAATAGGGCTCCATATAGAACAAATCCCGAAGAGATGAAGGAGATACAAAAGCAAGTACAAGCGCTACTCGAAAAGGTTATATCCGCATAAGCCTTAGTCCTTTTGATTTTCCTGTTATTCTAGTTCCTAAGAAAGATGGTACATGGCGCATGTGTGTAGATTGTAGAGCGATAAACAACATTACTATTCCATATCGTCATCCTATTCCCCGTTTAGAGGATATGCTAGATGAATTGAGTGGTGATGCTGTTTTCTCTAAAATTGATTTGCATAGTGGTTATCATCAAATTAGGATGAAAGAAGGGGATGAGTGGAAAACAGCCTTTAAAACAAAATTTGGTTTATATGAGTGGTTAGTAATGCCTTTTGGTCAAACTAATGCACCTAGCACCTTCATGAGACTGATGAACCATGTTTTGCGTCATTTTATTGGCAAGTTTGTGGTTGTGTACTTTGATGACATATTAATCTACCGCCGCCATGAATCTGATCATACTATACATATTAGACATGTTTTGCAAGTGTTGCGTGATAATCAACTCTATGGTAATCTTGAGAAGTGCACATTTTGCAAAGATAAGGTCATATTTCTGGGTTATGTTGTCTCTAAGCATGGAGTAGAAGTAGATGTGTCTAAAATTGAAGCTATTCAAAATTGGCCTACTCCCATGAATGTGAGTCAAGTAAGAAGTTTTCATGGTCTAGCTGGGTTTTATAGAAGATTTGTGCCCAACTTTAGTACTATTGCTGCACCTTTGAATGACTTAACTAAAAAGGGTGTTGTCTTTGAGTGGGGCGCAGCCGAAGATCATGCTTTTGATGAACTGAAAAGATTGTTAACTTCTACACCATTGCTTGCACTTCCTGATTTCAATAAGCAATTTGAGACTGAATGTGATGCTAGTGGTATTGGAATTGGTGGTGTGTTGATGCAAGAGGGTCGCCCAATTGCATATTTTTTTGAGAAACTTTCTGGTGCTAAGTTGAACTATCCTATATATGATAAAGAATTGTATGATTTAATTAGAGTTCTTGAGGTTTGGCAACATTATTTGTGGCCAAAAGAATTTATCATACATTCTGATCATGAAGCTTTGAAATATCTGAAAGCCCAATCTACTTTGCATAAGCGTCTTGCTAAGTGGGTTGAGTTCATTGAGTCTTTTCCATACATTATCAAGCATAAGAAGGGAAAAGATAATATTGTTGCTGATGCTTTATCTAGGAAGAATATGCTATTAACTCAACTTGATGTTAAAATTCCTGGATTAGAGATACTATGTGATTTGTATGCTACTGATCATGATTTTGCTGAACCATGTCGCTTGTGTGCTATTGGTAAAGCATGGGAAAAATATCACATACATGATGGGTTCTTGTTTAGGGCTAACAAACTATGTGTTCCAGAATCGTCTGTGCGTTTGCTCTTATTGCAGGAATCACATGTTGGAGGTTTGATGGCTCACTTTGGGCGTGAGAAGACGCTACTCATGCTAGCTGACCACTTTTATTGGCCAAAGATGAGGCGGGATGTGGACAGGTATGTGAAGAGATGCATTACTTGCAACAAGTCCAAGTCCAAGCTGAAGCCTCACGGTTTGTATACTCCTGTACCGGCACCTACTACACCTTGGAAGGATATTAGTATGGATTTTGTGTTGGGTTTGCCGCGTACTAAAAGAGGCCATGATTCTATATTTGTGGTAGTGGATAGATTCTCTAAGATGTCACACTTTATTGCCTGCCACAAGAGCGACGATGTGTCGCATATTGCTAACCTGTTTTTCAGGGAGATTGTACGTCTACATGGAGTCCCGAAGACTATTGTTTCTGATCGTGACGTGAAGTTTATTAGCTACTTCCGGAAGACGCTTTGGAGAAAGGCTGGGGACGAAGCTGCTTTTCAGCACTACTTGTCATCCCCAAACTGATGGTCAAACTGAAGTGGTGAATAGAACATTGTCACAACTGTTGAGATCCATGATCAAGAAGAACCTGAAGGAGTGGGAAGAGTGTTTGCTGCATGTGGAGTTTTCTTACAACAGGGCGGTGCATTCTACCACGGAGTTGTGTCCTTTTGAGGTGGTGTATGGTTTCAAACCCATTACTCCGCTTGATTTGTTGCCTCTACCCATACATGAGAGAGTCAACATGGAGGCATCCAAGAGGGCAGATTTTGTGCGAAAGATTCATGTGAAGACTAAAGAGTTGATAGAGAAGAAAGGCAAGAGCAATGCTGCAAGGATGAACAAGAAGTGCAAGGAGATATTGTTCAAGCCCGGTGATATGGTCTGGGTACATTTTCACAAGGATAGGTTCCCGAAGCTACGGAAGTCCAAGTTACTTCCTCGTGGTGCTGGTCCTTACAAAGTGCTTGCCAAGATCAATGATAATGCATACTCGATAGATCTTCCAGATGATGAGTTTGATGTCAGTAATTCTTTCAATGTGGCTGATTTGACACCATATGACGGAGAAGACCTTGGAGCGTCGAGGTCAACGCCTTTTGAAGGGGGGAGATGATCAGGACATCCCTACCTCACTACTACCTCTGTCATTACAAGATGAAGATGAAGTTGCTGTGAATCTCAAGTCCAATGAAGTTAGGATTGGACCAATGACACGAGCTCGTACGAAGCTACTTAAACAACAGGTGAACTTGTTCCTAAGCGATACTTTGATCGATGAGAACTTTATACTGCCTAAGTCGTATTACTTATGTATGATCAGGTACGAGGAGGAACCAAGCATCGCACGAGGAGGAGAGGAGCAGCTGGACAAGAAGCTGGACGTGAAGCTGGACATGGAGCTGGACGTCAAGACATCCCATGGACGCGCGAGGGAGGAGCGGGAGGCATGCGCGAGAGGAGGACATCTTCAGGCCGGCACCAGGCCCGGTCAGACCGGCCGTGGCGCCGGGCCATCCGGTCCCAGCCCCGGTCGGCCGGCTCCCACGCCGGATGAGCCCGGTCCAGACCGGATCCTACACTTGTGCCAACCGGGCCAACATCCAGGGATCCTGGACGCTTAGTCCGGTTGTCACCCGGTCCCAGGCCCGGTCCAAACCGGACCACCCGGTCCCACGGCCGGTCAACCGGATTCCAGACCGGACGAGTCCGAGCCTGTCTCGACCAGATCTATTCTGGATCGGTTATTTTTGTATCTTTTCTACCTGAGGTCGTCCTGAACGCCTATATAAGTCCCCAGGACGCCCCCAAAGTAGCTTTAGACCACGTTTAAGATAAACCCTAGTTCATAGTTGTTTGCTTTGCAACTCTATTGAATCTCTACACCCGATTGCATTGATTTGGTGTGGAACCTCTGAAAGTCTTGTGTGATCTGCTGTTCCATTGGGAATTAGGAGGTTGCAACTTACCGCTTCATGGTTGGCGGCTACGTGCGCAAGTGTGTGGAGTTGCGAATATCTTGCAGGGTTTGAGAGCTGTTGCATTGGCGACAGGGACCAATCGAGAGATCTCGTTGCGTCATACAAGTTATCTTCCACTACATCGTCGTGTATCTCCGCTGTGTTCATCCCGTGATCATCATCACCACCGTTGCTTACTGAGAAGATCGGGCCACCCCTTATCATAAATTATATGAGGTAGTTTATACCTATGATGAGTCAATCTTGGGAGGTAAGGAAGAGTTATAGGAGCTATATAAGTCTACTTTTCATGATAGAGTTGGTAATCATATATGATTCACTTGAGAGTCATGATGTGATGGAGTAGAACATCATGAGTGAGTTAACAAGAGTATGATGAGAAGGAAGATTTTAAAGAATAGTTCAAAAACACAGGTGATGGCGTGTAACTCACACGTTCGTTGGGAACCCCAAGAGGAAGGTATGATGCGCACAGCAGCAAGTTTTCCCTCAGAAAGAAACCAAGGTTTATCGAACCAGGAGGAACCAAGAAGCACGTTGAAGGTTGATGGCGGCGGGATGTAGTGCAGCGCAACACCAGAGATCCTGGCGCCAACGTGGAACCTGCACAACACAACCAAAATACTTTGCCCCAACGAAACAGTGAGGTTGTCAATCTCACCGGCTTGCTGTAACAAAGGATTAACCGTATTGTGTGGAAGATGATTGTTTGCGAGAAAACAAGTAAAACAAGTATTGCGAGCAGATTTGTATTTCGAGTATTAAAGAATGGACCGGGGTCCACAGTTCACTAGAGGTGTCTCTCCCATAAGATAAAAGCATGTTGGGTGAACAAATTACGGTCGGGCAATTGACAAATAGAGAGAGCATAACAATGCACATACATGTCATGATAAGTATAGTGAGATTTAATTGGGTATTACGACAAAGTACATAGACCGCCATCCAACTGCATCTATGCCTAAAAAGTCCACCTTCGAGGTTATCGTCCGAACCCCTTCCGAGTATTAAGTTGCAAAGCAACGAGACAATTGCATTAAGTATGGTGCGTAATGTAATCAACAACTACATCCTCGAACATAGCGCCAATGTTTTATCCCTAGTGGCAACAGACACAACACAACTTTAGAACTTTCGTCACTTGTCCCAGGTGTCAATGCGGGCATGAACCCACTATCGAGCATAAATACTCCCTCTTGGAGTTAAGAGCAAAAACTTGGCCAGAGCCTCTACTAATAACGGAGAGCATGCAAGATCATAAACAACACATATGTAATAACTTGATAATTAACATAACATGGTATTCTCTATCCATCGGATCCCGACAAACACAACATGGAGTATTACGGATAGATGATCTTGATCATGTTAGGCAGCTCACAAGATCCAACAATGAAGCACAATGAGGAGAAGACAACCATCTAGCTACTGCTATGGACCCATAGTCCAGGGGTGAACTACTCACTCATCACTCCGGAGGCGACCATGGCGGTGTAGAGTCGTCCGGGAGATGAATCCCCTCTCCGGCGAGGTGCCGGAGGAGATCTCCGAATCCCCGAGATGGGATTGGCGGCGGCGGCGTCTCCGGAAGGTTTTCCGTATCGTGGTTTTTCGCATCGGGGGTTTCGCGACGGAGGCTTTAAGTAGGCGGAAGGGCGAGTCGGAGGGCTGACGAGGGGCCCACACCATAGGGCGGCGCGGCCCCCCTTGGCCGCGCGGCCCTATGGTGGCGGCGCCTCGTCGCCCCACTTCGTATCCCTTCCGGTCTTCTGGAAGGTTCGTGGCAAAATAGGACCCTGGGTCTTGATTTCGTCCAATTCCGAGAATATTTCGTTACTAGGATTTCTGAAACCAAAAACAGTAGAAAACGACAAGCGGCACTTCGGCATCTTGTTAATAGGTTAGTTCCAGAAAATGCACGAATATGACATAAAGTGTGCATAAAACATGTAGGTATCATCAATAATATGGCATGGAACATAAGAAATTATCGATACGTCGGAGGCGTATCAGCATCCCCAAGCTTAGTTCTGCTCGTCCCGAGCAGGTAAAACGATAACAAAAGATAATTTCTGAAGTGACATGCCATCATAACCTTGATCATACTATTTGTAAACATATGTAATGAATGCAGCGATCAAAACAATGGTAATATCATGAGTAAACAAGTGAATCATAAAGCAAAGACTTTTCATGAATAGTACTTCAAGACAAGCATCAATAAGTCTTGCATAAGAATTAACTCATAAAGCAATAAATCAAAGTAAAGGTATTGAAGCAACACAAAGGAAGATTAAGTTTCAGCGGTTGCTTTCAACTTGTAACATGTATATCTCATGGATAATTGTCAACATAGAGTAATATAACAAGTACAATATGCAAGTATGTAGGAATCAATGCACGAGTTCACACAAGTGTTTGCTTCTTGAGGTGGAGAGAGATAGGTGAACTGACTCAACATAAAAGTAAAAGAATGGTCCTTCAAAGAGGAAAGCATCGATTGCTATATTTGTGCTAGAGCTTTTATTTTGAAAACATGAAACAATTTTGTCAATGGTAGTAATAAAGCATATGAGTTATGTAAATTATATCTTACAAGTTGCAAGCCTCATGCATAGTATACTAATAGTGCCCGCACCTTGTCCTAATTAGCTTGGACTACCGGATCTTTGCAATGCACATGTTTTAACCAAGTGTCACAATGGGGTACCTCCATGCCGCTCTGTACAAAGGTCTAAGGAGAAAGCTCGCATTTTGGATTTCTCGCTTTTGATTATTCTCAACTTAGACATCCATACCGGGACAACATGGACAACGGATAATGGACTCCTCTTAAATGCATAAGCATGTGGCAACAATTATTATTCTCATATGAGATTGAGGATATATGTCCAAAACTGAAACTTCCACCATGAATCATGGCTTTAGTTAGCGGCCCAATGTTCTTCTCTAACAATATGCATGCTCCAACCATTAAGGTGGTAGATCTCTCTTACTTCGGACAAGACGGACATGCATAGCAACTCACATGATATTCAACAAAGAATAGTTGGTGGCGTCCCAGAAGCATGGTTATCGCACAACAAGCAACTTAATAAGAGATAAAGTGCATAAGTACATATTCAATACCACAATAGTTTTTAAGCTATTTGTCCCATGAGCTATATATTGTAAAGGTGAATGATGGAATTTTAAAGGTAGAACTCAAGCAATTTACTTTGGAATGGCGGATAAATACCATGTAGTAGGTAGGTATGGTGGACACAAATGGCATAGTGGTTGGCTCAAGTATTTTGGATGCATGAGAAGTATTCCCTCTCGATACAAGGTTTAGGATAGCAAGGTTATTTGAAACAAACACAAGGATGAACGGTGCAGCAAAACTCACATAAAAGAAATATTGTAAACATTATAAGACTCTACACCGTCTTCCTTGTTGTTCAAAACTCAATACTAGATATTATCTAGACTCTAGAGAAACCAAATATGCAAACCAAATTAGCAAGCTCTAAGTGTTTCTTCATTAATGGGTGCAAAGTATATGATGCAAGAGCTTAAACATGAGCACAACAATTGCCAAGTATCAAATTATCCAAGACATTTTAGAGTTACTACATGTAGTATTTTCCAATTCCAACCATATAACAATTTAACGAAGAAGAAACTTCGCCATGAATACTATGAGTAGAGCCTAAGGACATACTTGTCCATATGCTACAGCGAAGCGTGTCTCTCTCCCACAAAGTGAATGCTAGGATCCATTTTATTCAAACAAAACAAAAACAAAAACAAACCGACGCTCCAAGCAAAGTGCATAAGATGTGACGGAATAAAAATATAGTTTCAGGGGAGGAACCCGATAATGTTGTCGATGAAGAAGGGGATGCCTTGGGCATCCCCAAGCTTAGACGCTTGAGTCTTCTTAGAATATGCAGGGGTGAACCACCGGGGCATCCCCAAGCTTAGAGCTTTCACTCTCCTTGATCATATTGCATCATACTCCTCTCTTGATCCTTGAAAACTTCCTCCACACCAAACTCGAAACAACTCATTAGAGGGTTAGTGCATAATAAAAATTAACATGTTCAGAGGTGACACAATCATTCTTAACACTTCTGGACATTGCATAAAGCTACTTGGACATTAATGGATCAAAGAAATTCATCCAACATAGCAAAAGAGGCAATGCGAAATAAAAGGCAGAATCTGTCAAAACAGAACAGTCCGTAAAGATGGATTTTATTAGGCTACCAGACTTGCTCAAATGAAAATGCTCAAATTTAATGAAAGTTGTGTACATATCTGAGGATCATGCACGTAAATTGGCTTAATTTTCTGAGCTACCTACAGGGAGGTAGACCCAGATTCGTGACAGCAAAGAAATCTGAACTGTGCGAGTAATCCAAATCTAGTACTTACTTTACTATCAAAGACTTTACTTGGCACAACAAAACTCAAAACTAAGATAAGGAGAGGTTGCTACAGTAGTAAACAACTTCCAAGACTCAAATATAAAATAAAAATACTGTAGTAAAAACATGGGTTGTCTCCCATAAGCGCTTTTCTTTAACGCCTTTCAGCTAGGCGCAGAAAGTGTATATCAAGTGTTATCAGAGGGTGGTGCATCTACAGCGGGGTTTGGAGTTTTCTCAACCATGCATAGTATATTGGATACATAAGTTTCAGCGTCTCCCTTCTCATTAGTCTTGGGCTTGCTACTCTCATCGAACAAATTTTCAGGAACAAGCCAAGCATAGTTATGTTCTAGTGCATCATTCATAGCTAGGAGTTTACATGGTATTGGTGCTTTGATCTCCCCACCATCATTAGTATTATTAGTGTACCTTATTCTATCCATGTCCATTTTTTCAAGGAGACCAACAAAATTAGTATGAGAACCAAGCATATTAAATTTAGCAAAGACCTTTCTAGCCTCTCTTGCTAGACCACCAAATTCTCTAAGAAGGGTTTCTAAAACAAAATCTTTCTTTTCCCCCTCTTCCAAATCACCAAGTGTAAGAAACATGTGTTGGATTATAGGATTGAGATTAACAAATTTAGTTTCCAACATGCGAACTAAAGCGAGCAGCAGCAATTTCATAAGTAGGAGCAAGTTCTACCAAGTGTCTATCTTCAAAATCTTCAACGGTACTAACATGACTGAAGAATTCTTCTATATTGTTTCTCCCAATGATAGACCCGCGTCCTACCGATATGTTTTTTGAGGTAAAATTAAAAGGAAACATGATGAATCAAGTAAAGTAAATGCAAGTAACTAATTTTTTTGTGTTTTTGGTATAGCAAACAAGACAGTAAATAAAGTAAAACTAGCGACTAATTTTTTTGTGTTTTGATATAAGTGCAGCAAACAAGATAGTAAATAAAATAAAGCAAGACAAAAACAAAGTAAAGAGATTGGGAAGTGGAGACTCCCCTTGCAGCGTGTCTTGATCTTCCCGGCAACGGCGCCAGAAAAAGAGCTTGATGGCGTGTAACTCACACGTTCGTTGGGAACCCCAAGAGGAAGGTATGATGCGCACAGGCAGCAAGTTTTCCCTCGAAAGAAACCAAGGTTTATCGAACCAGGAGGAGCCAAGAAGCACGTTGAAGGTTGATGGCGGCGGGATGTAGTGCGGCGCAACACCGGAGATCCCGGCGCCAACGTGGAACCCGCACAACACAACCAAAATACTTTGCCCCAACGAAACAGGTGAGGTTGTCAATCTCACCGGCTTGCCGTAACAAAGGATTAACCGTATTGTGTGGAAGATGATTGTTTGCGAGAGAAAACGAGTAAAACAAGTATTGCAAGCAGATTTGTATTTCAGTATTAAAGAATGGACCGGGGTCCACAGTTCACTAGAGGTGTCTCTCCCATAAGATAAAAGCATGTTGGGTGAACAAATTACAGTCGGGCAATTGACAAATAGAGAGAGCATAACAATGCACATACATGTCATGATAAGTATAGTGAGATTTAATTGGGCATTACGACAAAGTACATAGACCGCCATCCAACCGCATCTATGCCTAAAAAGTCCACCTTCAAGGTTATCGTCCGAACCCCTTCCAGTATTAAGTTGCAAAGCAACGGACAATTGCATTAAGTATGGTGCGTAATGTAATCAACAACTACATCCTCGGACATAGCGCCAATGTTTTATCCCTAGTGGCAACGAGCACAACACAACCTTAGAACTTTCTCGTCATCGTCCCGTGTGTCAATGCGAGCATGAACCCACTATCGAGCATAAATACTCCCTCTTGGAGTTAAGAGCAAAAACTTGGCCGAGCCTCTACTAATAACGGAGAGCATGCAAGATCATAAACAACACATATGTAATAACTTGATAATTAACATAACATGGTATTCTCTATCCATCGGATCCCGACAAACACAACATAGAGTATTACAGATAGATGATCTTGATCATGTTAGGCAGCTTACAAGATCCAACAATGAAGCACAATGAGGAGAAGACAACCATCTAGCTACTGCTATGGACCCATAGTCCAGGGGTGAACTACTCACTCATCACTCCGGAGGCGACCATGGCGGTGTAGAGTCCTCCGGGAGATGAATCCCCTCCCGGCGGGGTGCCGGGAGGAGATCTCCGAATCCCCCGAGATGGGATTGGCGGCGGCGGCGTCTCCGGAAGGTTTTCCGTATCGTGGTTTTTCGCATCGGGGGTTTCGCGACGGAGGCTTTAAGTAGGCGGAAGGGCGAGTCGGAGGGCCGACGAGGGGCCCACACCATAGGGCGGCGCGGGCCCCCTTGGCCGCGCGGCCCTATGGTGGCGGCGCCTCGTCGCCCCACTTCGTATCCCTTTCGGTCTTCCGGAAGGTTCGTGGCAAAATAGGACCCCGGGTCTTAATTTCGTCCAATTCCGAGAATATTTCGTTACTAGGATTTCGAAACCAAAAACAGCTAGAAAACAGCGAATCGGCTCTTCGGCATCTTGTTAATAGGTTAGTTCCAGAAAATGCACGAATATGACATAAAGTGTGCATAAAACATGTAGGTATCATCAATAATATGGCATGGAACATAAGAAATTATCGATACGTCGGAGGCGTATCAGCAGGTTTTAAAACCATGGCAACTATGCCAAGTATGCTAGAACCATAGTCCATAGTCTGAAGAAGGCTTTATTAAAGCATAGCTTATAGAGAAACCGTGGATTTATAGGTGATATGCTCAAACGATCATGTGTTTAGAGTAGCCATGTTATGGTCTCGAGAGATCATGTGAGGTTAATTTTCAATTGAATGGAAGGTAAGTTAGCACTTCCCAATAAAATTAGGTCAACCCCAACTATTCTAGACCAATTTCTTCAAGTTTATCTGATTACAAATGAGCAGTTAGGGAAAAGATTGAGACAAACAGTAGTAATCCATATATACGTGCTAAGTATCACGACATAACCCTATATTATGTGGTGTTATATACTACACATCTGAGCCTGATGTTTAGGGATGTTTTACCCAATTACTATATTCAGGCATATAATGATGTGTATTGTATGCACAAAGCTGAATAGTCTTGGATTTTGTTGGATTTTCATTGTTTGACTAGATCCATACATTAAGTTTGACTTTGATATGCATGTGCATGTTGCAATATCAAGCTCTTACTTTATGTTATAGATCTAGAGGGTAAAGGTATTCGTGTGAGGAAGTGATGAGAATTCTGAAGATTTTGAAGACAAGATGAAGGTTCACTAGAAGAAAGAAGTAAAGTTGTGGGAAGCAACCACAATACTTTAAAGGAAGGACTAATCAAACTCACTTTTATCCTCAACCAAGGAGAACTTCAACATCGAAGGAGGATGAAATTGATAAAAATATTAAAGATGGAGAAGTAGAAGTAGATCCATAGTCCTTATGGAAGAGGGAATGCAAGTGAAGTCACTTACGATACTACCTTTGTAGTGTCAACGAGTGGTTTTCTTGCAAAACAAACCCTGGAAGAAGGAAAATGGACAAGTAAAGCAGCGGCTGATATAATAAGACCTCAACTGATATAGCATAATCATGAAGAGAAAGCACTTGAAGTGAGGTAGATGTTGACTAGAACCATAAAAGGATTCACATCTAGTATCAGATAAACCACAACTGGTACCAGATAGTCCACATCTGATGTATTGATAACAAGAAATTTTTATCAAGCAAAACCATACCATTCAAATAGTCATGTTATATAAACATTTAGTCGGAGGATTCACATCGGATACCCACAATTGTGTGGATACACCGCAATAATTCTTCGATAGACTCTAGAAAAGTACAAACTATAAGCCAGACCAAGACCAATTCTCTAATCTTGGATTTTAAGGATTAGAAGAAAACGAGCTTGAAGACCATTAGTAAACTCCAAGGGGGAGAGAAAGGCTGAATGAGAACTATTGAGATATGACATTGGAGTATGATAGACCAAGAAGAAGGTCTGAACTGAGGGGAAGTCCCATCTTATTTTCATAAGGTTGTTGGAAAATATCCATATAATGGTACTCTTAGGAGGATGTCAAACCAGAAGCCGAGGTTCATATCTCGAAGAAGTAAGGATTAGACCCTAACTTGAGCGGGTAATTAATAATTACTCAGAAATAAAATAGCTCAAATAAGTCTAAGTTAATGAAGTCGGATGGAGGATGTCGGAGGACAACCAAAGATTAAGAAGTCTAATGACCCAAGGTTTCACCATACCAAAACTAATGATTAGTAGAAAGATTACTTTCATGGAACCTAAAGAAACCAACATGAGGATAATTAGTATAAGCTATACGCCATGATTGGATGGACTAAATGAGTCTAATCCATTTGTAGGAATAAACCACTAGGAATATGCCTATTGTAAGTACCTTGCTAAATACCATTAATATAGTTATGATAGTAAGGGAAAACAAAACCGTACCTTAACCAAACCTTTCAGAACCCAACTTTTTGATACAAAATAGGAAACTGTCACAAGAACTAAAAGTAAAGCCTTAAGCACAAGAAGATGTCCTAATCCAAGGATCTTTGGATAGCAAGACTATAAGCTTAGAGTGTTAGAAGAAATCATAGAATTGAAGAAAGTATCAGTGCCAGACATTAGAATACTCCAGGAAGGATCTGGAAAAGGGATATATTCAATTATATCTAATGAGATCAGTACGAAGTATGAGAAGGATCGTGATCTGTTCAAGTCAGTTCCACATTCCAAAACGTGAGAGCATTCGAACTTCGGGACGAAGTTCAGTTTAAGGGGGAGAGGCTGTAATATCCTAGGTTTAGATGCTACAAAATGAGAGAACATCGGAGTGTGCATTGCATTCATGCATAGAAAATCCGGGGAAATTTCGCGCTTTCAAATAAAAAAATTTCATAGTAACTGAAGTTTCACTTGACTTTCTGGAATTGAAGTAGATCATCAAGTCAAGCGCTATAAACTTCACTGTGATCTTTGCTAAAACCTTGTTTTGTGTAGAGATGATTTGATCTATGGGTTAGATCAAATGGGATTAGCTTTACAATAACAACACTTTAAGTGAGGATCAAATACCAAATCTTATAAAGGATCTTAACATGGTATTCCTTACAACAACACATTCTTTAACAATCAAACCCTAACTTATTAACACTTAAAAGTTAGCAACTACCTTTGTGTGTAATTTAATTCACTTCTAAACTTATTACTAAATAAGGTAAACCACAGGGTCTAAAGTGCATAAACTACACATTCTTATTTAAATCACAACTTATTAAATATATGGAATATCATAAAACTAAATCCGTTTACATTACGAATTATAGTTCAAACTATTTGAATAAAACTAACTATGAGTATTTTGAAACTCATATGATCATGCCTTGGTGAAATCAAACACCAACTATCCAAAATTGAGGAATAACCCTCAACCTTGACCTTTTGACCAATATTATAACATAAATCCAATCATAATGATATGGTGCATTATTCACTAGTATAAAAGCATTCACAAAACATCTAGTTACAAATGCCACTTGGCTATCACAAAAACAAATCATATGAGAGGATAATATCCATGCCACATAGTATGAAAATATCTACATGACTTGCATTCCAAGCTATGCCACCTCATGCTCAAAGAATTTCTATATGGATGAGGGCATGACAACCAAGCACCTTACTCATCAAACCAAAACAAGAGTCACACACCTATGTGTCATGATACTAGAGCTTGCCCAAGCCTATAAAAGGAGCCACACCCTTCATCCATTTGATCATCTAGTACCATGTTACAAGGAAACCAAAACCTTGAGACCACCCATACATTAGGTAGCATCAAGATGAAGAAAGCTTGCACATGAGGAAGAACTAAGTAACCTCATCATCAAAGACTCACCCAAGGGACCCGGATCTCATCAAAAAGCCCATATGGAACTATGCTCTGATGAAGAAGATCTACGCCGGCCATGTTCCAGCTACTCCGCTCACTCCCGCCGCGGTTCACCGTGCTCTAAGCCATCTCATGGATCACAAGGCACGAGAGAAAAGGTATCTCACAATGACCCCAGATGGCAGGATGTCCTGGTTCGACGCCTTCCTGATGAAGTATTATCTGTGAGGAGCCGGAGCATTGGATGCTTCTTGTCGTGCTTGTTCTGCTGCTGATGATGAACACCGCAATCATGATGTATATTTTGGAAGTAACTAGGGTGATCTACACAGATGACACGTTTGTATATTTTGCGAGGTGATATTTATGCAACCCCTTGGTTTATGAAGTTATGTTACATCACGGGTTGCTGCTCATGAACTCGTGGTGCAACTCCATTTCTATAAATATTATCTGTATGCTAGCCCTACTGATTATGTGATCTATGGTTGTTGTCCTGCTAATTATTATTTCGCCGAACACCTTGTGGGCATATACGGTGAATTGGGTAAACTCACCAAGGAGGGTAGTATGTGACCGTAATTGGCAGGCAGGTTGTAACTAACTAGCCGTTGTATTTATCGAAACACGATTTGTGGGCAACCAAAACTTCAGAGACTTTGCTTCACAACTAATATGAAGTAGAAATTTTTTGCAAACAAATAACTGGCATAACATGAATTAAGAGCATCTCCAGTCGCATCCCCCAAAGCGTCCCCTGATAACCCACAAGTATAGGGGATCGCAACAGTCTTCGAGGGAAGTAAAACCCAAATTTATTGATTCGACACAAGGGGAGGTAAAGAATACTTATAAGCCTTAACAACTGAGTTGTCAATTCAGCTGCACCTGGAAAAGCACTAGTAACAGGTGTGATGTGAAAGCAGCAGTAATATGGGAGTAATAGTAACAAGTAACACGAGCAGCGATAGCAGAGTAATATGAGAGCAATGGCACCCGAAAATAGTTGATACTACTTCCAATGACATGTAGAACGAGTATATAATGATGAGAGATGGACCGGGGTTCCCAGCTATCTTCACTAGTGGTAACTCTCCAGTAACAAGTGACAAGTGTTGGGTGAACAAATTACAGTTGGGCAATTGATAGGATTGAAATAGCATTAAGACAGAACATCAAGATTATTAATTATGTAGGCATGTTTTCCATATATAGTCATACGTGCTCGCAATGAGAAACTTGTGCAACATCTTTTGTCCAACCAGCCGGTGGCAGCCGGGCCTCAAGGGAATCTACTGGCAATTAAGGTACTCCTTTTAATAGAGCACCGGAGCAAAGCATTAACACTTGGTGAAAACATGTGATCCTCATATCACAGACCTTCCCCTCCGGTTGTCCCAATTTCGTCACTTTGGGGCCTCGGGTTCCGGACAACAATATGTGCAAACAACTTGTAGATACAATCTAAGCAATAAGTATAGAGCTTAAATCTAAGATCATGCCACTCGGGCCCTAGTGACAAGCATTAAACACAACAAGATTGCAGCAACAATAACTTCACAAACTTTATAGATAGACTAATCATAATGTAACAATCCATCGGATCCCAACAAACACAACACCGATTACATCGGATGAATCTCAATCATGTAAGGCAGCTCATGAGATCATTGTATTGAAGTACATGGGGGAGAGAATACCAACTAGCTACAGCTAGAACCCGTAGTCCATGGGGGAACTACTCACGGAGTATGATGGAGGCGGTGGCGTTGATGGAGATGGCTTGCGGGGGCACTTCCCCGTCCCGGTAGGGTGCCGGAACAGAGACTTCTGTCCCCCGAAACGGAGTTTCATGATGGCGTCGGCGCCCCTGGAGTCTTTCTGGAGTTTCGTTAATTCGTATCGAGGATTTAGGTCAGGACGGCTTAAATAGGCGAAGAGTCGGAGCCAGAAGGGCCACGGGGCCCCCTCACGCAGTGGGGGCGCCCCCTAGGGCCGCGCCGCCACCATGTGTGGGGCCCCCAGGGCTCCCCTCTGGTCCCACTCTGGCTCTCTAGAAGCTTCCGGGAAAAATAAGGTTCTGGGCGTTGATTTCGTCCAATTCCGAGAATATTGCCCGAATAGCCTTTCTGGAACCAAAAACAGCAGAAAACAGGAACTGGCACTTCGGCATCTTGTTAATAGGTTAGTTCCGGAAAATGCATAAAAACATTATAAAGTGCGAGCAAAACATGTAAGTATTGTCATAAAACAAGCATGGAACATCGGAAATTATAGGTACGTTGGAGACGTATCAACATCCCAAGCTTAGTTCCTGCTCGCCCTCGAGTAGGTAAACGATAAAAAGAATAATTTCTGTAGTGACATGCTACTTACATAATCTTGATCATACTATTATAAAGCATATGAGATGAATGCAGTGACTCAAGGCAATGATCTATAGTTGCTAACAAATAGATAACATATAGCAAAACTTTTCATGAATAGTACTTTCAAGACAAGCATCAAAAGTCTCGCATAAGAGTTAACTCATAAAGCAATAAATTCAAAGTAAAGGCATTGAAGCAACACGGAGGAAGATTTAAGTTTCAGCAATTGCTTTCAACTTCCAACATGTATATCTCATGGATAATGGTCAACACAAAGTAATATAATAAGTGCAATAAGCAAGTATGTAAGAATCAATGCACAGTTTACACAAGTGTTTGCTTCTAAGATGGAAGGAAGTAGGTAAACTGACTCAACATAAAGTAAAAGAAAGGCCCTTCGCAGAGGGAAGCAGGGATTAAATCATGTGCTAGAGCTTTTTAAGTTTTGAAATCATATAGAGAGCATAAAAGTAAAGTTTTGAGAGGTGTTTGTTGTTGTCAACGAATGGTAGTGGGCACTCTAACTACCTCATCAACCAGACTCTCAAGAGCGGCTCCCATGAAGGACGTTATCTCTACCAGCAAGGTAGATTATCTCTCTTCTCTTTTGTTAACACATGTATTTTAGTTTCATTATTTATGGATGACACTCCTCCCAACCGTTTGCTTACACAAGCCATGGCTAACCGAATCCTCGGGTGCCTTCCAACATTCACATACCATGAAGGAGTGTCTATTTGCAAAATTAAGTTGCTTACTGATAGATCGTGGCAAAACACGTGAAGAGAATTATTAATGCAAGTTAATTAATTGGGGTCGGGAACCCCATTGCCAGCTCTTTTTGCAAAATTATTGGATAAGTGGATGTGCCACTAGTCCATTATGAAAGTCTCGTCAGAGTAAATGACAAGATTGAAAGATAAACACCACATACTTCCTCATGAGCTATAAAACATCAACACAAATTGAGAAGCATTTTGAAGGTTTAAAGGTAGCACATGAAGTATTTACTTGGAATGGCAGTGAAATACCACATAGTAGGTAGATATGGTGGACACAAATGGCATAGGTTTTGGCTCAAGGTTTTGGATGCACGAGAAGCATTCCCTCTCGGTACAAGGCTTTGGGCTAGCAAGGTTGTATGAAGCAAACACAAGTATGAACCGGTACAGACAGAAACTTACATAAGAACATATTGCAAGCATTATAAGACTCTACACTCGTCTTCCTTGTTGCTCAAACACTTTTACCGTGAAAATATCTAGACCTTAGAGAGACCAATCATGCAAACCAGTTTCAACAAGCTCTACGGTATTTCTCCACTAATAGGTTTAAACTACATGATGCAAGAGCTTAATCATGATCTACTTGAGAGCTCAAAACAATTGCCAAGTATCAAATTATCCAAGACAATATGAAGCATTTTCTTTTTCCAACCAAATAGCAATAAATGCAATAGCTTCCAACTTTTGTCATTGAACATTAAAAGTAAAACGAAGAACACAAGTGTTCATATGAAAAAGCAGAGCGTGTATCTCTCCCACACAAGGATTGCTAGGATCTGAATTTATTCAAACATAAACAAAAATAAAAACACACAGACGCTCCAAGTAAAGCACATAAGATGTGACCGAATAAAAATATTAGTTTCAATAGAAGAAACCTGATAAGTTGATGAAGAAGGGGATGCCTTGGGCATCCCCAAGCTTAGACGCTTGAGTCTCCTTAAAATATGCAGGGATGAACCACGGGGGTATCCCCAAGCTTATAATTTTCACTCTTCTTGATCATATATCATCCTCCTCTCTTGACCCTTGAAAACTTCCTTCACACCAAACTTCTCATAAACTTCATTAGAGGGGTTAGTACTAAAAAAAAACTTTAATCCACCTTGGTCCTGTAGTGACACATTGCAAGAACTCAATAAAACATTATCTACAACTCTCCAAGTCTAGAAAGCCTCACTTAAAGTCCACAAGAGACAATGCAAAAAAAACAGAGACAGAATCTGCCAAAACAGAACAGCCAGTAAAGACGGATTTTTAAGAGGTACTTCCGTTGCTCAAATCATAAAACTCAAAACTAATGAAAGTTGCGTAAATATCTGAGGATCACTCATGTAAATTGGCAGATTTTTCTGAGTTACCTACAGAGAATCATACCCAAATTCGTGACAGCAAGAAATCTGTTTCTGCGCAGTAATCCAAATCTAGTATCAACCTTCTATTAGAGACTTCACTTGGCACAACATTGCAATAAAATAAAGATAAGGAGAGGTTGCTACAGTAGTAACAACTTCCAAAACACAACAAAACAGTAGCAAAATAAACACATGGGTTATCTCCCAAGAAGTGCTTTCTTTATAGCCATTAAGATGGGCTCAACAATTTTAATGATGCACTCGCAAGAAATAAGAGTTGAAGCAAAGGAGAGCATCAAAAATCAAGTTAAAAACACATTTAAGTCTAACCCACTTCCTATGCATAGGAATCTTGTACACAAATAAATTCATGAAGAACAAAGTGACAAGCATAAGAAGATAAAATAAGAGTAACTTCAAAATTTTCAGCATGTAGAGAGGTGTTTTAGTACCATGAAAATTTCTACAACGATATTTTTCTCTCTCATAATAATTTCCAGTAGCATCATGAACAAACTCAACAATATAACTATCACATATAGCATGCTTTCCATGATCTACAAACACATAATTTTTATCAAGCTCAAAAATAGTGGGATTAAAACTTTCAAACCCACTTTTATCAATAATGTAACAAGATGATTGATCAATCTTAAAAGATATGGGACTCATAGATAAAGTCAAGATCTCTCCAATCCCATTTTCATTAGTAGTACAATTAATATTATCAAATAACTTAGGACCATCATCTAGAGATTTATCATAAACATTTGCCAAGCAAAACTCTTTAGTACCATGCATTTCGACATCAGGCACAAACAAAGCATTATCATAAGATTTATCAAAATAGCATGGATTATCATGAATATCAGTAGCATAATTATTCTCGCAAGTTTTACTCATAGTGAATATTTCAAGAGAATCCACAGGAACATAACATTCATCCTCCTTCGGTAAGCATGGAGGACAATCAAATAGTGTAAGAGATAAAGAGTTACTCTCATTAGAAGGTTGGCATGGGTAGCTAATCCATTCTTCCTCCTTTTGTTCATCACTATCCTCTTCTTTTTTATCCAATGAGCTTTTAGGTTCATCAATTTCCTCCTCTTTTTCATCCAACGAGCTTTCAGGTTCATCAATTTCTTCTTCCACTGGTTCCTGCAAATTGTGAGTGCATTCTTGTGCATTAATCAGTCTCTCTTTATAATCAATGATATAAGGATTATTGCTGTAACTTTCTATGCAAAAATTAAGGATAGGAGACATAATCTTTAAGGTCCTTACAAACATCACAAGTTTCATAATTTTTAGACATGAAGGATTCTATCTCAAAGGCTCCCATAAACAAAACAAATTGTTCTACTTCTTCGAACCCAAAATGAATATAGCTATTCCAATTATAGTTCTTAATTAAAACTTCCTCACTAAAGCCACATTGAAATTTAAGATGTTTAGTATCCTGTTTAGAGCATCAGTTTATATCATGGCGTTTAAGCAAGATTTTAGCAATTGTATTCAATTTTTCTATCACAGCACTCATAACTTTTCCCGTTCTTGATTCTCTATAACTAGCCATAAACCCGTGCTCCAGCACGGGCTGGCGACAAACGTGAAATATACGAATATTTAATAACATGTGGAAGTTCAGGTCAAATATTATTAGACAAAAAGTTATTAGTAACATTATATGTTTAAATAAAATTGTGCTAGTAAAAATATTCTTGTTGAACGCATCACAAATATAGGTAGAAGGTTAGATGCAAACCAAATTTAGGAACCAAGATGGAAAGATCACTTAGACGGCTATTCAAGCAAGAATTAATAAATTCAAATAAGCAATTTTATCAGTGTGGATTATTTAGACCAACATTAAGAAGTAAGGCATTAATATTTTTTCCTCCTAAATGTGTTTTTGTGTTAGCTGTGTGATCCTAGTGCATGCACTAATGGCAAAAACTCGAGTACTCAGACCAACAACACTACGCATAGTGCATCAATGCGTGAAAATCATGATGAATATGCTAATCACATCCATTTTTAGGATGTTGCACGTGAAGCACCAGTCCAGCACCAGTATAGCTATATGGCTTTTGGTCCTCGTTCATAGGATGGAGATAAGAGAAGGATGCTTGCGATGCCATGCTCTACCATGCCACGTACCGATTTGCTGAGGACGCCATGGATTACGACAGACAAATTAAGCTGCATACAGAGCCTGTCTAATGTCCATATGACACAAAAAGAACACGAAGTACTTCCAGTAAAATTAATCTCAATCTTTTTATTTCGTCTTTCCTGTAATGTAAATTTTATCCGTGGAAATCGCATCAAGCAGTTGGCCATATAAACTGAATTTGCTGATTGAAAAAAGGAAAACATAGAAACTGAATTCACGGTTATGAACTTCATTAAATTAACCTAATGCAAAGACTGGTAAAGGGGGAAGTCATAGACAATTAGAAACTAAATTCACGAAATAAATAATTAGAAAAAATATGCAAGGAGACCAAACTCTATGAACTGGAATCTCTCTTCCATAGCGCAGAAAAAGCAACAATAGAAGAGTCACAATGTTTCTAGTTTTCAGCCTAAAACATTGGAAAATACTTGACTCCTGAATGTCTACGCGGAAGAGATGAGTGAGAAATTACTACCAAAATTCCTGTACCTCATTGCCTGCCACACAACATTGGGTGCGAATTCCTTTGCCCTTTGGATGCTTCGCTGGCCGCTGGACATCCTAGCCTCGTTGCTCTAATATATAGCACAAGGCTGATGTGAGGGGAGCGACATGACGCTTGGGGAGTCCGCCATGGTTTCTGCTGATGGCAGATGTACAACCTTTTTTCTTCAAATTGCCACGGATACGCCTGCTACTCAACTGCATCTACCATCACGTGAATTGCATGCCGCTAGTTGGCGAGCTTATACTGGGCTACTGGCCTGACGGATCTTTCTTGACAATCATCCTTTCTGCAGGTTGGAGATTAAGGGGATTAGGGAGGCACGGGGCGGATTTTGTACCTTTTCCTTGATTGATTTCAGCGTGGATGGAACGCTGAAACTGATGACGACGGTTAAGGCGAGGTCCATGTCGGTAGATCGCAGGCATAATTTCTGGTCACGTCGACATATTCCGCTAGTTAATTTACATCTGCTAGACTGCCATGGATCTGGATCGGTAGTCATCGGCCATGCACATCCTGCGTTGTCGGCTGGCCGGTGGAAATAGCGGGCATGTACACATGGAGTGGTTCGTGGCTGCTAGCCTAGGATATCAGAATCCTTGGAGAAAATGACGTCCAGATTTTCTTCACTTTTCCCCTTTCAATGGAAACGGTGTGAGTCCAAGTAGAGGATGACCCGCGTGCGTGGGTTAGGCGATTGTCGTTTAATATTACGTCGAGCGGATAAGCAACCTGCTTTAAACAACCGAAAACAATCGTAACGTGACTATGTTACATGTACGGTACATTATAAATTAAGATTTTTTTAGACTAATCTTAACCGTAAATTTTAGATCTAACTGCTTTAATTATTTTGATGATGTGGATTAACGTGGAGCTTTTTACGGTGCCTCCAATTAGTAAATATAAGATTATTATATAATTCTATAAGCTCCAAATAGGTTGTGGGTTCTTCCATAACAACAGTTTTTAATTTTTTGGTTTTTCAAATTTTTATGGATTTTCGGGTATATAGGGAAAATAAAACAAAACAAAAACAAACTAGGCAAATGTAAACTAAGCAAAATAATACTAGACAGAAATAAACTAAGCACAAACAAACTAGACAAAAGTAAACTAAGCAAAACAAAATAAAATAAAACAGAGAGAGAGGTCGAGTGTACTCCCCAGGTGAACTTATGAGTAGAGCTATGCCTCCCGAGCAACGGCGCCGAGAAAATAGTCTTGATAACCCACAAGTATAGGGGATCGCAACAGTCTTCGAGGGAAGTAAAACCCAAATTTATTGATTCGACACAAGGGAAGGTAAAGAATACTTATAAGCCTTAACAAGCTGAGTTGTCAATTCAATTGCACACTGGAAAAGCACTAGTAACGAGGGTGATATGAAAACGGCAGTAATATGAGAGTAATAGTAACGAGTAACACGGCAGCAGATAGCAGTAATATGAGAGCAATGGCACCAGAAGATAGTTGATACTACTTCCAATGACATGTAGAACGAGTATATGATGATGAGAGATGGACCGGGGTTCCCAGCTATCTTCACTAGTGGTAACTCTCCAATAACAAGTGACAAGTGTTGGGTGAACAAATTACAGTTGGGCAATTGATAGGATTGAAATAGCATTAAGACAGAACATCAAGATTATTAATTATGTAGGCATGTTTTCCATATATAGTCATACGTGCTCGCAATGAGAAACTTGTACAACATCTTTTGTCCAACCGGCCAGGTGGCAGCGGGCCTCAAGGGAATCTGCGGCAATTAAGGTACTCCTTTTAATAGAGCACCGGAGCAAAGCATTAACACTTGGTGAAAACATGTGATCCTCATATCACAGACCTTCCCCTCCGGTTGTCCCAATTTACTGTCACTTTGGGGCCTCGGGTTCCGGACAAGCAATATGTGCAAACAACTTGTAGATACAATCTAAGCAATAAGTATAGAGCTTAAATCTAAGATCATGCCACTCGGGCCCTAGTGACAAGCATTAAACACAACAAGATTGCAGCAACAATAACTTCACAAACTTTATAGATAGACTAATCATAATGTAACAATCCATCGGATCCCAACAAACACAACACCGATTACATGAGATGAATCTCAATCATGTAAGGCAGCTCATGAGATCATTGTATTGAAGTACATGGGAGAGAATACCAACTAGCTACAGCTAGAACCCGTAGTCCATGGGGGAACTACTCACGGAGCATGATGGAGGCGGTGGCGTTGATGGAGATGGCTTCCGGGGGCACTTCCCCGTCCCGGCAGGGTGCCGGAACAGAGACTTCTGTCCCCCGAAATGGAGTTTCGTGATGGCGGCGGCGCCCCTGGAGTCTTTCTGGAGTTTCGTTAATTCGTATCGAGGATTTAGGTCAGGACGGCTTAAATAGGCGAAGAGTCGGAGCCGGAAGGTCCACTGGGCCCCCTCACAGTAGGGGGGCGCCCCCTAGGCTGCGCCGCCACCATGTGTGGGCCCCCCAGGGCTCCCCTCTGGTCCCACTCTGGCTCTCTGGAAGCTTCCGGGAAAAATAAGGTTCTGGGCGTTGATTTCGTCCAATTCCGAGAATATTGCCCGAACAGCCTTTTTGGAACCAAAAACAGCGAGAAAACGAGAAGCGGCACTTCGGCATCTTGTTAATAGGTTAGTTCCAGAAAATGCATAAAAACATTATAAAGTGCGAGCAAAACATGTAAGTATTGTCATAAAACAAGCATGGAACATCAGAAATTATAGGTACGTTGGAGACGTATCATCCCCAAAGCGATTTGGGGCGCGCCGGACAGAAAAAACGCTTTCAGCCGCGTCCCCCAAAGCCGTTTTTTGTTCGGCGCGCCCCGATACGGTGTCCGGCGCCCCGAGCCCGTCCCTGCCCCACAGGGGACGCACCGGGCACGCCGGACACAACAAAAAGGGAGGCCGGCTCCCACATGTCGGCGACTATTTGCATAAATAGTTGGTTCGCGCCTTTTTTCTCGTCACTCCTTCCTTCCCGCGCCTCCCACCCCTCCGCTGCCGCTGGATTTGCCGGCCGTTTCGGCGTCTGATCTCTTCTGAGAGTCGGCACCGTCGTCGCAGCTGGTGCTCCCGCCGGTCGTTCCACCGCCGCTGCTTCGCCAACGTGTCCCAAAACGTGGCGTCAAATCCGCCCCACCTCCACGCACACAAGGTGCTCGACGACTTGCCAGGTAGGCGCGATTGGTCGCTGTTCGTTGTCTCGTCTGCCGCGACGTAATTTTAACCATTGATTTTGCTACAAACATGGATAGCGTCGACGAGATGCTTGCCCTGCTGCTGGAGGACGAGCAAGCCTTCGACGACGACCTCCGGGAGCATTTGCTGATCATCGCGTCCCTCCAGAACATGCTTGACGCCGAGGCGGAGAAGAGAAAGAGGCCGCACCGCGGAGGATCAAGGCCGGGGAGAAAGAAGTCCAAGCCCCGGCAGATGATGGAGGGGCATACCATGCTGCACAACAACTACTTCGCAGATGATGCAACATATGCCGACAATTTTCGTCGCCGGTACAGGATGAGCAAGGGTATGTTCATGAATATCCTCCACGACGTTTGAGAGTTCGACCCCTACTTCAAGCTCAAGCACGACGATGTAGGCGTTGTAGGGTTCTCGTTAATTCAGAAGTGCACCGCCGCCATGAGGATGCTTGCATACGGAGCACCTGCCGATACACAGGACGACTACCTTCGCATGAGTGAGTCTACTGCCATTGAGTGCATGTACAAGTTTTGCAGAGATGTGGTAGGAAAGTTTGGCAAATACTACTTAAGAGGGCCAACTGAGGAAGAGACTGCAAGGATCATGACACAAAATGCTGCCAGAGGATTTCCTGAAATGCTTGGAAGCATCGATTGCATGCACTGGTAACTGTCCGTTTGCTTGGCAAGGTATAAACAAAGGGCGTCATGGATATTGAAGTGTGGTGCTTGAAGCTGTGGCAGATTATGACTTGTGGATTTGACATTCTTTCTTTGGCATGGCAGGATCAAACAATGACATCAACGTGTTGCAACAGTCTCCGGTGTTCAGCAGACTAGTGGAAGGGCATGCTCCACCATGCAACTATGAGATCAATGGCCATGAATATACCAAAGGCTATTATCTAGCCGATGGTATATATCCAAAATGGGCCACTTTTTGTGAAAACAATCTTGAATCCATCAGGTCTGAAGAATTCTCACTTTGCTACGCGATAGGAGGCTTGCAGGAAGGATGTCGAGCGGGCATTTGGTGTGCTTCAAGCACAATTTGCAATTGTCTGATACCCTGCTCTAAGTTGGTCTAACGACCAAACGTGGGAGGTGATGCAGGCTTGTGTGATCATGCACAACATGATCATCGAGGATGACCGCAAGAATCATGCCAGAAGACATGTTGGTCCCTATGAGTGCGAGGACCCTCTTGCGGAGGTTGATCATGAGTTGCCTGCAGATTTTGCTGATTTCCTCACCATACACGCAGAGATCCGTGACAGCAATGTTCATGATCAACTTCAAGCTGATCTCGTTGACCATTTGTGGAGGATCAAAGAAAATGCCGCGGCACCTTGATCTAGCCTATTTATTACATTTATTTAGTTCTTTTATTGTTTGTTGTATTTTAATTTGAAAACAATCTCCGCAAACATATTTATTTGTATGCTATATTTGATAAATGGTTGTGTTTTCAAAAAACTTAAAAAAAAAGTTTGGGGCCGGCGTTTGGGGGACGCGGCTGGGGAGCGACGTCCCCCAAACACGGCACGAACAAAACACGTTTCCCAAACGCTTAATCCGGCACCGTTTGGGAGACGGTTTGGGGGACGCGAGTGGAGATGCTCTAAAGGGTGCATTTTCTCGGGACATCATCCATAGTGACATGTTGCATAGATGGGACTCACCCTGCTAGCAAGCAATTACGCACGAAAGGAAAGGTGCACCAGGTGGGCCAAAACGGGCATCAGGTAGCGCGTGAGCGAAAAACCTGCGAGCGTGCTTTGCATAGAAAGTTAGAACGGATCATACTTTTTGAGTCGCGCGTGCGTTCGCTTTCTGGGCGAGGGCTGGGTCGAACAAACAAGCACTCATACATTCGCTGCATCTAAATTTTATCTCCCGAAAGCTCCTCCCCTTTCCGGTTGCTTTGAGAGTCGCTCCTGCCAGACCGGACCGACCCGAAGCCAATCTTGCCGGCGATGCCGGATGGGAAAGGCTAACGCGAGGTGCTGGAGTTTGTTCTGTACATACTAGATCCAGTAGAAGTAGGTTTTCCTCTAGTAGGGTGTTCGGCCTCCTGCCGTTGACTGGCGTTATGCCGACCGGATGCGTGCTGCCGGCGCGGGCGAGCGGCGTTTTGTGGTTAGCAGTGGAGATCTCGATGGTGGTGGCGGCGTGGTGCCGGCGGCTGCTGGAAAGATCCTCCATGGCGCATCCCTTGAATAAGCTCGTGGTCAAGCCTCTTGATTCAGTTCTAGAGGCTAGTGGCTATGCAGGTATGGTGGAGACTACGGTTCTTTCACTCTTCTTCAACCACCGAGGAGATGGAGGAGGGGAGCAAACGGAAGTAGCTCTGCAACATACGACATGGCAGGGATATATGGCTGCTACATCTGGCGGAGTTCTTCAACTGCAGCGAATAGACGCTGTGGTTATCCATGGTCAACGGAACCACTCCGCACTACGGTGCTGTTCGTGCCGCAGCTTCATGAACCTCCTGGCCGGCGTGCTATTCTGGAGGCCCTTCAGCTACTCCGTCATGGCGCTCATCGTCAAGTCATCGCCAAGTGGTCTCGTCCCTGGCGGCGGCGCTGATGGCCAGGGCGCTCATCGTCAAGTCATCGGCAAGTGGTCTCGTCCCCGGCGGCGGCGCTGACGGCCAGGACGTCGAGTGCATCTTCTTCTTCGGTGGGAAGGGACTCGATTGCTTTTGCAAATCTTTTCGTAGGGTCCTGCTTGTAAATTCTGAGGACCACGCTATTATTTTACTTTCTTCTAAGGCCCTTGATGTAACATGTAATCCCACCTTTTAATGCAGTCTGGACCTTTCTGAGGTCCTTCCCTTGTTAAAAAAAAAAAGAACAAACAAGCACTCGGAGCCTCGCTAGATGCGTCCATATTTGTTTTCTATTTTATCCTACTTCATCTCTCTCTTCTCCGGTATCCCCTCTTCCTCCCGTGTCCCGTCCCGCCGATCCCCCCCCCCCCCCCTAGTTCTCTACCTCCTCCGGCCACCTTCCCTGGCCAACCCCTGTCCCACGCCTCCACAGCGCGCAACTTGAACCGTCGTACCATCGCGTTTTGCCGTCCGCACGAGGGCAACTGAACAGTTCATAAAGCATACATCCAAATCCAATGCCTATCGTCTTTAGACGGTTGGGTTGAGGAGAGAGAGTCCTCGGTGTGCCTAAGCTGCTCACGGAGTTGCTTGAATCGTCTGCTGTTCTGAACTTCTGATGGCTTGAAATCGTAGTCAAAGGTATAATATGCGCGTGCATCCTTTAATTCTTTATTGATCTCCTATTGCATAATATATATGATAGTATTACTTACTTGCAGATCTATGGAGGAGGATCCGGCCTGCTGCGTTTTGGCCGGGGGCGCCATGTCCAAACTTGCCACAAAGCTCGATGGGCTCCTGATTAGGAGTCCAGGGTGTCGACGGCTTCCTTGGGAAGTAAAGAACTTGCTGATACCTCGCATCAAGCAAAATGTGGAAAGCATGATGGCAATCATCCAAGAGGACGGCGACGGCAACCCATCAAGAGAAATGATCAGATGCTTGACTAAGGAGGTGCGTGAGCTGTCGTACGACATCCACGACTGCATCGACGAGCACACCGCCGGTCCAGCCAGAGATCATGCCACTCGGCTTCTCTGGAGGATGGAGCGGCACGTACGCCTGGCCAAGGCCAACAACAAGAGACGACGATTCATGGTACTAGCTCGTCGCCGTAACAGCAGCAAGCCAGTAACTTCATGGCTCTCTGAGAGGCTCAAGGGCCGCCTATGGTTGCTCGACAAGATGCGAGAACTCAGCGCACGCTCTGAAGAGGCGCTGCGTCGGTACAACTCGTTTAACCGCCCTCTCAAGAAACAGAAAAATGACGACAGCGACGGTAGCATCAGCTCTACTGCTACTAGATCTGTTGAGTCCTTCGGCTCTTGGAGTCCCCCTCTAAACGACCACGTCCTCCACCGGTGTGTTGGTATCCATGATCTCGCCAGCAACACGCTTGAAACGTGGCTCAAGGGTGGAGATAGCCTGAAGCTCAAGGTGGTATCCATGGTTGGGTGTGGAGGGGTTGGTAAGACCATGCTTGCTAACGAGCTGTACCGTCGAATTGGAGAGCAGTTTCAGTACCGGGCATTTGTGGGGACCTCCGAGAAGCCTGATGTCAGGAGGCTTCTCATCAGCATTCTTTCTCAAATTCGGCCGCAACAGCCCCCCGGTAATTGGAAGGTGCACAATCTAATTGGCGATATCAGGACACATCTGCAAGATAAGAGGTAAAATGCTCCAACTATGTTCTGTTACAATAAATAATGTGTGAAATTTGGAGATTAGAAGACCTACAAAATGGTTTAGTTAGTCCACCAAAATTAACAAATGTTTTTGTTGTTGTTAAATTGCTTGTAATTTTCTAGATCTGTGTCACTTAAAGTCGCACACCTTTTGTATCACACAACTTATAGTACAACAAAACAGGTTACCATTGAACAGAGACTTCTTAATCTATGAAGATGAGTTTTCCTCATTTTGGAAAAAAAAAAATGAAGATAAGCTTCTCATGAATAATAATTTTCTGTTAAAAAATAATCTAGACCATAAACTGACAAGGCTAGATCATCACACCTCAAAGTGCAATCGATGATGAATTAAAATATGTGTCATAATTATGTGAACAAAATTGTGGCCTTAGATTAACATTGAATCGTTACGAAGTACGTAAATATGTCTATCAGTCCGTGTGTTGCCAACAGGAAAAAAACTGCGTGTATTTCTAGTTTCCCGGAGCACGGTTGGGCCGGCATCGCGGAGTACATAACTTGAGGGCATTTCCAGCGGCGCGACGCAAATGGACGCTGAGCGACCATTTGCATCTATCGGGCAAATACGTCTAGTACCATCTCCAGTGGGCAACGCAAAGTGACCGGGCCGTTCGCGGTGACGCAAACCTGACCTAAATATGCGCCTCGGATGCGTCTCTGCGGACGCTGCGTGGACGCGCAAAGTGTCCGCTCGCGTCTGGTGGACGTTTCGTCTGGCCCGCCTGGCAGTGACCCAGCGTCGATGCGTCTTCTCCGCCAGTACTGGCGCAGAGGCGTCGCTTCGGCAGTCTACGGCCGCGTAAATGGCGATGCTTCGCGTGGCGCGGCCGTCGCCTACCTCTGCGGGGTAATGGCGATGCCACGCGTGCCGCGGCCATTGCCCTGCCTCCGATCTATATAAACAGGGGCGCGAGCATCTCATCTCCTCCCCACAAAACCCTAGCCGCCACACAACCTCCACCGTAGCGCCGCTGCCGCTCAGCCTCCACCGGAGCCACCATGAGCAGCGCCGACCGCGGCCAGGCTGCCGCGCCTCCACCTCCACCTCCACCTCCCACTCCACCTCCCCTGGCCTCGAGCTTCGACGCGGAGTTCGACTCCGACGACAGCACCGACCTCCTCGACCCGGCCAGGGACGCGGGGGCCCCGGGCCGAGCGGAGAAGGAAGCGAGAGGAGGAGCGGGCGGCCCATGCGGCGGTCGACGCCGAGCTGGAACAGCGCAGGGTCGTGGCCGTCACAGCCGCAGAGGACTCCGACTGCGACATATCATGGTCTTCCGATGACCCTGATGCGCCTACCCCGGAGGAGAGGGCGGCGGAGCAGAGGGCTATAATCGAGTCCTTCGAGACGCTCAAGGACGCCGCCGCCAACGCGAGGTTGCAGCAGTGCTTGCAAGAGGACGCGACAGCGCACCAAGCCCTAGCGGCCACACGGAAGGCAGCGGAGAAGCAGGCGAGGGAGCGACGCAACGACGGGGCCGGCCCGTCAGGCAACAAGTAGTCTAGGGTTCTAGAACTACTTTGTATAGTTTCTATGCTTTCAAATGTACTATTTTCTTTGCTTTCAATTATGTTGCAAATCTAAAAATGGGTCGCCCCGGTGAGAGCACACCTAGACGGAAAAGGACGCGCGGATAAAATATGTCCGCGGGGCGACGCAAATGGACGCTCGCGACCACTTTTGGGCGGCCGAAATACGTCGCCCCGTTGGAGATGCCCTGAGTGAGCGCGGCCCTCGATTCAGGACTTACCAAGACGTGTCACCGTCGCCGCCAGCTCCACCCGTTGCCCCTGCCGCCGTTGGCTACAGCCTGCAGGACGCGTCGCCTCTGCCCCCGATCCAGGATGCGTCGCCACCACCGCTCAGCTTGCGAGAGGATTTTTCTTGTCACTGCAGGGAACAGTTCCACGGGGTAGGAGACGATTTTTCTTTCCCCGGTGGTTTGGAGGAAATCGGGGTGGATTGGGCCGGGAAATTTCTCGCCCCGGTGTTAACCGAACGCATCAATGGAACTTGGCCGGAAATCATCTCGGTGGGACTGAACCACGTGGTTTGACCGGGATTGGGCCACTAACCCCGCCGGGATGGGAATAACCGAACAAGGCCTCACAGGGGTTCTCTTGGGGGTGTCGAACACAAGATTTATGTTCGGTAGTAAACGGAAGGCCCACCTATTCCTCTCTCCTAACATTGACCACAAAGGCAACTCCCCAGCAATGATGTCATCGCCGCTGCCGCTCAGCCTCGCTATGTCCCGGCCTGCCTCGACACAAGATTTTGGAAAATGGAAGATATTCCCAGACCTCTACATCGAGATCATTGATGCACATAGCCACATATTATTCATTATTCAAAAGTCGTAAGACAAACAAAATCGACTCGACAAAGAAAGAAAACAAACCCGAGGCCATATGCCTCTCGACAATAACTCTACAAGGCAGTTCACTTAAAAGTCCGAACCGTTATATATATTTCAACACTCTTCATTGTTAGATGTATATATCTGTATATTGTAGTTTCCCCATATGTTAGGGGCTTTCTGCATATGTGCACCTGTACATGTACTATATATTGTGGCTTTTGGCCCCCTGGTAATATAACAAGCATATTGCCCTAACATGGTATCAGAGCAAAATTGGTCCTCCTGAAGACTTGTTCCCGGCCGCTCCACCGCCGGCTTCTCCCCGATCCGATCGCTCGTGTGGCCGTCCTCGTCTCGATCGGCCGTCCTCATCCCCCGATCGATCTCCTCGTCCTCTGCTCCTCGACTGATCTGCTCCTCGACTGATCGCCTGTGCGTGGCCTCTGCTCCCGCGCGTGGCCAATCTCCTCCGGCCCGCTCTGCTCCCGCGCGTGGCCCTCCTCCGCTCTGCTCCCTGCGCGTGGCCGCCTGCTCTTCCCCGCGCGTGGCTCAATCTCCTCCGGCCCCGTTCCTACCTGCCTCCTGCTTCCGCGTGCTCGTACCTGCTCCCACGCGCCAAGATCCGCCCGCCCCTACCTGCTCATCCCGCGCTGATCCGCTTCCGCGCTGATCTGCTTCGCTCTGCTCCCGCGCTGGTCCGCGCCGCCTGCAGTTGACTTCTTCGATCTGAGGTAAAAAAAAATCAAAAAAAAAGAGAAAAAAAGAGCTATCTCTTCCTCGGGCTATGTTGCGATCTCTCGCTGCCCGGTGATCTTTGATGGCGCGAATTACCCTGATTTCGCTGCCTTCATGCGCGTCCACATGCCGGTCTTCGTCTTTGGGGTGTCCTTTCTGGCGAGGTCTCCTGTCCGCCGCGCCCCGTTGCTCCTACGGTGCCTGTTGCACCGCCACCTGTTGCCCTTGCCCCTGATGCTACTTAGGCGGATAAGGATGCAACCAAGAGTGCCGATGACACTCGCTCGGCCGATTATGACCGGAAGGTCCAGGGACCACTCTACTATCGTTGCGACTTATCGGCTGGATCGCGACCGAGTACGGTCGGTGGATAGATGAGGATGCTCGTCTTGCTGCTCGTTCTCACCTCCGGTGTTACGCCTCGGTATCTTGCTTGAGTTTATGGCTCTTCCCACCGCTGCTGCTCGGTGGACTTTTTTCTTCGTCGGCGTTATCGGCCGTCCGGGGATGCTCTTTACTCGTCCGTGGTCCGCCGAGAGCATGCCCTTCGACGAGGGTGATTCTACTATTGATGAGTTCTACACTCGAGTGCTGCTATTTGGCGTCGGCTTGATTCTCTCCGTACGCTCGTGTGTGCCACCTGTCCCTGCTGTCCGACTGTGCGCGCGGATCTGGAGTTTCAGCGCGTTTTTGAGTTCTTGTCGCGGCTCCGCAAGGAGTTTGAGCCGCGCCGTGCCCAGCTGCTTGCCCGTGGTCGTGTTCCGCTCTCTGAGGTACTTGCCGAGCTTCGTGCCGAGGAGACTCGTCTTCATGGTGCTTGGTCTTCTTGAGGTTCCCTTTGTTCTTGCTTGCTCGTGGCCCTCCCGTGCCGTCTCGCTCGTGGACCTCCTATGCCGCCGGCTTCGTTGCGGTCTCCGGCACGACGCGATACTCCCTACTCCTCCATTCCGGGGCCGGCGTCGGCCCCGGCAGCCTCGTGGTTCGACATCACTTCCTTGCACCTACTGTGGCGGGGCCGGTCACACTATCTCTACCTGCCGGCGGAGGGATCCCAGCTTACGTTCGCCGCAGCATACTCGTCGTCAGACTGGTTCTTCAGGATCTTCTGCTGTTGCGCTATCTGATCAGGACATTATCCGTGGTCTTCGTGGTCTGCTCGCTGGTACAGACTCTTCCTCGACGGGCACTGTTGGTTCTGTGTCTGGCTCTTCTGGCACCGCGCGACCACCACTTTCTACACAGTCAGGTACGTCATCCCTGTGGTATCTGGATTCTGGAGCTTCTTTTCATATGACCTCTGCGTCTTCTATTCTTTCTGCTCTTCGCTCTCTTGTTTCTCCTGTTCGTGTTATCACGGCTGATGGTACCTCTCTTCCTGTTTCCAGTCGAGGCACCCTTTCTACTTCATCTTTCTCTGTTCCTGATGTTTCTCATGTTCCTAGTCTTAAGATGAACCTTTTTCTGCTAGTCAGCTCACTGATTCTGGTTGTCGCGTCATTCTTGACGCTGATTGTTGTGCTGTTCAGGATCGCCGTACACAGGCCTTGGTTGGAGCTGGCCCTCGCAGCCTTGAGTCCCCGGGGCTCTGGGAGTTAGACTGGCTTCGCGTTCCTTCTGGCGACACTTCATCCGCCGGTTCTCCTGCGGTTGCTTGCTACATCACTTGGATCTTTTCGGCGGTGACATCATCGGTCGGGTCACCTCTGTGGCTCCCGTTTATCGTCATTAGTTCGTAGTGGTCTTCTGGGGTCTGTCTCAGGAGATGTGTCTTTGCATTCGTGTCAGGGTTGTAGGTTAGGCAAACAAATCCAGCTTCCCTATCCTACTAGTGCGTCTGTATCTCAACGACCTTTTGATTTAGTTCATTCGGATGTTTGGGGTCCGGCTCCCTTTCCTTCGAAAGGGGGTCATCGATACTATATTTTGTTTATTGATGATTTTTCACGGTACACCTGGTTGTTTCTTATGCACTCTCGCAGTGAGGTGCTTTCTATTTATCAGCGTTTTGCCGCCATGGTTCGTACTCAGTATTCCACGCCTATTCGTGTGTTTCGTGCTGATTCTGCACGGAGAGTATCTCCCGAAGCACTCGCATGGTGTTCTTCGCTGAGCGAGGGCACTCTTGCCCGGTTCTCGTGTCCCGGCGCCCATGCTCAAAATGGTGTCGCCGAGCGTAAGCATCGTCGGATTCTTGAGACTACCCGTGCTATGATGATTGCTTCCTCTTTTCCGCCGCATTTACGGGTCGAGGGCTGTCGCTACGTCGACTTACCTCATTAACATTCAGCCTTCTGCTGCCCTTCAAGGTGGCATTCCTCTCGAGCGTCTTTACGGTAGCTCTCGGATTACTCGACTCTTCGCTTATTTGGTTGCGTTTGCTATGTTTTTCTCCCTCCTCGCGAACGCACCAAACTGACCGCTTAGTCTGTTGAGTGTGTTTTTCTCGGATACAGTGATGAGCATAAGGGCTATCGCTGTTGGGATCCTGTTGGTCGTCGGATGCGCATCTCTCGTGACGTCACGTTTGATGAGACGCGTCCCTTCTATCCTCGCCCCACCTCGGGTACTTACCCGGTGGATGATATCTCTTTTCTTCTTTTTCCGGATGCACCCCCTGCTGTCCCTTCTCCCACTCCTACTTCGATGCGCCCCCTCGGCGCCATCCTCTCGTTCGTCTAGTCCACCTAGTACTCCTCGTTCTCCGGCTTCGGATCCTTTCGATGCTTGTCCCTTCTTCCTCTTCTGATGACTTGTCTTCTGCAGATGAGCTTCCCCCTTCACAGCCTGTTCGTCAGCGTCGTGCTCCAGTTCGTTACTCTCCTAGTCAGTATGGTCTCTCTGTCGTTTCCGAGCTGACTTATTTTCGGGATGTCGAGCATCATCCTGAATGGCAGCTTGCCATGGCTGAGGAGATCGTTGCGCTTGAGCGCACTGGTACTTGGGATCTTGTTTCTCCCCCTTCTGGTGTTCGTCCCATCACGTGTAAGTGGGTTTATAAAATTAAGACTCGCTCTGATGGCTCTCTTGAGCGCTATAAACCGCGTCTTGTGGCTCGTGGTTTTCAGCAGGAGCACGGCCGTGACTATGATGAGACTTTTGCCCTTGTGGCTCATATGACTACTGTGCGTACCCTTCTTGTTGTTGCTTCTGTTCGCCGCTGGTCTATCTCCCAGCTTGATGTTCAGAATGCTTTTCTTAATGGCGAGTTGAGTGAGGAGGTTTACATGCAGCCTCCTCCCGGGTATTACGTTCTCGATCGGATGGTTTGTCGTCTTCGACGTTCTCTCTATGGTCTCAAACATGCCCCTCGTGCCTGGTTTGAGCGCTTCGCCTCTGTGGTGACTGCTGCTGGTTTCTCTCCTAGTCTTCATGATCCAGCACTTTTTGTTCACACTTCTCCTCGTGGACGTACTCTTCTTCTTCTCTATGTTGATAATATGATCATTACTGGTGATGATCCTGAGTATATTGCCTTCGTCGCTCGTCTTCGCGATTAGTTTCTTATGAGTGATCTTGGTCCTCTTCGCTATTTTCTTGGCATTGAGGTTTCCTCCACTTCTGATGGCTTTTCTTTCTCTCAGGAAAAGTACATTCAGGATCTTCTTGCTCGTGCTGCTCTTGGGGATGAGCGCACGGTTGATACTCCTATGGAGCTTAATGTTTAGCTTCGTCCTACTGATGGTGATCCTCTTCCTGATCCCACTCGTTATCGCCATCTTGTTGGGAGTCTTGTTTATCTTGCTGTCACTCGTCCTGATATTTCTTGTCCTGTTCATATTCTGAGTCAATTTGTCTCAGCCCCTACGACTGTTCACTATAGTCATCTCCTCCGTGTTCTTCGTTACCTTCGTGGCACGATCACTCGTCGCCTTTTCTTTCCCCGTTCCAGCTCTCTCTAGCTTTAGTGCTACTCGGATGCTACGTGGGCGAGTGATCCTACGGATCGTCGTTCACTTTCTGCTTACTGTGTGTTTCTTGGTGGTTCGCTTGTTGCTTGGAAGATGAAGAAACAGGTAACAGTTTCTCGTTCGAGTGTTGAGGCTGAGTTGCGGGCTATGGCTTTGTTGATTGCTGAGGTGACCTGGTTACGGTGGTTGCTTGCAGATTTTGGGGTCTCTGTTACGACACCCACTCCACTTTTGTCTGACGAGTACATGTGCTATCAGTATTGCACGTGATCCGGTCAAGCATGAGCTGACCAAGCATATTGGTGTTGATGCTTTTTACACACGTGCTCAGATGCAGGATGATGTTGTTGCGGTTCATTATTTGCAGTTGGCGGATTTCTTTACGAAGGCACAAACTCGAGCGCAGCATGATTTTTTACTCTCCAAACTCAGTGTTGTGGATCCACCATGAGTTTGAGGGGGGGTGTTAGATGTATATATCTGTATATTGTAGTTTCTCCATATGTTAGGGGGCTTTCTGCATATGTGCACCTGTACATGTACTATATATTGTGGCCTTTGGCCCCCTGGTAATACAACAAGCATATTGCCCTAACATCCCTCACGTCAATGCAGGACTACTGGTAGACCGTAGCTGTACAAAGGACTTAGACCTCGGATCGATGAAAGGCCACAAATATTTTATATTAATAGTGTGTTACCCGGGTCTTAAACTGAGACCTCAAGGCTCTGATATAACATATTGAATTGATGAGCTAACCAGAGTCCGAACTGAATATGCAGTTTTGAATTTTCGAATCCTTTAGACCTAATTTTATTCTTTCATAGTTGTGTAGAACACACGTCTTTATTTCTAGATTTTGTTTCAAGAGATAAATATCATCTTACATGTCCACTTGCCATGTCTCAGGTACTTGATTGTGATTGATGATATATGGGCCAGATCAACGTGGGATATTGTTAACCTTGCTTTTCCGGATGACAATCATTGCAGTAGAATACTGATAACGTCAGAACTTGAAGACGTTGCTCTGAAATGCTGTGGTTATGAACCTCAGAATGTTTACAAGATGAACCCCCTTGGTGAGGATGACTCAAGAAAATTATTTTACAGTATAGTTGGTTGCTCCCAAGAACTCGGTGATGTTTCAAGCAGTATCATTAGAAAATGCGGTGGTCTTCCTCTAGCAATTGTTACTATTGCCAGCCTCTTAGCAAGTCGGATAGGCAAAACAGAGCAGAGGGAGTATGTGGAGTATGTTAATAAATCCTTGGGTTATGGCTTGATGACAAATCCTACTTTGGAAGGGCTGAAACAAGTGGTCAGCCTTAGTTACAGAAATCTTCCTCAGCATTTGAAGGCATGCATGCTTTATATCTGCATTTTCCCAGAGGGCTACATAATTTGTACGGATGATTTGGTAAAGCAATGGATAGCTGAAGGTTTTATCTGTGCAACTCAAGAAAAAGATGAAGAAGAAATCTCAAGGAGCTACTTTGATCAGCTTATCAGTATCAGATTGATCCATCCTATTCATATAGATGGTAATGGTAAAGTTTTGTCCTGCACCATGCACCACATGATGCGTAAACATATTATGCACGAGTCCATTGTAGAGAATTTCATCGCTGCAATAGATCATTCTCAGGCAGCTACAAGATTCGCTCACAAGGTTCGTCGACTGTCTCTTCACTTCGGTAATGCAGAAGATGCGACTCTATCCACAAATATGAGATTATCACAGGTTCGAACATTTGCATTTTTTGGGGCCTTCAAGTGTATGCCTGCTGTTATCAAGTTCCGGCTTCTTCAGGTTCTTATCCTACACTTTTGGGGTGAGGAAGAGAGCATCAAGTTTGATCTCAGTAGCATTTCGGAGATTTTTCGTCTGAGATATATGCAGGTCACATGCAATGTCACCTTAGAGATACAAGAAGTGCAGATGCTACGACGTCTGCAATATTTGGAGACACTGAAAATAGATGCAGCAAGAGGAAGTAGAATGCTATCAGGCATCGTTCATTTACCACGCCTGTTGCACCTCAGGCTTCCTGCTGACACAAATCTTCTCAGCGGTGTTGGCCACATGACATCTCTACGTACACTAGGACATTTTGATCTCAGCACTAACTCAATAGATAATGTACGGGACCTTGGTGAGCTAACCAATGTCCAAGATCTTCAGCTTACCTGTAGACCAGTGGACTCTTCTTGCTATCTGGTGAAACAAATGGAATGTCTGAGCTCAGTTCTGGGGAAACTCAGCAATCTGAAGAGTCTAACTCTGAATAGTTCAAGAGTAGTGGAACTTGGTCGTCGACCTTCGAGCATGAGCATTTGCTGTGATGTGCTGAGCAGCATATCCTCTCCTCCAGCACTTCTTCAGAGACTTGAGTGGTTACCGCGTGTCTGTACCTTCTCCAGCCTCCCGGAGTGGATTGGACATCTGGGCAAGCTCTGCGTTTTAAAAATTGGGGTCAGGGAACTAGTGAGAAATAACGTTGATCTTCTCAAAGGATTGCCTGCGCTCATTGATCTGTCTTTGTATGTCCGCACAAAGCCTGCGGAAATAAATGTCTTCACCAAGGGAGGGTTCCTGGTTCTCAAGTACTTCAGATTCAGGTGCAGTGTACCTTGTCTGAAGTTTGAGGCTGACGTAATGCCTAATCTCCAGAAACTCAAGCTAGGTTTTGATGCAGATGAATCAATTCAGTACGGTCCTATATGTGCTGGCCTCGATCACTTGTCAAGTCTTAAGGAGATCTCTGCGAAAATTGGGGGGGAGTTTGAGGCGGACATAATGCCCAATCTTCAGAAAATCGAGCTAGGTTTTGTTGCACAAGGAGCAATCCAATACGGTCTTATACCTGCTGGCCTCCATCACTTGTCAGGTCTTAAGGAGATCTCTGCAGAAATTGGGGGTGCCAGTGCCAATGAACCAGTTCGAAGGATAGTCGAGTCAGCATTGAGCGACGCAATTAGGATGCATCCAGGACGTCCTATAGTCAACATACAGTGTGTAGATCAGATATTTGGTGAGAAAGATGATCAGGACAACAGGTTACAAGAGAAAAACCACATGACTCCGCAAATAAAGGCTGAGCCTGTTGAGGAAGACCTAAAAAATCGTGTAACCATTCAGAAGGGCTCCGGGAAAGATGCTGCCTCCAGGTATCTATTTACCTTTCTAACTGTAACAACAGTCTTTTGTCTTTTTGTGCGTTTGGCTTATTTAGTTTTAGTGTTTTATAATACATTAACATATAAGAGAACGTGCCGTTGCAATTGTGCATTCTTATATGCATGTGTGTTTTTAATTGTGTAAATCCAATATTTTCCCTACAACATTGGGGTGCTATAACTAGGCTAGTAAAAGAGGAGTTGTTGATTAGGGAAGTATTTGGTAGTTAGATGTTGGGATTGTAACATTTTCATTTCAAGATGACATATGGCCCATTAATTAAGATGCCACATGGCACAACAACTCATGTGACCGAGAATTTAGAATGACTGGATTGAACAATATAAGATGTAAAGGAGAGAGGTAAAGAAAATGGATAAAAATATGGCAACCTCAGTTTCAGTGTAGATCATGATCTCGATAGTAGCGATCAAACAAGACAATCACAATGTATTTAAGCACACCAAGTTCTTGATTTTCAATTTTACCTTTAGAACATATTCATAAAAATAGACAAAATACATCTTACAAACAATGTTTGTGTAAACGTCACATATTCTAATGGAGACAGAGGGCGTTGAGTATTTCAGAACCGAGGGAGTAAATGAGGGAAAAATATTAATATGGACAGGATAAATTGAAAATGCTCACTATGTAGTTTCCCTAACCGTCAACAAGAATCATTTTTTCACTTTTCTAACAAAACTATTTTTCCTATACATATTGATCTCTTGAACCTTTTAATTAAGACACAAGAACTAATATATGTGCAGAATTTGTATAACATCATCTAACCATTAATTTGATGGTTCTATATTATAATAGACCATGATTAATATATCTCGGTAACTATACCTAAGCGTCATCTCGCAATATCAGAATTATTATGAAGATATTGACTTTGTTTTACTAAATCTAAATTAATTGAATAGATATACCCAAACTATAATCAAAGTTTTAACCATGCATTGACGTAACATCAAATACAGATATTATGCTCACTTGTCATACGAATTTAATTCAATGATTTGGTCTAATATCGTCGCCTACAATAACTAAGTTATATCATTGATACAATTTATAAATCTTAAAGTAATCATTCACCACAAATTAAAGTTGATTAAAAGATGTTTCCCCGCTTACGTGTTTTGTATTTGCCATAAAATTTGTGGTGACTGGAACTGTATTAATCCTAACCGTATAGTATACTATGTAATCGTTCATATATTTTTTTTCGAATTTTAATCGTTCATATATTTCAAAATATTTTCAAATTTTGCCCTCGCATTTGCGAGCCAGAACCAGAAGCAGCTTTGCTTCCTACTGGTGTTGATGAGCCGTTGAGCTCGAGATATTTGCCATTTTATTTTTATTCTATATTCTCTTCTACAATTGTGAATACTAATTCTCCATTAATAGTTGAGACCACTGGAAATTCTTTTTACAAGTATCTGGTTCATGTTATGGTACTAAAACGTAGCAAACCAAGTGCTTTCTATATAATCTTATCCTAATTTAACTTTTAGGGAGATATCGAAAGGTCTTCCTGAAACTGGAGGCAGCTCTGGAGTAGTAAAGCTACTGTTTGTTGATGCTGACAGACCAGAACATCCACTTTTCACTGGTTGTCCGGTGAAATGGCAGAATGGAGAAAATGCTAAGGTAGCAATATTCCAAAATGAGAAGCAAATCATGGGCGGCGATCTTTCTAAATTGCAAATTGAGATTTTACCAGTTCATGCTGATTTCTTTACTGGGCGAGGACCAGAGGACTTCACCAAAGAGGATTTCAACAAACAGATATACATGCCTAAAGGGAAAGAATCAGTCTTGACAACTGTTAATCTGAAAAATGGCGAGGCCTGTCTTGGTCCCTTCTTCTTCACGGAGAGCTCCAACAGGAAGAATTTAAGATTGGCGGCAAGAGTGAAAAGGCAGGATCATGCCGACCGAGTTCAAGAAGCAATCACTGATCCTTTTGTCGTCAAAGACCGCCGAAATGAATGTGAGTATATCCAACTATCCATTCTGAGCATCAGTACTTTGTAACTACACCAAATTTGAAAGTCTCACACACTTTCTAATTTGCTTATTTGTTGAAGCATAATTGTTTGTCATAGCTGAATAACAGGCTCCTCTTTTAAGTGGATTTCACGCTGATTTAAGTAAAATAAAATTTTAAGCTCACACTACCTCCATCCCAAAGCTTAAGGCTTATATTATTTTTAGAAAGTCAAACTATGTCAAGTTTGACTAAGCTTTTACCAAAAATCATTAACATGCAAAATACAAAATTAATATCATTAAATAGATAACAAAATATTTTTTCGTATGGTATCTACAAAATATTATATTTGTTGATAGATTGTTCTAAAAGTTTAGTCAAAGTTTACTTGGTTTGACTTTTTTTTTTAAAAAACCTTAAGCTTTGGGATGGAGGTAGTATTATATCTTTCAAAGAACTGTTTGTGACCTTATACACGCAATGTTATTATTTAACTGAGAATATTAAGCTGTGACAACAAATATTCTGCTTTTAGAAGGGAATGGCTAGTTCTGTCACAAACAATAGCAGTACTGCCAAGTGGAATTTAGGGTAGCACTTTTCTTGGCTCAGTAAAAATTTATGCGGACTTGTATTCTTGGGTAATGGAGAATAAGGTGGGTACCGTTGTAATTTTCTAATTCTGTATAGTATTAATAATTGTTGTGAACTTACAAGTAGATTGCACTAGCTATTTCCGTCAGTTTGGATTTTTGGTTTGGTGGCTAGTGCATGAAGGTTGGTATGATAAGAGCTCTGGATCTTGAGTTCGAATCCTACCTTTCACAATTTATCCTAAAATTATTGTTGTCCCCCTTTGTGTTTGTATAGTCCCCTTAAATGCACTAAAACTTTCCACCGGTTCAGACTTTTGGTTGCGCAACTGCATGAGCTTGACATACTAATATCTTATATGCATGGTAAACTGTTTATAATTTATCATCTATATTAATCCTTCGCTAAATACTACCACTATCAGATGGTCAAAATTAACCGATTTCATACTAGCATGTCTGAACATACCCAACCTTTTGTCTATTTCAGTACATGAAAAGAGTCATCATCCATCTAAGGGAGATCCGGTATATCGGTTGAAACAAATTTCCCGTAATGGCAAATATTGCACTGCCCTTGCGGAAAAAAATATCACTACGGTGAAGCACTTGATACGTCAGTATCATGTAGACAAATCTGGTCTCCAAAAGGTAAATATCCAGTTGTAATGATACTTCTGCAGTCTGTTAAGTAACAACTGTTTGCAGGTCATTTGAAACACTGAAGACTGGATGTATTGCCAAATGATATCCAGCATCCTAGGACTTATTTACACTGCATGTATTGCTAAATGTTCACTTACACTATAATCTGCTAGAATTTCATTAATTGCTAATAGAACTCTTAATTTCTGGCAATTAGCTTACAGGCATGAAGAAACGTAATTGGAGTACCATGATTGAACATGCCACCACGTGTGCTCCGGGGGATGAGATCTTTTCTTATAGAGTTGCAGAGGAAAATTGTGAACTCTTATTCAACGATTTCTATGATCTTGTCGGTGTGGTGATCAATGGATTGTATGTTCCTATCACAGAACTTGATCAATTTCTGAAGGTATACATTTCATACTGTTCCACTTCCATCTCAATTCCGTTTCAAAAAAAACTTCCATCTCAATTAAGCAGTTGATTTTGGCTAAAATACTAATGTGCTGGCAGAGTGGCAGTCACCTTGTAAATGTTGTCACGCTTACTAAGGCACGTAGCAAAGATTTTCTTTTGGAAAATAGAATAATTTAGTGTCATCCTGAACAGCTGTTGGCTAACCTATCTCCAACATTGCTGAAGAAAAACAAGGTAAAATGGTGTTAGAGAAGTGAGTCTAGCTTACTTGGCTGGGGGAGTGGAGGAGAATACAACCCCACCGCCGCTTCAGGTCCTCGTAGACATTCCTATTTATATTGCCGGGCTCCCCTTATAGTTTCCCTTCCAAAAAAATGGTAAAAATGATGTTATTATCTTTTTCGCGAAAACGCAAAAGCCTTGCGTTTCGATGCATTGATAGATAAAGAAGAGTTTATGTACAAGCCCGAGGAACGGACACACCACGCCGTACAACTCGACCCAAGAAAAAGGAAAAGCCTAAACTAGGGGAGTAACTGGCGCACACCCCGGGCTCCCGCGTCGCCCAAAGCCGCGCGTCGGCAGTGATGTCGTTGAACAAGGATGCCACCGAAGGCCGCGTGTTGTCGAAGACCGCAGCGTTCGGTGTTTCCAAATCCACCATGCTGTGAGCATGATAATCGACGAAGTGCCCTTGCGCAGCTGGCGAGGGGCGGTCCGCACCACCAGCGACCACCACTCCGCGAAGTCACCCTCAGCCATGGGCGGGCCTGAGGTGGATCGGATAAAATGATGTTATTATCAACATAGTTAGTACCAATGCATGGATTCAAAACGAAGTTCGTCTGTAAACCGATCCTCCGCTTCCACTGTGGAATTTAATCTTCATATAATCATATGACCTCGTTGAGAGAAGGGCATTGCTTTGCATAATTAACAAAGTGCCCCTGTGTGGAGGCACACCACGCCGCACCGGCATGCCCGGCGCCGGCGGCTCCTAACCCTCCCCCGCCCTAGCACAGCCCCTCCTGGCGCCGCCGCAGATTTCGCCGGGCAAAGCCTGTGTGGCGTGGCGGTGGCGGATCTCCTTGGCCGCCATGGAGACACAGCAGCGGGACCCACTCTAGCCATCTGCAGCATAATGCAGGCGACGGCGGCAGCTAGGCTGCCGGTGGTGGGCGGCGCGTGGTGGTGGAGTGGAACAGGCGGACCCGATCTAGGACCAGATGGGCTTGGACGGATTGCGACCTGCACACCTGCATCTTGACGACAATGGTGATGGAAACTGGCAATGCTGCTGGGCTAGGCCTACAGCATGAGGAAGGAGAGGGCATTGTCCCTACGCATGGCGGTGGTGGTCTCCTCCGTCGGGGGTGGTCAGCCGGCTGGTTGTGGCTGATCTCATAATTCCACATCTAGTCCTGGTGACGAGTTGAGAGGGCGCGGCTGCTGGTCCCGGATCCGGCTCCGGTCATGGCGCGCGATGACAGTGTATTGTTGTTATCTTGTTGAAAGCATCACCGTTGCAGCCCGTGTCTACTCACTCGGGCTGCTCCGGGGGAAAATGGTGTCTCTCCCTCGTGAGCGCATTGCTTTTAGAGCAGCTGTCGGATGGTGGAGGTAAGAGGTCGAGTGGTGTGCTTCTTCCGGTCGACGATGATGAGTCTCGGTCTAGCGAGGCTTTAGTGACGGTTCTGTTGTGATGGACTCGCATAGGATGGGGGCGTTGTTGATGGCAGGGCCGCGAGGGGCTATGCGGATTTTGTTGTTGCCAACAATGGCTGAATCAAAATTCACATGATCACAAGAGCAGATCAAGAGAGACACACGATAGTTTTTGGTGTGGTGTTCAACTGAACCACTTTTCTGTTTCTCTTCTCTTTTATTCTTCAGTTACAAACTGATTCCTAATAAACGGGATCTAAGAGCATTTCTAACAGAGCCCGTATAAACTTGAACTGAAAACCCGGAGTTCACCCGGAGTTCAGTTCACCAAACTCGTGTTTACGGGTCGGAAAATCGCTGGCGCAGAACAGAACCGCGTCAGAATATTCTGTTTTACAATTTTGGTTTACGGGCTCTGTTCTGCGCCAGCGGCTTCCGAACCCGTAAAGGCAGGGTTTATCACAGAATTGGTATATGATCAAACAAATGACACAATCAAATGCAAACAACTCATGCATAGTTCATAGTGCAAACATTAAATGACACAATCATAGCAAATAGTTCATAGTTCACCATCTCCTCTCACCGCCAGCATCAAACCAAGGTTGGACCGCCGTGACCATCATCGCCACCACCTCCATGAGTCACCGAACCACCACCACTTGCCTCTTCACGAGCTAGTCTTCGTCTCTCCATGATCTCCGCCGACGCCTCCTTCCACCACTCCATTTGTTGCTCATTCATGTCCTTTGTGTTCATCATCATGATTTCCCTCTCTTCGGCCAATAGTTGCTTCATTATTTTGGCCTTCTTCACGTTGATCCTCATCTCCTCCAACTTGGCATTGTTCCTTGCTTCCTCTCGGCTGGCTTCAACCTTGGCAAGACTTACCTCTTTCTTCTTCTCGATGATCACAAGCTTGGTCTCCAAAGTCTTGGCCGCTATCACCTCCTTGGACTTCATCATTTGATCAAACTTGTCCCTCAACAATGCTGCCTCCCCCTCGAGCTTGAGCCTCTCTTTGGCCTTCTTGTTTCCCTCCGGCTTGTCATTGTTCCGGCCCTCCTTCTCATCCTCGGTATCGTCCAGCGCAACCATTGCAGCTTTCTTGGGTGCTACTTCTTCGTCCCCCCAATTGCCACTTGGGGAGGTGTTGAAGAACATCAAAGCAATGACGCATGGTGAAGCTCTTGCCCTTGCTGTCGGCCATGTCCATGTACCTCGCATCGGCAATGCGGTCCTACATTTGCACAACCAAACACAAATCGTCAATATGTGGTCACCAAACCAAACACAAATTCTGCAAACATAAAAAGCAAGCAAATTCACTCACATATTCGTCCACAGTTGCGCCGCTAGGAGGATTCGACACCACTTGATCCATTGCTGCCGCCCACCAGCTGCATGCCGGTTTGATCGCGTCCCAATGTCCTTGGAGGGATCGGTACGTGCGATCGACAGGATGGCGAACGCGCGGCATCAGTTTATGAAATTTGTCCTCGATACGTTGCCAGTAGCGCTTCCCGGTTTGATCGGTGCCGGAGACTGCATCCATCCCAATGGCGGCCCAAGCTCGGCACAAGGTCGTGTCTTCTATTTCCGTGTAGTTGTTCGGTTCTTCTTCTTCCCCTTCGGCCCCATCGGCCTCGACCTCGACCACACCCTCGTCCCCTTCATCTTCTTCCCCTTCGGCCCCTTCTTCCTCTTCATCTGCGTCATCCTCCTCATCTCTGCCCATCCCAACATCGAACGGAGCGAGTGGGGTAATGTTTACCTTGTCCAACATCTCCATGTACGAGGTGTTGTCGTTCCTAATAGTATGCGGCCTCAATTTCTGCTGCTCGCAATGAAAACCGAGAAAGAGTTGTAATTTGTACCTTGTTGACCCGTCGTTGAGCACGTCCTGTACGTTGGCTTCCGGCGACGGCGGCGTTGATGGGGATGGGAACGGAGGCGGGGCACCATGGCTCGTTGTCGTCTTCGATTTTATCCTCTTTGGCGCCGAATTCTTCGGTCTGGCGCGGGATGCCTTCGGCTTCGATGTGTCCTCCCCTTTGGCGACAGCCGGGACATCAGCATTGGCCGCCGCGACACGGCTTGCGGGACCACATGCTTTCCCACGCGCCGCCGCTTGAGCATGCTCATCGACGAGACCATGGTCGCGACGACGGCGGGGCTGGTTGGTGTAGCGGAAGCTCCGGCAATCGCGGGAGAGGGTGGCGGGGCCTGCGAGCTAGCAACGGCGGCCGGCTGGGTCAATTTGAGACTCATGGCGGCGAGATTGGACGACGGCGGCCCAGAGGACGGTAAGGGCGCGCAGATCGGCGGCGGTTAGGAGGAGGTGAAACTTCCCTCACGCGCAAACTAGGGATTTTGTTCGGGCTGCGTTCGATTCGCTCGTTCGGCCCCTATGCAAATACAGGCCGAGTAGGGGGTTTCGGTCTCGGCCTGATTTTTTTCAGTTTTAACTACTTTACGGTACCTGATCTGCGCCGATTTACGAACCGAACTTTTAACATTGCAGTTATTTTTTGGTTTTGGCTAGTTTACGGCTGCTAGAGATGCTCTAACGCCCGAGCTGACCGGGAAGTGCCAACCTACTCCTCCTTGTGCCCATCTCCCCCACAACCTCGCCACGAACGGCCAGTCTCGTGCCATCCCACGAGAAACCCTCGCAGCAAGCTAGACAGAAACTAAAAGCCTAACTCTGAAACTAACTGTCAGTGTTCGGTGTACACACACGCACACTGTATTTTCCGATAGTAGGAAACAAAACGAAACTACTCTATGTCAACAGGATTAGTGCAGGCTGTTGGAGGCTAGGCTATCTACTGTATCTTACCCAGGACTCCCTCTCTAAAGATACTAATGTGTGATACTTAGTGATTTTTAAACTTATTTTTAAGCAAGATGCATACATTAACACACACATCCCCGAGTGCTTTATGTTAACACATGCCTAGATATGATAATCTCTTGGCCTTTTTTTGTCAAAGTAAATGTGTATAAATACTACTTTCACCATTTCAAGATGATTTAATTTACGGGACTGGCGGAAGTCAAACAACTTTAAGTTTGTCCGAGTTTATAGAAAAATATATTGATGTATATAACGGCATTTTAGTTTCATTAGATTTGTTGTAAAATATATCTAGTACTATAGATTTGACATTATAGATATTTACCAATTTTTCTACAAATCCGGTCTCATTCTATTTTGTTTTTACTTAGGACATACCTAATACTTTAATTGTATTTTTTCAGAGAAAATATATTATAAGTATTTTAATATACGATAAATGCATCCGTTCCACTTACTAAGAAATGATAATTATAGGAATCATAACATTATAAAAAGGTGACAAATATGAGCAACTTACTCCACGTTCCCATACAAAAACAATACTCCGATTTGGAGGTTGTTCATCGATAGAAATCAAAGAACTTTTTGAACTTTGATTGCTCAGATTTTATACATATAAACTGTATGTAAAAAATATTAGTAAAAAATTGGGGTCCAAGATTAGTAAGAAAGGTTTATAAAAAGATACAAGCCACTCCATGTAAATATTTTCTGTTTCGTATTGCACTCAATTATTTTTGTGCCTTTGCCGTGGCTGCGTGCATTTTTTTCATCATGCTGGCTCGTTGCTTGATCAAACTAATGTTTTAGCTGGTCGCTGGTCCCGAAAAAAAAAAGCTATCGTAGTGATGCATGGACGCTCTGTTCTGTAATGTGAGAATTTGAGAGAGCTAGAAAATTCCAGAATGCGCAATGACTGTACAAGATTATTCATAAGGGCAAAAGTAGCATAAGACGCGCACTAAGATGTAGTATGACCTCATGATTGTAAATGTATTGTTGCTCAATTAAAATTCCTTTTTTGTAAGATTTAGAAACCTAGAATACGTAGAAAATTGATTCCCACCTTGTTGTGTTCCTGTGTCGGCACCATGTCCCTGTGCTTGAATTACACTGCAAGGTTGGAAGGAAATTTTCTATACATTTTTGGTTTGTAGGTCTTGTGAAAAAAAGGTGACTTTATTCGAACAAAACATTTGAGAATGTATAGAAAATCGGATCACTGCCTTCGAGCACAAGGAATTCAACAAAGAAAGGAGCTAAGAGAGAACCCTAGTGTACCTAATGCAAATCCACAAAAAGAAAACTTTATCAAAAAGAAAACTTTTTTTGCACCAATATGTTGTTATGCGCTAAAACAATCATGTTTGAGTATTTACAAGGTTTTATAAAGGCCTGATCTTTAGATGCTTTGTTGTATCCAAAATTACATTGTGATGGCGATGACATAAATGAAGCATTCTTTTACAGCTTAAAGTGAACAGCTGGAAAATGTCTGCGTACAATAAATTTCAGGAGCGGGAGAACTCGGGGGGTCTTATCCCTGATTATATGATGAGCAATGGCTGCCTAGTGCCTCTGAACAATAAAGCAGATCCTTCTTTTCAGACCTTATCCCTGACATCTGATGAGCAATGGCTGCCCAGTGCCTCTGAACAATGAAGCATGTACAACAGTTTTGCTATGTCCATGCAAACAAGAAGTTTGGTCCTGTAATATTAGTATTTTGTAAGGTTATTAGGGGTGATAAATACTAGCAGGTTTTTGTCCCGTAGAGGTGTTCGAGGTCGAACATTTACAGCGGGTTTCCTGCTAGCACCTCCATCCAACTTGCCTTTTCCTTCCCATTTTTTGTTTTTTGGTTTTTTGCTCCTTGTAAGAACTTGTTTCCAATATGAAAGTGATGGAAAAGTCGGTAGCCCTGTTGGAAAAATGGCTGCACAACAAGGAGAGATTTAATCTTTTGTTCCACCGCTGATCTTGTTGTTACACGTTTTTCAAAGTTCAAGTTATATTTCAAATTTTGTGAGCGACATCCATTTCGGCAGCACAATGGCTTCTCACCGGTCGAATAGGTCGAGGAATGGTTTGAACGAGAAGCACATGTGCGCCAGCTAACGACGCTATGCGTTTTAATGCCCATGGTATCCATAACGATAACTTCTTTTGATATTATCTACAGGCTTACGCCGGTTGAAAAGCGGTTGAAAAGCGTGAGCGCTGAGCACCGGCTGACCGGCTCACCTACAATTGAACAGTACTAGGTAAAAAGAAACGATAAACTGTCAAGCTGACTCAGCAGACCGGTCCACCGCTCACACGCTTAGCACGGACCTGATGGGATCGATACATGGAAAACAAAAAAATTCTACCGCAAAGACAGATAAATCCAAGATCCAATCTATGAAAAAAATCAAGATCTAATCTATGAGATTGGAGCAACGAGGAAGAAGAGAGGCTAACCCTCGAAGATCCAAAGCCTTAACGAGATCAAATCTCGTGGTTGATGTAGACTATCGTTCCAGTGCTGCAATCCGGCAGCACTTCCGTACTCGGTCACACGTATGGTGTCGATGAAGTCATTTCTCTTCCCGTTCCAGCGAGCAGCGGAGGTGGCAGATCCCCTCGGAATCCCAGCAGCACAACGGCGTGGTGGTGGTGGTGGAGGAGAAGATCCTGCAGGGCTTCGCCAAGCCGGTGCAGGAATATGCAGGAGGAGGAGGAGGAGAGATGCGGCTGTCGGGGGGAAGACCCCGGGTATGGCAAAGGATTGGGAGCAGTTGGCTCGAGGCCGGCTGGCCCGCGGCAAAGGCCGGCTGAGGAGCAGCCGGCTGGAGCCGTGGCCGGCTGCCTTGAGAGCCGGCTGGCTCCAAATCTACGCTGGTCTGGCCACGGCCGTCTGCGCTGTTGCTGGGCCGGCTTCTACGTGCCATGTTCGTCTTGGTTTTGTCTCTCCCCTGACCGGCTTGAGGCTGGCGAGTCTTGCAGGAGAAGGAACTGGAAAAATGATCCGGGTGCAGAAGTCCACGTTGATCTCATCTTCCGTAAAGTAAGGGGCACTGTGGAGAAACAGTACCCCGCGTCGAACAAGCCATCGTGGCCTAGGCTGCGCCGTACTGCTACAGGCTACCGGTGCCGACAGAGATGCCTCCTCCACGTCGCCTGGCACGTCCTGTAGCCGCTGACCTCGGTAGAAGGACGGACATGCCTCAACGGCTGCAGACGCCAGCGCCTCGGGAAGGAGCGCTAAAGCCGGAGCCGGCGGAGCCGGCCGGTAGGTCATAGGGACTTCTTTGTAAACTACCAACGCCTATATAAGCTGCGCTACCCCTCTCGTGCGGGGGGACGATCGATCACTCGCCATTTCTATACTTAGAGTTGCTCAGGGAGAGGGACCTTCGTCTACCTCTAGCCTCCCAGAGCAGCCGGATACAGCTCAAGGAGCACCATTATACTGTGATACATCATATACACTCTAGAGCAGGAGTAGGGGTGTTACCTCCATACGAGGGCCCCGAACCTGGGTACGTCGCCGTGTCGCTCGTGCTCATACCCGCATCCGGATACCGCCGTAGGCCTTAGCAGGTACCACTCTCTTTAGCCATCCTATGGCATAGGCCTTAGCACGAAGGAGAGCGCCATGTCAGCCCCAACGCGCGCAGCCGAATCCTTCTAGTCGAGGAAGCGGTCGGGCGCGCTCTCGAGCCACTTGATGAGCTTGGCGAGTTCGCCCGGCAGCGTCTCCGTTGGCCAGAGCAGCCGGAACAGCTCTTCCGCCGCCTTCCTGAGCTCGTAACCCAGCATGGTGATTGGCTCGACGCGGGCGGCCATGGACGCCAGGTAATCATCCATGGAGAAGTGCGGGGAGCTCTCCTCGCCGGTGGCTTGCTGGCGGGTCTCCCGCGCCTTGCCATCCGTTTCCAGCGCTGCATGCTGCGCCTCGGGGAAAGCCGCTGCAAAAATAAAGCGTGATTAAAAGCCTGAAGATCCGGCTGACAGCAGCCGGCAGGTCCCTGCCAGCGGTATCAGCCGCAAGCCGGGGAAAGGACAGAAAAAACACAAAATTTCAAAGTTTGAAGAAAAAGACTGGCAGCAGCCGGCGAAGAAACGCCGCCTGCCCCCAGCCTGAAGATGGAGATCATTGAAGTTTGAAGAAAAAGGCTGGCAGCAGCCGGCGAAGAAACGCCGCCTGCCCCCATCCTGAAGATGGAGATCATCGAAGTCTAAAGCAAAGACTGGCGGCAGCCGGCGAAGAAACGCCGCCTGCCCCCAGCCTGAAGATGGAGATACCAAATGTTCAAGTTTTTTCAACTGCCGGCTGCCCGCAGAAAACCAAAGCCGGCAGCCGACAGCCAAAAGCCGGCAAAGAGATAGAAAAGAGTTAGAACACCAAGGACTTACCCGCCAAGCCGTGGTCAAGCGCGCTGATCTCCTCCACCCAGCGCTTGGTCGTGGCTGTCAGCTCGTTCGACTTGGAGGTCACCTCGTCACGAAGCTTCCGGCGCTGCTCGTCCACCTCACCCAGCCGCTTGATGAGGTTCTCCACCTTCTCTTGCTCAACCCGTTTGAGGGAGTTGAGCTTGGTGAGGCGGTTGGCTTCTAGCCGGCGCAGCCGGCCCAGCTCCCCCTCGGTCTCCTGCGCCTTGGCGGCGGCGGCCTTGGCCGCCTCCTCGCGCTCAGCGCACAGCGTGCGGGCGGCTCGGAGCTCCTCCTCCAGCTGAGGGACCCGGGCAGCAGCAGCTGCAAGCCGGCAAGATAAAGCCGTCAGCCGGCTGAGCCAAAGGAAAAGGGACAAGTCAAAAGAAAGGAGTCTTACCCTTGGCAGCCTTCAGCTCGCGGGCCATGTCGGCTCGCTCGACCTTGGCCTTGTGGTAGCTAGCCACAAGCCGGTTGTATAGGGCAGTCCGCTTGTCCTCGACCGACTGAGGAAGAGAAGCTAAAAATCAGCACACAAGCGAAACCCAGACCGGCTCCAAGCTGCCGGCCCGTGCCTCGGAGGGCTACCAGGACAATACTAAAATTGCAAAAACAGCACAAGTGCAGACTAACCTTGTTAACCTTCTCCACCCGCTTCAGGCGGTAGTCGGCCTCGGCGGCCGAGGCTTTGGCGTAGGCGCGGAAGTCGGAGAAGAACATCTCCATGGATGCCATCCCCTTGGTTCCGTCGCGGCTGGTCACCTCGTGGACGTCGGCATCGCGCCACTCCTTCTCCATGGTGCCGGTTGAACCGAGGCTGGAGTCGGGGGCGGACACGACATTCACCAGCGAGGCGGCTGGAGAGACGTGGAGGCTCACCAGCGCCTGCGCCGGGCCCTTGGCCTTCACCAGCGCCCTAGCGTCCGCGTCAGCCGGGCGAGCCGTCTCCTGCCTCGCCGGCTCCTCCCTCGCCGGCTCCAAAGCTGGAGGCGGCACAACCCGGCCCGATGGGCCGGTGGGGACGGTGGAGTCCGGTGGCGGCGGCGCATCGTTCGGGCTCGCGTCGAGGATGACTACCTCGTGCGCGGCCCCGCCGGCTCCGACCGCAGGCCCTAGAGGTCGGCTGCGGCGCGGGAAAAGATCGTCGATGGAGGGTTGGCCGGCGCGGCGAGCCGGCTCACTCGGAGAGCCGGAGCCGGAAGCACCTGGCAAGGGTGCAGAGGAAGAAGACCCCGCCCCCGTAGAAGGCGGCGGGATGACTGGCGGCGTGCGCGACCGAGGCGGAGGCTGGACGGAGTTGGCTCCCTCCTCTGACGCTGAAGAGGCGGCGACGATACAATGCTGGAAGCCGGGCCAGGGCCGGCGCCCTTGGTGAACTTGATGGCGGCCCTAGATTGGGTCAAGCAAAAAAGAAAGATAAGAAAAAGAGAAAGAAAAGGAATCAAACAAACAATAGAAGAGAAGAAACTAACCCGGCTGCTTCCGGGACCGCCTTCGTACCCGGCGCTGCTTCTTCAGCTTCGCCTCGAGCTGAGCGGTGGTCCGCTTCCGCACCTTGGGTGTAGACGAAGATGCCGCGGGCGGCCTCACGGACAAGGGCACCACGCGGAGTGGCTCCATGGCAGGTGGCGCCTGCTCCTCCCCTTGCTCCTCCTCCTCCGGCTGCGGAGAAGGCGGCGGGTCGTCCTGCCCATGGGTGGCCTGCTCGGCAGCCTCCGGGCTCTCGTCGTCGCCGGCTTGGTCAGCCGGATCAACGTGATCCGGCGTCCACACCTTCGACTCCAGGTCGCTGTCCTCGACAGACTGCCGGGCAATCTTCTGCGAAAAGCACGAACGATCAAGGCGTCAGCAAGATGCTAGCAAACAAAAAACATCGGCCGGCTGGCAACAGAACCAAGCCGACAACCGGCCAAACACGAGAAACTTACCACTGGCGGAAGGTCATCCCGGCTGAAGGGCTCCATCCCGCAGCCTCAGTTGTCCGGCAACTTGGCCTGGAAGACAAAGTTGACCCGCTACAAAAAAGATTATGTGGAAATGCCAACTTCTTGAATTATGGAGGAGAACTTCTGATGGTTAAATCAGTTCTGGCATCTCTGCCTATTTTTTCATGTGCTTCCTGGATATCCCAGTTACAATAAAAGAACAGGTCCAGAAATACATGAGACATTGCTTATGGAGAAAAAAGACTAATGATGTTCAGGCTAGAGGATCTGCTCTGGTTGCTTGGAAAAAAAATCTGCAGACCAAAAAGCAAGGAGGGCTAGGAGTTTTAAATCTAGATCTGCAAAATAAAGCTTTACTCCTCAAAAATGTTCATAAACTTTTCAACAGAGAAGACATTCCCTGGGTAAACTTAATTTGGAAATCATATTATGCTTCTGGAGCTGTTCCTGGTCAGAGATTAGTTGGTTCCTTCTGGTGGAAAGCTCATTTGAAACTTTTGGATAGTTACAAGGCTTTGTCTAGATGCAATATTGGTGATGGGAAGACGGTGTTCTTCTGGGCAGATTTGTGGAATGATCAATGTTTGCACCAAAAATTTCCTCATCTAATCACCTTTGCAAAAAAAAACAAATATCTTTGTTAATGAGGCCATTTTCACTGAATACACAGAGGACCTCTTTAACCTTCCCCTGTCGCAAGAAGCTTTTGAAGAATTTAATGATTTGGAGATCACTTGTCAGAGTGCTATGGAAAAATTGATTCTAGGTGAAAAGGATAACTGGTCCTATATTTGGGAAAATTCTGAATTTTCTTCACAGAAAGCATATAAAGCTCTAATTGGGTGTCAACCAGCAGTACCACTCTTCTCACGGATTTGGAAATCTTCTTGTCAAGCAAAGCACAAATTCTTCTTCTGGCTCTTGCTCAATGATAGACTTAACACAAGAAATCTGCTGGGAAGGAAGAGAATGATTTTGCCCCCCTATAATTGTGCCACTTTGGAATGCAACAGAGAAGAAACCCTTCAACACCTTTTCTGGACCTGTCCTTTTGCAGAAGAATGCTGGAACTATATCTGCCCAATGAGACAAAGAAACCTTTCTGTAAATGAGGCTTTCCAAGATTTAAAGGACAAACTGAAACTGCCTTTTTCAATGGAGATTATCATTCTAGCTTCCTGGGCTATTTGGATGACAAGAAACAACAAAATCTTCAAAGGACAGAGACCAAGTTTTCAAGGATGGAAAACTATTTACAGGGAAGAGCTGAAATTGCTATCTTTTAGGATAAAAAAGAAACACAAAACTTGCTATGACAGTTAGCTAGCCTCGGATGTATAATTCTTTTTTTGTTTTATTTTTTCCTCTTTTGTAAATATGTTTGTACAGTTTACTTTTATATATATATATATATTGCAGTGGGAGCCTTTCCCACTGTTTTACCTCAAAAAAAAAAAGTTGACCCGCTTGGCGATGCTGGCCTTGGAGAGCTCCAGCTTCAACATCTGGGTCGGGACGAAGCGGCCACTCATGTGGCAGATCTTGTGGGCGCGTGCCTGCAGTGGCAGCACCCGGCGGGAGGCATAGCAGTAGAGGAGGTCGGCTGCGCACAGCCGCTCGTCTGCGACATACTCCCGGATAAGCCTCCAGAGCATGTTCACCTCCGCCTCCGCGTCAGCTGGCTTGTAGTTGTAGCCCCAGTTGAGCTTGGCGGTAGGTGGCGCGGGGGAGAACTCTGGCAGGTTCACCCAGTCGAAGGTCGGGTTCTCGCTCTTCACGTAGGAGAACGTCGCCTGCCACTTCTTCACCGAGTCCACAGTCGGAATCCTCGGGAAGGGTGTCGACGGGCGCGAGTAGAGGGAGGCGGCGCCGCATGCCCGCATCTGGCCGTCGGTGGTCTGGGCCTTGATGAAGAAGAGACGGCTCCAGAAGTCCACATCCGGCCACATACCGGCGTAGCGCTCGTAGAAGGCTGATACGTCCCAAACGTATCTATAATTTCTTATGTTCCATGCTACTTTTATGATGATACTCACATGTTTTATACACATTATATGTCATTATTATACATTTTCTGGCACTAACCTATTGACGAGATGCCGAAGAGCCGCTTGTCGTTTTCCGCTGTTTTTGGTTTCAGAAATCCTACAAAGGAAATATTCTCGGAATTGGACAAAATCAACGCCCAGGGTCCTATTTTTCCACGAAGCTTCCAGAAGACCGGAGGAGATACGAAGTGGGGCCACGAGGCGACGCCACACTAGGGCGGCGTGGCCCAGGCCCTGGCCGCGCGGCCCTAGCGTGTGGGCCCCTCGTGACGCCTCCTAACCTGCCCTTCCGCCTACTTAAAGCCTTCGTCGCGAAACCCCCAGTACCGAGAGCCACGATACGGAAATCCTTCCAGAGACCCCGCCGCCGCCAATCCCATCTCGGGGGATTCAGGAGATCGCCTCCGGCACCCTACCGGAGAGGGGAATCATCTCCTGGAGGACTCTACACCGCCATGGTCGCCTCCGGAGTGATGTGTGAGTAGTTCATCCCTGGACTATGGGTCCATAGCAGTAGCTAGATGGTTGTCTTCTCCTCATTATGCTATCATGTTAGATCTTGTGAGCTGCCTATCATGATCAAGATCATCTATTTGTAATCCTACATGTTGTGTTTGTCGGGATCCGATGAATATTGAATACTATGTCAAGTTGATTATCAATCTATCATATATGTTGTTTATGTTCTTGCATGCTCTCCGTTGCTAGTAGAGGCTCTGGCCAAGTTGATACTTGTGACTCCAAGAGGGAGTATTTATGCTCGATAGTGGGTTCATGCCTCCATTGAATCTGGGAGTGACAAGCAACCTCTAAGGTTGTGGATGTGCTCGTTGCCACTAGGGATAAAACATCGATGCTTTGTCTAAGGATATTTGTGTTGATTACATTACGCACCATACTTAATGCAATTGTCTCGTTGTTTGCAACTTAATACCGGAAGGGGTTCGGATGATAACCTCGAAGGTGGACTTTTTAGGCATAGATGCATGCCGGATAGCGGTCTATGTACTTTGTCGTAATGCCCTGATTAAATCTCATAGTACTCATCATGATATATGTATGTGCATTGTTATGCCTTCTTTATTTGTCAATTGCCCAACCGTAATTTGTTCACCCAACATCTATTTATCTTATGGGAGAGACACCACTAGTGAACCGTGGACCCCGGTCCAATTCTTTACATCCGAAATACAATCTACCGCAGTTGTTCGTTACTCGTTCTTCGCAAACAACCATCATCATCCACACTATACATCTAATCCTTTGTTTACGACAAGCCGGTGAGATTGACAACCTCACTGTTACGTTGGGGCAAAGTTCTTTGATTGTGTTGTGCAGGTTCCACGTTGGCGCCGGAATCCCTGGTGTTGCGCCGCACTACACTCCGCCACCAACAACCTTCACGTGATTCCTTGACTCCTACTGGTTCGATAACCTTGGTTTCTTACTGAGGGAAAATTTGCTTCTGTGCGCATCACACCTTCCTCTTGGGGTTCCCAACGGACGTGTGTCTTACACGCCATCAAGCTCTTTTCCTGGCGCCGTTGCCGGGGAGATCAAGACACGCTGCAAGGGGAGTCTCCCACATCCAATCTCTTTACTTTGTTTTTGTCTTGCTTTGTTTTACTTTATTTACTGCTTTGTTTGCTCTCTATATGAAAAACACAAAAAAAATTAGTTGCTAGTTTTACTTTACTAGAAAATAAGCCCGTGCGTTGCATCGGGAGAATTTTTTCGATCGACACAGAGACGCACATTGTACGTTCTCATTGGTACAACCGCGTCCACGAATGCACTTGGAAGTTAGGCCTAGTGACATTGTCAAAATAAGGATACTTAAACTACCGAAGGGCAAAGAGAAATACACTCCCTCTGTTCGTTGATATATGATGTATATTTTTTTGAGAAAAAAAAATTCCAAAATATAGGGCATATTGTGTTGCACCACTCAGTTTTTTGGGATTTGATTATATTTTCTTATCTCATACAAACTTCTTTTTTCTCACGTTAATTTGTGAGGGGTAATCTTTCTCAAAACTGGTGCAATTTTGTTAATTCATCCGGTGACTTTAGGGTAATTTACTGTCTTGTTCTCTATATTGAAAACACAAAAAAATTAGTTACTTGCATTTACTTTATTTAGTTTGCTTTATTTACTACTGCTAAAATGGGTACTGTTGAGAATACTAAGTTGTGTGACTTCACTAGCACAAATAATAATGATTTCTTATGCACACCTATTGCTCCATCTGCTACTACAGCAGAATTCTTTGAAATTAAACCTGCTTTACTGAATCTTGTTATGAGAGAGCAATTTTCTGGTGTTAGTTCTGATGATGCTGCTGCCTATCTTAATAATTTTGTTGAACTATGTGAAATGCAAAAGTATAAGGATGTAGATGGTGACATTATAAAATTAAAATTGTTTCCTTTCTCCTTAAGAGGAAGAGCTAAAGATTGGTTGCTATCTCTGCCTAGAAATAGTATTGATTCATGGACTAAATGTAAGGATGCTTTTATTGGTAGATATTATCCTCCCGCTAAAATTATATCTTTGAGAAGTAGCATAATGAATTTTAAGAAATTGGATAATGAACATGTTGCTCAAGCATGGGAGAGAATGAAATCTTTGGTGAAGAATTGCCCTACCCATGGACTAACTACTTGGATGATCATCCAAACCTTTTATGCAGGATTGAATTTTTCTTCACGGAACCTATTGGATTCAGCTGCTGGAGGTACCTTTATGTCCATTACTTTGGGGGCGGCAACAAAGCTTCTTGATGATATGATGACAAATTACTCTGAATGGCACACGGAAAGAGCTCCACAAGGTAAGAAGGTAAATTCTGTTGAAGAAACCTCCTCCTTGAGTGATAAGATTGATGCTATTATGTCTATGATTGTGAATGGTAGATCTAATTTTGATCCTAATAATGTTCCTTTAGCTTCATTGGTTGCCCAAGAAGAACATGTTGATGTGAATTTCATTAAAAGTAATAATTTCAACAACAATGCTTATAGGAATAATTCTGGTAACAACTATAGGCCATATCCTGCTGCTAATGGTAATAGTTATGGTAATTCATATGGAAATTCTTCCAACAATAATAGGAGTGTACCCCCTGGTCTTCAAGCCATGCTTAAAGAATTTATTAGTACACAAACTGCTTTTAACAAATCTGTTGAGGAAAAGCTTGATAAAATTGATATTCTTGCTTCTAAGGTTGATAGTCTTGCCTCTGATGTTGATCTTTTAAAATTGAAAATTATGCCTAATAAGGATATTTATAATATAATTGTTACTACAGCAAATGCCATCCAAGTTCGAATTAATGAGAATATTAGATTGATGGCTGAATTTCATGCTAGGTGGGAAAGAGAAGAAAACGAAAAACTAGCTAAAGAGAATAATGTAACTAAAGTTTGGACTATTACCACCACTAGTAATGATAATGCTTCACATGTTGCTACACCCCCTACTATCAATGGTGAAATAATTGGTGTTGGCAATGTTTCTACTCCTAGTGCAAAGCGTGCAAAATTGCCTGAAACTGCTAAAACTGCTGAAACTGATAAAACTGCTAAATTTTTTAAAAATGTTGGGGACAATGATCCCATTTCTGTAGATCATAATGGTTTAGATTTTGATGATTGTCACATCTCTGAAGTTATAAAGTTCTTACAAAAACTTCCTAAAAGTCCCAATGCTAGTGCTATAAATTTGGCCTTTACAAAACATATTACCAATGCTCTCATAAAAGCTAGAGAAGAGAAACTAAAACTTGAAACTTCTATTTCTAGGAAGTTAGAAGATGGTTGGGAGCCCATCATTAAGATGAGGGTCAATGATTTTGATCGTAATGCTTTATGTGATCTTGGTGCAAGTATTTCTGTTATGCCTAAGAAAATTTATGATATGCTTGACTTGCCACCATTGAGAAATTGTTATTTGGATGTTAATCTTGCTGATAATGCTATAAAGAAACCTTTGGGGAGGATTGATAATGTTCGTATTATGGTTAACAATAACCTTGTCCCCGTTGATTTTGTTGTCTTGGATATTGAATGCAATGCATCTTGTCCCATTATATTGGGAAGACCTTTTCTTCGAACTCGTTGGTGCTACCATTGATATGAAGGAAGGTAATATTAAATATCAATTTCCTCTTAAGAAAGGTATGGAACACTTCCCTAGAAAGAGAATGAAGTTACCTTATGATTCTATCATTAGAAAAAATTATGATGTTGATGCTTCGTCTCTTGATAATACTTGATTCACACTTTCTGCGCCTAGCTGAAAGGCGTTAAAGAAAAGCGCTTATGGGAGACAACCCATTATTTTACTTCTGCACTTTTGTTTTATATTTGAGTATTGGAAGTTGTTATTACTGTAGCAACCTCTACTTATCTTTATTTTATTGCATTGTTGTGCCAAGTAAATTCTTTGATAGTAAAGTCAATACTAGATTTGGATTACTGCGCAGGAACAGATTTCTTGCTGTCACGAATTTGAGCAGTAGTCTCTGTAGGTAACTCAGAAAAATCTGCCAATTTACGTGCGTGATCCTCAGATATGTACGCAACTTTCATTCAATTTGGGCATTTTCATCTGAGCAAGTCTGGTGCCTCTAAAAAATTCGTCTTTACGGACTGTTCTGTTTTGACAGATTCTGCCTTTTATTTCGCATTGCCTGTTTTGCTATGTTTGATGGATCTCTTTGTTCCATTAACTTTCAGTAGCTTTGTGCAATGTCCAGAAGTGTTAAGAATGATTATTTCACCTCTGAATATATGAATTATGCACTGACCCTCTAATGAGTTTGTTTTGAGTTTGGTGTGGAGGAAGTTTTCAAGGGTCAAGAGAGGAGGATGATACAATATGATCAAGAAGAGTGAAAAAGTCTTAGCTTGGGGATGCCCCCGTGGTTCATCCCTGCATATTTTAAGAAGACTCAAGCATCTAAGCTTGGGGATGCCCAAGGCATCCCTTCTTCATCGACAACTTATCAGGTCACCTCTAGTGAAACTATATTTTTATTCCGTCACATCTTATGTGCTTTACTTGGAGTGTCTGTTTGTTTTTGTTTTTGTTTGAATAAAATCGGATCCTAGCATTCTTTGTTTGGGAGAGAGACACGCTCCGCTGTTTCGTATGAACACATATGTTCTTAGCTTTATCTTTAATGTTCATTGCGAAAGTTGAACTATTTCATTCATTGTTATATGGTTGGAAACGGAAAATGCCGCATGTGGTAATTGGTATAATGTCTTGAATAATTTGATACTTGGCAATTGTTGTGCTCATATAGATCATGTTTAAGCTCTTGCATCATGTACTGTGTACCCATTAATGAAGAACTACATAGAGCTTGTTAAAATTTGGTTTGCATGATTGATCTCTAGAGTCTAGATATTTTCTGGTTAAGGTGTTTGAACAACAAGGAGACAATGTAAAGTCTTATAATACTTACAATATGTTCATATGTGAGCTTTGCTGCACCTTTTATACTTGAGTTTGCTTCAAACAACCTTGCTAGCCTAGCCTTGTATTGAGAGGAATTCTTCTCGTGCATCCAAATCCTTGAGCCAATAACCATGCCATTTGTGTCCACCATACCTACCTACTACATGGTATTTCTCCGCCATTCCAAAGTAAATTACTTGAGTGCTACCTTTAAAAAATCTATTCCTTTGTCTTTACAATATATAGCTCATGGGAAAGTAGCCTTAAAAACTATTGTGGTAAAGAATATGTACTTATGTGTCTTATTTCTTAATAAGTTGCTTGTTGAGCGGTAACCATGTTTCTGGGGACGCCATCAACTTTTACCTTTGTTGAATATCATGTGAGTTGCTATGCATGTTCGTCTTGTCTGAAGTAAGGGCGATTTTCATGATCATATGGTTTGAGTATGCATATTGTTAGAGAAGAACATTGGGCCGCTAACTAAAACCATGATCCATGGTGGAAGTTTCAGTTTGGACAATCAATCCTCAATCTCTTATGAGAATTTTAACCGTTGTTGAATGCTTATGCATTAAAGAGGAGTCCATTATCTGTTGTCTATGTCGTCCCGGTATGGATGTCTAAGTTGAGAATAATCAAAAGCGAGAAATCCAATGCGAGCTTTCTCCTTAGACCTTTGTACAGGCGGCATAGAGGTACCCCTTTGTAACACTTGGTTGAAACATATGCTATGCAATGATAATCCATGTTAATCCAAGCTAATTAGGACAAGGTGCGAGCACTATTGGTATACTATGCATGAGGCTTGCAACTTATAGGATATCTTATACATAACACATATGCTTTATTAATACCGTTGACAAAATTGTTTCTATGTTTTCAAAATGAAAAGCTCTAGCACAAAAATAGTAATCCATGTTTCCCTCTGCGAAGGGCCAATCTTCTACTTTATTGTTGAGCCAGTTTACCTACTTCCTTCTATCTTAGAAGCAAACACTTGTATCAACTATGTGCATTGATTCTTACATGTTTACCTATTGCACTTGTTATATTGCTTTGTGTTGAAAATTATCCATGAGATATATATGTTGAAGTTGAAAGCAACCGCTGAAACTTATATCTTCCTTTGTGTTGCTTCAATGCTTTTACTAAGAATTTATTGCTTTATGAGTAACTCTTATGCAAGTCTTATTGATGCTTGTCTTGAAAGTACTATTCATGAAAAGTCTTTGCTATATGATTCATTTGTTTACTCATTATCTTCATCATTGCTTCGAATCGCTGCATTCATCTCATATGCTTTACAATAGTATGATCAAAATTATGATAGCATGTCACTTCGAAATTATCTTTGTTATCGTTTACCTACTCGAGGGCGAGTATGAACTAAGCTTGGGGATGCTTGATACGTCCCAAACGTATCTATAATTTCTTATGTTCCATGCTACTTTTATGATGATACTCACATGTTTTATACACATTATATGTCATTATTATGCATTTTCCAGGCACTAACCTATTGACGAGATGCCGAAGAGCCGATTGTCGTTTTCTGCTGTTTTTGGTTTCAGAAATCCTACAAAGGAAATATTCTCGGAATTGGACGAAATCAACGCCCAGGGTCCTATTTTTCCACAAAGCTTCCAGAAGACCGGAGGAGATACGAAGTGGGGCCACGAGGCGACGCCACACTAGGGCGGCGCGGCCCAGGCCCTGGCCCGCGGCCCTAGCGTGTGGGCCCCTCGTGACGCCTCCTGACCTGCCCTTCCGCCTACTTAAAGCCTTCGTCGCGAAACCCCCTGTACCGAGAGCCACGATACGGAAAACCTTCCAGAGACGTCGCCGCCGCCAATCCCATCTCGGGGGATTCAGGAGATCGCCTCCGGCACCCTGCCGGAGAGGGAATCATCTTCCGGAGGACTCTACACCGCCATGGTCGCCTCCGGAGTGATGTGTGAGTAGTTCATCCCTGGACTATGGGTCCATAGCAGTAGCTAGATGGTTGTCTTCTCCTCATTATGCTATCATGTTAGATCTTGTGAGCTGCCTATCATGATCAAGATCATCTATTTGTAATCCTACATGTTGTGTTTGTTGGGATCCGATGAATATTGAATACTATGTCAAGTTGATTATCAATCTATCATATATGTTGTTTATGTTCTTGCATGCTCTCCGTTGCTAGTAGAGGTTCTGGCCAAGTTGATACTTGTGACTCCAAGAGGGAGTATTTATGCTCGATAGTGGGTTCATGCCTCCATCGAATCTGGGAGTGACAAGAACCTCTAAGGTTGTGGATGTCTCTGTTGCCACTAGGGATAAAACATCGATGCTTTGTCTAAGGATATTTGTGTTGATTACATTACGTACCATACTTAATGCAATTGTCCGTTGTTTGCAACTTAATACTGGAAGGGGTTCGGATGATAACCCGAAGGTGGACTTTTTAGGCATAGATGCATGCTCGGATAGCGGTCTATGTACTTTGTCGTAATGCCCCGATTAAATCTCATAGTACTCATCATGATATATGTATGTGCATTGTTATGCCTTCTTTATTTGTCAATTGCCCAACCGTAATTTGTTCACCCAACATCTGTTTATCTTATGGGAGAGACACCACTAGTAAACTGTGGACCCCGGTCCAATTCTTTACATCTGAAATACAATCTACTGCAATTGTTCGTTACTGTTCTTCGTAAACAACCATCATCATCCACACTATACATCTAATCCTTTGTTTACAGCAAGCCGGTGAGATTGACAACCTCACTATTACGTTGGGGAAAAGTACTTTGATTGTGTTGTGCAGGTTCCACGTTGGCGCCGGAATCCCTGGTGTTGCGCCGCACTACACTCCGCCACCAACAACCTTCACGTGCTTCCTTGACTCCTACTGGTTCGATAACCTTGGTTTCTTACTGAGGGAAAACTTGCTGCTGTGCGCATCACACCTTCATCTTGGTGTTCCCAACGGACGTGTGTCTTACACGCCATCAAAGGCCACATAACAGCTCAGCGTGACGAAGGCGTTGGCCGGCAGGTGATGCGGCTGCAGGCCGAAGAAGTCAAGGAAGTGCCTGAAGAAGGCGGAAGCCGGCAGCCCGAACCCGCGCTCGAAGTGGGAGGCAAAGACCACCCGTTCGCTGGGCTGCGGCTCCACCTCCTCCCCCGGAGCGCGCGCCTGCACCTGCGGTGGAATGCGGTGCAGCCGAACGAGGCGCGCGATTTCCTCGTCCGTGACGCTTGATCCCTCCCATGATCCGCTCGGATGCGCCACGTCCGCCGTGGCCGAAGAGGAAGAAGAAGATGGTGAAGAAGAGCTCGAAGAGGAAGAGCGCGGCGGAGGAGAGCGTACCGTGGACGTGCGGGCCCCCGTGGTGCCGGAACGGCGGCGCGGCGGCTGCGGAACGGCGGAGTAGGTCAACCGCGGCCGATTGCAGAAGTTCGCCGAAGAATCGTCGGTGGAATCGAGCTGGCGCCGGCGAGATCGAGCGCAGGAGCGAGAGAGAGCTTCGGGCGCAGGAGAGGAAGAAGATGAAGTGTGCGGGGAGCCCCCTCGGTGCCCTCCCCGCCGCTATTTAAAGACCACGGCAAGTGGGGTCGTGGGCCGGATTAATTGCGCCCACGACCCCCACCTCTCCGACGGTTTCCTATAAGGCTGTAACGGTTCGCTGGCCACGTCAGCCACGACCGCATAAAATCCGGAGGGGACAATGAAGTGACCAGACGAAGCGACGTGACGCGAAGATTCGGTCAGGGCCGGTCGAGTCAGGGTTCGGGTCCCGAGGCGGCGGAGACTCCGGCGCCCAAGCCGCAGCCGGACGTCCTTTCCCAAGCCGGCCCGTTTTCTCCTAACAAGGCGGAGATGCCTCCAGTACTTATGAAAAACAAATCCACGAAACCTAAGCGGCGTCCGGCTCGAGAGCAGCCGGATGAAGCGAACCGAATGAGGGTGCAGCCGGCTGAAGGAGAATTCTCACCCGGCCCCTCGAGTGCTTTTCAAACAAGATTCATGGGATCAAAGACTAACGGCCAGGAAAACCTGCCCAGGCCCTTCTCTACGCAGGACCTTGCCAGCTTCAGGGGCTAATGTCGGGGGGAAGACCCCGGGTATGGCAAAGGATTGGGAGCAGTTGGCTCGAGGCCGGCTGGCCCGCGGCAAAGGCCGAATGAGGAGCAGCCGGCTGGAGCTGTGGCCGGCTGCCTTGAGAGCTGGCTGGCTCCAAATCTATGCTGGTCTGGCCACGGCCGTCTGCGTTGTGGCTGGGCCGGCTTCTACGTGCCATGTCCGTCTTGGTTTTGTCTCTCCCCTGACCGGCTCGAGGCTGGTGATCCTTGAAGGAGAAGGAACTGGAAAGGTGATCCGGGTGCAGAAGTCCACGCTGATCTCATCTCCCGTAAAGTAAGGGGCACTGTGGAGAAACAGTGCCCCACGTCGAATAAGCCATCGTGGCCTAGGTTGCGCCGTACTGATACAGGCTACAGGTGCCGACAGAGACACCTCCTCCACATCGCCTGGCACGTCCTGTCGCCGCTGACCTCGACAGAAGGACGGACATGCCTCAACGGCTACTGACGCCAGCGCCTCGGGAAGGAGCGCTAAAGCCGGAGCCGGCGGTGCCGGCCGGTAGGTCATAGGGACTTCTTTGTAAACTGCCAGCGCCTATACAAGCTGCGCTACCCCTCTCATGCGGGGGGACGATCGATCACTCACCATTTCTCTACTTAGAGCTGCTCAGTGACATAGGCATCCCCAATGGGCCTGCCGAAGAAGGTACTCGGGGTTTACTGAAGGCCCACGACCCGAAGTTTATGAAGCCCGAAAGCCCAGTTATGAAATAGTTTGGAAATATAGAGTTGTATTAGGAATATCGACTTGTAACTATTACGGGACGAACTCAAAGAGTCTCCCGGACTTTGTAACTTGTACATCACTAAACCCTCGGCCCGCCTCCTATATAAGGGGGAGTCGAGGGACAAAGAGAGGATCGAATCATTGTCCATGTAACCCTAGTTTTCATAGCAGTCGAGTACTTTTCCGGCTGAAACCTTCGAGATCTACTTGCCCTCTACTTCCAACAAAACCCTAGTCTACAACTTGTAGGCATTGATAAGTTAATACCTTGTCAATTGGCGCCGTCTGTGGGAATTAGAGGCGACAAGGAGACGATCTTGATGGCATCACCAACATCTTCGGCAACATCGATAACGTCCTCGGTAGCAAGCAACACGATGGATCGAGGTAAATAGATCGAAACTGTTCTAGTCGATTTTGTTCCTCACCCACCCTCCCGTGTGGATGCATATGCAAATCTGGAGGAGCCCATGGAGATGAAGTTCGGAAGGTTCCACTTCCACGTCGGGAAGGAAGGATCTTACCGTCTCGCGATACCGGATTCGTCGAGATCAGTCGAAGTCGATTCCGATTCCTCGGGATTGGTGTCGTCGTTCGAATCCAGCGACGAAGAGATCTCGTCGGCAATCTTCGCCAAGCCCGCTTCAAGCGGAAAACTCGTCAAGATCTTCAGCAACATGTCCTTCGGGTCGTCTGCGGACTCAAATATAAGCAGCGGCTCAGACAGCGTCGATACTATCGACTTCATCGACCAATCCACTTCTATTCGGGAGGTCGTCGCCGATCTATACGACGGTGTCATCGACCCTGATGAAAATCAAACTTCAAAATATCATCAAATTTATGTGATTGGAGAGTTAAGTCGACCGAAGGCAGAAACGTCGGAAGCTTTCGATGATGTGGGAAATCCATACATCGATCTTGCTGACCTTTATGTGAGGTTTAGGCACAAAATATGTCGGGCCTGCAACGCGACAGATGGTGCAACTCCCGCAAGTAGCCTGGGACAGAGCGGCAAGAGCCATGAACGACACAAAGCCGATGAATACAACTGCAACAGCTGAAGAGTTGCATGCGTACCAATATAAACTCGCCCGTGCTGGATGAGAACTCGAAAAACAGAGAATTGAACTTGAAAAGAGGAGAGCCACCGCTTCCGCGTCAAGCAGGCGAAGAGCTGAGTTGAGTCGAGAATCAGGAACTTCGGGGAATAATCACAGAGACGCTCGCAACAGGAGAAGATCTCGGATGCAGAATATACCTGAAGGCGAGAGGGAGCATCTGATCCAAAACCTCGACATGTCTTTTATGTCAATAGACACGAGAGGAAACATTATCCCTAAAACACCGGAAGCAGGATATATGGTGACACAAGCATACATACTGGCAAGTAGGCCACCTGCTGGAGATCCAAGAGAGGCATTGTATAACATGGCCATGGCAGGAGTTGGAGTCATGGGGACGGCATTCGCAGGTACAAGTACACCTCCCGAAGGTACTGCAAGACAAAATAGTCCACGACCTACAATGGCAGCGCAAGATCCTCCAAAGAACGTCGGCAAGAGATACAGCGACACAGGCGTGGGTTGATAGGGCGCGACAAGAAAGGAGAGAACGTCGGCAGTCACCTGAGGTAGATGAGGAAGATATGTGCGGTCTCCCTTGTTTTACTCGACGAGTTTTCAAAACGCGGGTCCCGTCTGGATTCAAGTTGCCTGACAACTATAAGAAGTTCGACGGGTTGCAAGATCCTGAGGACTGGCTAGTATACTACCTGGAGACAGTAAAACTGACGGGTGGAACCAAAGCAACGGCTATGCAGAGCATCCAGGTGCATGATGGCGTGTAATTCACACGTTCGTTGGGAACCCCAAGAGGAAGGTATGATGCGCACAGCAGCAAGTTTTCCCTCAGAAAGAAACCAAGGTTTATCGAACCAGGAGGAGCCAAGAAGCACGTTGAAGGTTGATGGCGGCGGGATGTAGTGCGGCGCAACACCAGGGATTCCGACGCCAACGTGGAACCCGCACAACACAACCAAAGTACTTTGCCCCAACGAAACAAGCGAGGTTGTCAATCTCACCGGCTTGCTGTAACAAAGGATTAGATGTATAGTGTGGATGATGATTGTTTGCAGAGAACAAGTAGAACAAGTATTGCAAGAGATTGTATTCAATGTAAAAGAATGGACCGGGGTCCACAGCTCACTAGAGGTGTCTCTCCCATAAGATAAATAGCATGTTGGGTGAACAAATTACAGTCGGGCAATTGACAAATAGAGAGGGCATGACAATGCACATACATGATATGATGAATATTGTGAGATTTAATTGGGCATTACGACAAAGTACATAGACCGCTATCCAAGCATGCATATATGCCTAAAAAGTCCACCTTCAGAGTTATCATCCGAACCCCTTCCAAGTATTAAGTTGCAAAGCAACAGTACAATTGCATTAAGTATGGTGCGTAATGTAATCAATAACTACATCCTCGGACATAGCATCAATGTTTTATCCCTAGTGGCAACAAGCACATCCACAACCTTAGAACTTTCTCGTCACCGTCCTGCATTTAATGGAGGCATGAACCCACTATCGAGCATAAATACTCCCTCTTGGAGTTAAAAGCAAAAACTTGGCCGAGCCTCTACTAATAATGGAGAGCATGCAAGATCATAAACAACACATAGGTAATAGATTGATAATCAACATAACATAGTATTCTCTATCCATCGGATCCCGACAAACACAACATATAGAATTACGGATAGATGATCTTGATCATGTTAGGCAGCTCACAAGATCCGACAATGAAGCACATGAGGAGAAGACAACCATCTAGCTACTGCTATGGACCCATAGTCCAGGGGTGAACTACTCACTCATCACTCCGGAGGCGACCATGGCGGTGAAGAGTCCTCCGGGAGATGAATCCCCTCTCCGGCATGGTGCCGGAGGTGATCTCCAGAATCCCCCGAGATGGGATTGGCGGCGGCGGCGTCTCAGTAAGGTTTTCCGTATCGTGGCTCTCGGTATCGGGGGTTTCGCGACGAAGGCTTTAAGTAGGCGGAAGGGCAACGCGGGGGCCACACGAGGGCCCCACACGCCGAGGCCGCGCGGCCTAGGGCTGGGCCGCGCCGCCCTGTTGTGGCGGCGCCTCGTGGCCCCACTTCCTTTCCCCTCGGTCTTCCGGAAGCTTCATGCAAAAATAGGACCCCGGGCGTTGATTTCGTCCAATTCCGAGAATATTTCTTTACTAGGATTTCGAAACCAAAAACAGCAGAAAACAACAACCGGCTCTTCGACATCTCGTTAATAGGTTAGTGCCGGAAAATGCATAAATACGACATATAATGTGTATAAAACATGTAGATATCATCAATAATGTGGCATGGAACATAAGAAATTATCGATACGTCGGAGACGTATCAGCATCCCCAAGCTTAGTTCTCGCTCGTCCCGAGCAGGTAAACGATAACACAGATAATTTCTGGAGTGACATGCCATCATAACCTTGATCATACTATTGTAAACATATGTAATGAATGCAGCGATCAAAACAATGGTAATGACATGAGTAAACAACTGGAATCATAAAGCAAAGACTTTTCATGAATAGTACTTAAAGACAAGCATCAATAAGTCTTGCATAAGAGTTAACTCATAAAGCAATAAATCAAAGTAAAGGTATTGAAGCAAGACAAAGGAAGATTAAGTTTCAGCGGTTGCTTTCAACTTATAACATGTATATCTCATGGATAATTGTCAACATAGAGTAATATAACAAGTGCAATATGCAAGTATGTAGGAATCAATGCACAGTTCACACAAGTGTTTGCTTCTTGAGGTGGAGAGAAATAGGTGAACTGACTCAACATTAAAAGTAAAAGAATGGTCCTTCAAAGAGGAAAGCATCGATTGCTATATTTGTGCTAGAGCTTTTATTTTGAAAACATGAAACAATTTTGTCAACGGTAGTAATAAAGCATATGTATTATGTAAAGTATATCTTACAAGTTGCAAGCCTCATGCATAGTATACTAATAGTGCCCGCACCTTGTCCTAATTAGCTTGGACTACCGGATCATCGCAATACACATGTTTTAACCAAGTGTCACAAAGGGGTACCTCCATGCCGCCTGTACAAAGGTCTAAGGAGAAAGCTCGCATTTTGGATTTCTCGCTTTTGATTATTCTCAACTTAGACATCCATACCGGGACAACATGGACAACAGATAATGGACTCCTCTTTAATGCATAAGCATGTGGCAACAGTTAATGTTCTCATATGAGATTGAGGATATGTGTCCAAAGCTGAAACTTCCACCATGATTCATGGCTTTAGTTAGCGGTCCAATGTTCTTCTCTAACAATATGCATGCTCCAACCATTAAGGTGGTAGATCTCTCTTACTTCAGACAAGACGGACATGCATAGCAACTCACATGATATTCAACAAAGAGTAGTTGATGGCGTCCCCGGAAACATGGTTATCGCACAACAAGCAACTTAATAAGAGATAAAGTGCATAAGTACATATTCAATACCACAATAGTTTTTAAGCTATTTTTCCCATGAGCTATATATTGCAAAGGTGAATGATGGAAATTTTAAAGGTAGCACTCAAGCAATTTACTTTGGAATGGCGGAGAAATACCATGTAGTAGGTAGGTATGGTGGACACAAATGGCATAGTGGTTGGCTCAAGGATTTTGGATGCATGAGAAGTATTCCCTCTCGATACAAGGTTTAGGCTAGCAAGATTATTTGAAACAAACACAAGGATAGACCGGTGCAGCAAAACTCACATAAAAGACATATTATAAACATTATAAGACTCTACACCGTCTTCCTTGTTGTTCAAAACTCAATACTAGAAATTATCTAGACTTTAGAGAGACCAAATATGCAAACCAAATTTAGCAAGCTCTATGTGTTTCTTCATTAATGGGTGCAAAGTATATGATGCAAGAGCTTAAACATGAGCACAACAATTTCCATGTATCAAATTATTCAAGACATTTTAGAATTACTACATGTAGCATTTCCCGATTCCAACCATATAACAATTTAACGAAGAAGATTCAACCTTCGCCATGAATACTATGAGTAAAGCCTAAGGACATACTTGTCCATATGCAACAGCGGAGCGTGTCTCTCTCCCACACAATGAATGCTAGGATCCATTTTATTCAAACAAAACAAAAACAAAAACAAACCGACGCTCCAAGCAAAGTACATAAGATGTGACGGAATAAAAATATAGTTTCATGGGAGGAACCTGATAATGTTGTCGATGAAGAAGGGGATGCCTTGGGCATCCCCAAGCTTAGACGCTTGAGTCTTCTTAGAATATGCAGGGGTGAACCACCGGGGCATCCCCAAGCTTAGAGCTTTCATTCTCCTTGATCATATTGCATCATTCTCCTCTCTTGATCCTTGAAAACTTCCTCCACACCAAACTCGAAACAACTCATTAGAGGGTTAGTGTACAATAAAAATTAACATGTTCAGAGGTGACACAATCATTCTTAACACTTCTGGACATTGCATAAAGCTACTGGACATTAATGGATCAAAGAAATTCATCCAACATAGCAAAAGAGGCAATGCGAAATAAAAGGCAGAATCTGTCAAAACAGAACAGTCCGTAAAGATGGATTTTATTGAGGCACCAGACTTGCTCAAATGAAAATTCCCAAATTGAATGAAATTTGCGTACATATCTGAGGATCACGCACGTAAATTGGCATAATTTTCTAAGCTACCTACAGAGAGGCAGATCGGAATTCGTGACAGCAAAGAAATCTGTTACTGCGCAGCAATCCAAATCTAGTATTCAATTTACTATCAAAGATTTTACTTGGCACAACAAAGCACAAAACTAAGATAAGGAGAGGTTGCTACAGTAGTAAACAACTTCCAAGACTCAAATTCAAAACAAAAATACTGTAGTAAAAACATGGGTTGTCTCCCATAAGCGCTTTTCTTTAACGCCTTTCAGCTAGGCGCAGAAAGTGTATATCAAGTGTTATCAAGAGATGAGGCATCTTCAGCGGGGTTTGGAGTTTTATCAACCATGCATAGTATATTAGATACATAAGTTTCAGCGGCTCCCTTTTCATTAGTCTTGGGCTTGCTACTCTCATCAAACAAATTTTCAGGAACAAGCCAAGCATAGTTATTTTCTAGCGCTTCATTCATCGCTAGGAGCTTACATGGTATTGGTGCTTTGATCTCCCCACCATCATTAATGTTATTAGTGTACCTTACTCTCTCCATGTCCATCTTTTCAAGGATACTAACAAAATTGGTATAAGAACCAAGCATCTTATATTTAATAAAGACCTTTCTAGCCTCTCGTTGCTATACTACCAAATTCTCTAAGAAGGGTTTCTAAAACAAAATCTTTCTTTTCCCCTTCTTCCATATCACCGAGTGTAAGAAACATGTGTTGGATTATAGGATTGAGATTAACAAATTTAGTTTCCAACATGCGAACTAAAGCAGCAGCAGCAATTTCATAATTAGGAGCAAGTTCTACCAAGTGTCTATCTTCAAAATCTTCAATGGTACTAACATGATTGAAAAATTCTTCTATATTGTTTCTCCCAACTATAGACCCACGTCCTACCGGTATGTCTTTTATGGTAAAATTAAAAGGAAACATGATGAAACAAGTAAAGTAAATGCAAGTAACTAATTTTTTTGTGTTTTCGATATAGAGTGCAAGACAGTAAATAAAATAAAGCTAGCAACTAATTTTTTTGTGTTTTGATATAATGCAGCAAACAAGTAAGTAAATAAAGTAAAGCAAGACAAAAACAAAGTAAAGAGATTGGATTGTGGAGACTCCCCTTGCAGCGTGTCTTGATCTCCCCAACAACGGCGCCAGAAAATATGCTGGCAGTTGCCGTGGGAGTTGGAAATCTTTGTGGTGTAACTTTTCTTCGTTCCCCGGCAACGGCGCCAGAAAATATGCTTGATGGCGTGTAACTCACACGTTCGTTGGGAACCCCAAGAGGAAGGTATGATGCGCACAGCAGCAAGTTTTCCCTCAGAAAGAAACCAAGGTTTATCGAACCAGGAGGAGCCAAGAAGCACGTTGAAGGTTGATGGCGGCAGGATGTAGTGCGGCGCAACACCAGGGATTCCGGCGCCAATGTGGAACCTGCACAACACAACCAAAGTACTTTGCCCCAACGAAACAGCGAGGTTGTCAATCTCACCGGCTTGCTGTAACAAACGATTAGATGTATAGTGTGGATGATGATTGTTTGCAGAGAACAGTAGAACAAATATTGCAGTAGATTGTATTCAATGTAAAAGAATGGACCGGGTCCACAGTTCACTAGAGGTGTCTCTCCCATAAGATAAATAGCATGTTGGGTGAACAAATTACAATCGGGCAATTGACAAATAGAGAGGGCATGACAATGCACATACATGATATGATGAATATTGTGAGATTTAATTGGGCATTACGACAAAGTACATAGACCGCTATCCAAAGATGCATCTATGCCTAAAAGTCCACCTTCAGAGTTATCATCCGAACCCCTTCCAGTATTAAGTTGCAAAGCAATGCGACAATTGCATTAAGTATGGTGCGTAATGTAATCAATAACTACATCCTCGGACATAGCATCAATGTTTTATCCCTAGTGGCAACAGCACATCCACAACCTTAGAACTTTCGTCACTCGTCCCGCATTTAATGGAGGCATGAACCCACTATCGAGCATAAATACTCCCTCTTGGAGTTAAAAGCAAAAACTTGGCCAGAGCCTCTACTAATAACGGAGAGCATGCAAGATCATAAACAACACATAGGTAATAGATTGATAATCAACATAACATAGTATTCTCTATCCATCGGATTCCGACAAACACAACATATAGAATTACAGATAGATGATCTTGATCATGTTAGGCAGCTCACAAGATCCGACAATGAAGCACATGAGGAGAAGACAACCATCTAGCTACTGCTATGGACCCATAGTCCAGGGGTGAACTACTCACTCATCACTCCGGAGGCGACCATGGTGGTGAAGAGTCCTCCGGGAGATGAATCCCCTCTCCGGCAGGTGCCGGAGGTGATCTCCGGAATCCCCCGAGATGGGATTGGCGGCGGCGGCGTCTCAGCAAGGTTTTCCGTATCGTGGCTCTCAGTACCGGGGGTTTCGCGATGAAGGCTTTAAGTAGGCGGAAGGGCAACGCGGGGGCCCACACGAGGGCCCCACACGCCGAGGCCGCGCGGCCTAGGGCTGGGCCGCGCCGCCCGTTGTGGCGGCGCCTCGTGGCCCCACTTCCTTTCCCCTCGGTCTTCCGGAAGCTTCATGCAAAAATAGGACCCCGGGCATTGATTTCGTCCAATTCCGAGAATATTTCTTTACTAGGATTTCTGAAACCAAAACAGCAGTAGAACAAAGAATCGGCTTTTCGGCATCTCGTTAATAGGTTAGTGCCGGAAAATGCATAAATACGACATATAATGTGTATAAAACATGTAGATATCATCAATAATGTGGCATGGAACATAAGAAATTATCGATACGTCGGAGACGTATCAGTGCACTTGAGTGGAGCGGCGCGATCATGGATCAAAAAGCTACCACCTGGATCTATCGACAGCTGGGAGACCTTTGAGGACATGTTTGTGAAGAATTCCTTATCCACATGCAAGAAAGCTGCGTCAATAGAACAATTGAGAACTTGTCGACAGAAGTATGATGAGTTGAGGATGTACATCCAGAGGTGGAACATTATCAAAAACTCGGCAAAACACATATCTGACGAGAGAGCGATAGATGCTTTTGTCGCTGGGATCCGAAGGAAAGATCCGATCGAGGATTTGGGAAGGACTAACCGAAAAACAATAGCAGCACTCATGGAAATAGAGAATCGCTGGGCAGATGGAGAAGATGTTGTCAACAACAAGCGACACAGGTCGCCTGAGGAAGATCGTAATCGAAATATTCAAAATAGACGGCGCTTTTCTCGCCAGTTTTCACAGTATTACGGTCCCGAGCAAATATCGGCTGGCTTCCGAGGAAATAATGGAGGAAATAATCGAGACGACTATCAAAAGAGTGGTGAACAGCGCAGTGATTACAGGGATAGTTTGCGCCCAAGCAGGCAAAATAATGGTCCAAGGTTCTAGAGGCCGTATATATCTCCCGAAGATATGATGAACGAACCATGCCAAATGCACTTTTACCTTGACAACAACGGGAAGAGACAGTTGGGACATTTGCAGAGGGAATGTCGAACTTTCCAAGTACTGAATAGGTACGCAGGGCATGTCAACGCACAGGCAGCAAATAGAAATCCCCAGGGGCCAAGGAGCGAGATCTACCTGCCACCTCCTCCCGCAATCACGGATGAAAATCGACACCAGCTACGAATAGCGGCAGCTCCAATGAACGGTCCTTATATCAACACAATTGGAGAGGTCTCGATGATTCAGAAGGGTAGGCCATCCAATAGAGCTCAGAGAGTAATTTCTCGGCAAGTTTTTATGGCTGAAAAAATGCCTCCTCCAACAGTTGAGTACCTGAATTGGTCGGGATAGGACATTGGCTTCACCATAGCGGATCACCCGTAGCAAGTTCCTCGACCATGGCAGTCAGCTTTGATTTTGCCAGCGGTAATTGCAGGATTTGACATTTCTCGGGTGTTTATAGATGGAGGCAGCAGCTTAAACCTCATGTATGCAGATACATTGAGAAAGATGAACATTGGCGAATCTAAGACCAACCGACACGCGGTTCCATGGTATCACACCTGATAAGCCAAGTTATCCATTGGGAAAGATCAATCTCGACGTTCAGTTCGGAACCCGAGAAAATTACAGAAGAGAGAAGTTGGAGTTTGAAGTTGTGGATTTTCCGTCACAGTATCATGCTTTGCTAGGACGAACCGCGTATGCCAGATTCATGGCGGTACCACACTACACATACTTATTGTGGAGGCTCCCTGGACCTAAGGGCCCGATTACAGTAAAAGGAAGCTTCGCACTAGCGGATAAGTGCGACAAGGATATTCATCGGCTGTCAGAAACTTTCGGGATGCAAGCAGAATATTTGGCGTCAAAGCTGACAACTGACTACGACGTGTTGCCAGATGGAGGGAGGCCGCTAAAGGAACCAACCTTTGATACCACCAAGAACTCGAAGGAAGTGCAGATACACCCGACAGATCCCAAGAAAACGACAGCTATCGCCACAAACATGGACCTTGCATAGGAAAGCACGCTCGTTGAGTTCCTCCGTGAGTGCTGGGAAATCTTCGCATGGTGTCCAGCTGACATGCCAGGAGTACCCAGGGAACTTGCCGAGCACCCGCTTAATTTGGATCCATTGACCAGGCCAATCAGACAACCTTTGCGGCGTTTTTCGGAACCAAACCGCAAAGTTATGATGTCGAAAATTAATCGACTCAGAGAAGCTGGATTTATCAAAGAGATACACACAGAGGCCACGTGGGTAGCAAACCCAGTGCTGGTCCCGAAGAAAAATACAGAGGTCCTTCGCATGTGCGTCGACTTCACGTGTCTCAATAAACATTGTCCAAAGGATCACTTCCCCCTCCCAAGGATCGACCAAATTATCGACTCCACGGCAGGCTATGAACGTCTTTCCTTCATGGACGCGTATTCTGGTTACAACCAGATTCGACTGAAAGAAGAAGATGAGGTCAAAACAGCTTTTATAACACCCTATGATGTGTTCTGCTATAGAACAATGTCGTTCGGGTTAAAAAACGCGGGAGCAACATATCAGCGGATGATGCAGAAATGACTTGCCACTCAGATTGGCAAGAATGTTCAAGTATACATTGACGATGTCGTCATAACAACAAAGAAAGGGTCAACTTTGATCGAGGATCTCAAGGAAACTTTTGACAACCTTGACAAATTCTGCCTCAAGCTGAACCCGACGAAGTGCTCTTTCGGCGTTCCTGCGGGAGAACTTCTCGGGTTTCTGGTCTCAGCAAGAGGGATCGAGGCTAACCCGGAGAAAATTCAGGCCATTGTGACGATGCGAAAGCCAACAAAGTTAAAGGAGTTACAACAGTTAACTGGGCGAGTCGCAGCTTTAAGCAGATTGGTCGCCAGGCTAGGAGAAAAAACGTTGCCATTTTACGCCTTGATCAAGCAAGGAGAAAAGTTCGAGTGGAACGAGGAAGCGGACAGAGCTTTTGAGGACCTCAAGCGCACAATCTCGACACCACCAATATTGGTGGCACCTAAGGAAAAAGAACCTATTCTGTTATATATCGCGGCCACACCTCAGGTGGTCAGCACAGTACTTGTGGTTGAGCGAGAAGAAGAAGGAAAACTCCATGGATTCCAGCGTCCGGTATATTTCATTAGTGAAGTTTTGTCGCCTTCAAAACAGCGGTACCCGCACTACCAGAAGTTAGCATATGGAGTATTCACAACCGCAAGAAAGCTGCGACACTATTTCTCGGCACACCGGATAATACTAGTCAATGAGGCGCCATTGTCCAATATATTAAACAACCCGGAAGCTACGGGTCGTGTCTCCCTTTGGGGAATAGAGCTTTCCCCTCGGGACATCACGTACGAAAAAAGAAAATCAATAAAGTCGTAGATCTTACCAGACTTCATCGCAGAGTGGATGGAGCTGCAAAGTACAGGACCCCCCAGATTTGTCGAGAACCTGGACTATGAACTTTGACGGGTCCAAAAGGGTAGAAGGAGCTGGAGCTGGCGTGATATTAGTATCACCTCAAGGAGACAAGTTGAAATATGTATTACGGATGACGTTCCCTAATGCGTCCAATAATGAGGCATAATATGAAGCGCTAATACATGGGATGAAGATGGCAACAGCCTGTAGTGCAACCCGATTAAAAATATTTGGCGACTCCCAGTTGGTGGCTCAACAGGTGATGAACCAATGCGATGCAGTCAACGACAGTATGATAGCATACAAGGAGGTATATAACGAACTCGAGAAACTCTTCGACGGATGTGAGGTGAATCATATCAGCAGACTCAGTAATGATGAAGCCGACGTTCTGGCAAACATCGGGTCGAAGTGTTTAGCAATACCACCCGGCGTATTCTGGGAGGAGATAAGTGAAAGGTCGACTAAGGCAAAGAAACAATCAAAGAAAAAGGAGAAGGTCGAGAAAGGCTCGGGGGCTCCAGCAACATCAGAGGCAAACACATCAGCAGATGAAGAAGAATCGCATGAGCTAATGGTAGTACAAGTTCCTTGGACGCAGGTCTACGTCGCATATATCTTAAGGAAAGAAATACCCGAGGATCCAGTAGAAGCAAGGCGATTTATTCGACGGTCTAAGGCCTTCACTGTGGTTAAGGGCGAGCTTTATAAGCGAAGTATATCGGGAGTTTTGCAGCGGTGCGTCACACCCGAGGAAGGTCGAATACTCTTAAAGGATGTACACGAGGGAGTGTGTGGACATCATGCATGCAGTCGAGCTATAGCGGCTAAGGTTTTCGGAGCAGGGTTTTACTGGCTAACAGCAATCGAAGATGCAAAGGACATAGTGCGTACTTGCGATGCGTGCCAAAGGTTTGCCGCAAAACCTCATTCGCCGGCAGCAGAGTTGATGCCAATACCATTCTCATGGCCCTTTGCGCAATGGGGTCTTGATATGGTTGGAAAATTGCATAAGGCGTGGCCAGGAGGATACGGGTATATGCTTGTAGCTGTCGACAAGTTTACCAAGTGGATTGAAGCAAAGCCGATAAACTCGCCAGACGCAGCATCAGCGGTCAAGTTCATCAAAAGTATTGTTTTCCGGTTTGGAGTTCCTCATAGCATCGTCACAGACAATGGCAGCAACTTTACCTCCAAGGAATTCAAGGCATACTGTGCAGAGTTAGGCATCAAACTACAATTGGCGTCAGTTGCGCACCCGCAAACCAATGGTCAAGTCGAGAAATCAAACGGAATCATCTGCAACAGCATCAAGAAGCGCCTGTTAACACCATTGGAAAAAGCTTGACACACATGGCCAGAGGAGTTGCCTAGCGTGCTATGGATAATACGGACGACACCCAATACAGCGACACAAGAAACTCCATTTTTTTCTGGTTCATGGAGCTAAGGCACTGCTACCGATAGAGATAGAACACAATTCCCCGAGAGTGGCGGAATTTGATGAAGAAACCTTGAGAAAGGCACTGGAAGATGACGTTAATGCACTCGACGAAGCTCGGGACGAGGTATTGTCAAGGGTTATGAAGTACCAGCAAGATATGAAAAATTATCACAGTCGACGCTTGCGACCAAGATCTTTCCAGGTTGGTGACCTAGTTCTTCGACTCACGCAAGATAGCCACGAGAAACTTGAGTCACCATGGCTAGGCCCATATATCGTCACCGAAGTAATTGAAGGAGGAGCTTACAGGATAAAGGACAAGAAGACAGGGATTGCAGAGCCAAACCCCTGGAACGTGGCACAGCTTAGGCGTTTCTACGCTTAAGCCGAAATATATGTAAACATACAATGTACTGAAACGCCCGCGAGTTTTCAGACGCACTCTTTTCCTTTCAGGGCACCGAGTGGGCTGGAAGGTTTTTAATGAGGCGGGCTCGCGGTGCTGCAATATAGTAAAAATATTGGTGATATATATCTTTTTCTTTGACAGGCTCGGGGGCTTACCACCCGACAAAGTTCGGTACATACAGAAATTCATACAATATAAAAACTCACAGCTTATTTTCCTTGGTTTAAAACACCTCGCAAAACAATGAAAATAAAGACACTAGCCACCGAGACGTTCGGGGGCTAAGGAAAAGAAAGAACATACAAATTGTTTTACAGTGCTTGCAGTTTACTGGGTCTTTTCATCAAGAAAAATATCTATCGGAGAAATAGATTTTCAGTCATGACCTATCAGGTCATCTATGTTTACTCTGTCCTCGTCGGCAGATGCACCCATGAAATCAGCATAATGGCCGTCCATGAAGAATTCAGCATCCATTAGAAGGAGATCATCAATCATTTCCTCTGCTACTGGTGCAACCCTTTCATTGATTTTGTCGACAAACCTTCGTTGTTTCTTCAACTTAGCGTGAACAGTTTCAACAACCTTGGTCATTTCCAACTTTGAGTGACAAATCTGTAGCATAATCAGGGCAAATCTGGCGCTAGCTATCAATTGGGCTTTCACAAAACCATGGATTTGCTGAGGGTTTTTGAACTTGTTCATCAGCTCAGGAAGTGTTTTGGGTTGAATATTTCGAGGGAACATGGCATTATAGACCATGGCCAATGTTTTGGTGCAAAATTCAAGGTACTGCCGAACCTGGCCCGCGCGGTCCTGAAATCTGGCAATTCGTCGGGTTCGATCCGGGGAAGACAAAAAACTGGAATCATTTTCCAGCGCAAGTTTAATAAAGAGAGTTGACCTCGCCTCAACCCGTTGATCTTCAGCAGGAGCATCCAGAAAGGAACCTGTTAAGGGAAAGAACAAAATGAGGAGCAGAAATCGAAGAAACGTATGTACAACAGGATTAAAGCTCGAGAAGCATACCTGCCATATCCAAACTCGCGTCAGTCAGTAAGTTGATCTTATATTTTTCTCGAGAAACAGCCTGGGCAGCTTCGGCAACCATAGCGTCTCTTAATGCTAAAGCCTCCATGGCCTCTTGAAGAGCCATCTTTTCTCGCTCAGACGACTTGCGAAATCCATCCATGATCATAATAGTCTGTTTCTTCGTTGACTGAAGTTGCTGACGAAGATCATTTAGTTTTTGCGACAGGCTCGCGTTTGAAGAATCTTCAGTAAAATCGTCGACTGACGCTTTCCTCGAGTAGGAGGAAGTGGGCAAAGCATCAGAAGAACGAGGGGTTGCAGTATTGTCACATCCCAAAATTTTCTAAATTTTGGATTGTGAAAATAAAATAAAGCAAGTGTTTGTTTGATTGTTTTGGTTTAAAATTAACAAGGAAATAAAACTTTTGATCAGTATTTAAATGTATTTTTTCCAACATAGTATTTTCATAAACCTTTGGTTTTCAAAATATTTGAAAACAAAACACTACTTTGAAATTATGCATAGAATGGCCATATATGCGTACATGCAATATTTTGAGTTTTTAAAATATATTTTCAAATAAAACCAGGGTCAAAATGTTCTTTTCAAATTATCATTGCACTGGTATTTTTTTTAAAAATAATTTTCTTAAATGTTTTGAATGTGCTTTCAATCAATTCTGGTTTTGAATTTAACTCAAGGCAATAGAAATAGAGAAAAAGAAAGCTAAACTAACCAAAACGGCCAACAGGCCCAGTCTGGGCCGATCCAGCCGAAGTGGCCCATTTGACCGACCGAGCTCGCTCGTCTTCCTCCTCATATTCACCTACTTCTACACGTAACGTACAGCCATGGCAACCATCTCCTCCTCTTCAATTTTCCCATCAATTGTGTGGCCGTTTCTTGTTGAGTTGAACACGAAAGTTACTCCAACTTCAATGGGAAATCCGTTCAGAGAATTAATTTTATATTTAGTGGACTTAATCTCCCAAACACTAACGGTGAACCGACTGCCACCCGTCGGCATACACCTCCCAATATCTCCCCTCAGACCATATCAATGCAAACTAGGAGGAGCAACATGTGTCTCTCATTCGTCTCCATCTCTTTCGTTCTCAAACTTTTCCAAGAGATCCTTTGTACAGCTCATACCATCCATGTCAAGATCAGCCCCAACTTCGAGATCATCGTTAGATTCCGTTGTCCTCGGTGATCATTTCGTCGATTCCCTGCACCAAGACATTCTCCTCGTCAAGGCCTACCTCCAGGACATAGTTGTGCACCTTGTTATCATTGTTTGTCGCGTCGCCGTTGTTCCGCCGGCCACGGTAACGACTCCGTCGTTTTTGTCGAATAACAAGGGACTCAGACCCTGGTTATTTCCTTTCTGCTATACCGTGTTCATATGCTGATGCCATCCTTTCTCAACTCGCAGCCAGAGGATTCTTCCGCAAGCAGGACATGAGGCGACTCTCGCTTGTCCGTGTCCGTACGACGCATGAACTGGTACCCATGAACTGCACCAGAGCGCACACTACATTTCTGCTACTTGCTAGACTCCCGCAGCCCTTCTTTCCGACGATTTCCGTGCCAGCGCCGCCGTCCAGGACATCAACATCGACTACGTGCACGATCGGTGGTATGGTTCTGGCTATGCCTTTAACGTTTCAGCGCTCGTGCTAATTAACACTATACGAACATGCAATAGTATTAGTTTTGATCACTGTATTCAGATGCATGCTAGCACACTTCAAAAGAAACACACAGTGTCTACTAAGCCTAGATTCGTATATGCATACGGGTCCTAACCAGACACAACCTTTGTTTTTCTAAGATAATATCTAACTGACTGGCTCGTGTTCCGATCGATCAAGTGCGGATTGAGCTAGCTGACTCACCTATGCAAATTTCGAAAATCCATATCTTTAGATCTAGATCTCCGTTTAGGATAAGGATAGTGATTCTTCCGTTAAGTTTATAATTAGATTCTGTACAACTTTCGTGTAGAATGTTTTTCTATCCGAACAACTTGTTCGGACAACTTTTCGGACACTATTAGAATTTAACCGCGAATCAGTAAAATATGTAGATAACTTCAGACATTTTACATGTCAGTTTTGCACACTTTATTTTCGCGGTATTTTTAGGATCCATATTATTCATCATGTTCTATGATCACATCTTACACAACATATTATCTTAGTCCATATTATTCAAATAGCAATTGAGTTATTTGAGTAAATTTTCATATCACTAGTTCCTATCTAATATTTTTCCTTACTTGCACATTGGTGAGTGTTGTCACACTCTCCATAGTGGTATGTTGCTTTACGCCATATGAGACTCGTATGATTCTATCACATGGATCATTCCAATTATTCATTCCGGTGTAGCAAACAACCCTTGATCATATGCCCTTGCCAATCTTTTCCTCCTAAGCATTTGACTTGGATAATCTTTTCTTTCAAAGTACATGACCCTTCCAATCTATCAAACCATATCTTGCAAGCCAAACCTCATGCCACATCTTAGTACCATAGAGCGTTTTCCAAATTGTTTTCTTGATTGTATTATGTTGTTATGAATTGTGTGTTTATGTTGTGCAATATTTTTATTTTATAGTTCGTTTGAAGAGCGACGTGTTTTGTTGAAAGAAAAGAGAACACTCTTCGACTACAAAAAGGCAAGTGACACACACCAAAAGTCCTAGTTTTAATTCTTGCACTGTAGTGTTTTTATAGTAGAGATGTCTAGGGTTTATGCTTTTTGCCTGCTATTAAATCCTAGTAGTTTAGCTACACCACTCCTAGACTCCCTTAGCCGCCATTAAATTTAGTTGTTACCTGCTATGCCATGGAAAAATGTTTTGATAGAGGTTAAGAAAAAACAACTAAGTTTAATGAATTACCTGGGTGAATGGTGGAGTTATGGAGAGGGTGGCTGTATCAGGGGGCAAGACCCTGGTGCTAGTGCACACTTGCGGAAAGTCACCCAGGCTTAAAGAGATTGTAGACAAATCTTGCTCATTAGCTTCCCGTACAACCACATGCTACTATGGCTCTGGCTTGACAAAGTATGTTGTATGAACCCGGATCCTAGGGACCAGGTGGTGGTAGAGGGATACTGTAGGTGTAACGTGGCCCTTAGGGAATGGTTCGGGTGATTACACACAGAAGGTCTCGGCCACGGTCTGCACCTGTCCTTTGAGCAAAATATGCATCGAGGTAGAAGGATTGACCTGGCCATGTGGGTAAAGGTGTACAACCTCTCGAGAGTGTAAATCTAAGTACTTAGCCGTGTCCCCGGTTATGGACAACTTGAGCGAACTGACAAGTCTTTGTTCGAAGATCTCCTCATCCCAATTTCTTAAATAAAATTTGAATGGGTGAACAAGGGTAGGAAGGTACATTGGGGCTTTACCAATGCTATCGTTAATTTGGTACATTGGGGTTTTACCAATGTTACTCGCTAATTAGATTGAAAGAAAATGTTTTGATAAATGATAGGGAAAAATTGGCTTTATGCAAAATGAACCTGAGCTCTACCTGCCAGATGTGCACGTAGGTGTAGGATGCCTTTTGAGTCCACAAAAGTGTCCTTGCCAATACAATTCAAATGTATTGACCATTCGTGGCTGCAACGTATCATGTTGCAGGTTTTACAGTCGATGAGTAAGGAAACGTTAGGGGTTGCGAGTCTATCCTCAACATGCTCGCCTGTGGCACATGAAGACGAAGGACTCCATGCTGTCTAAGTTTGTTCGTTGTAAAACTCTGATGATAGCTAGCCTTGTGCTATGCAATTTGTAATTTTTTTATGTAAACTCTGGATCATACGATGTAATAAAGACCTTAGTTTCGTGATATTACATCTTGTACTGTGTGTGCTAGCGATTGATCCAGGGACTAGCACAGATAGGCACAGAGATCGGCACCCTACCGGGTGAGGTCGCTACAAGTATATTTGTCAAAAACCAACTGGAAAGAAAATCTCAATATCAATCATCAAGCAAAATAGGTTTCCATTAATTCTCAGGATATCTACATGGTCATTACAAAAGATACGGTTCCTAGTGAACCAATGGTACGCTGTCACAAAGTTCATACTACGGCAACAGCATCAAAAGAGAAAAAGAAAAATACAAGGATAATATGATCTACTTGACCTCCGGTTTGGCAGAACTGGAGGAAGGAGCTGGCTTGTATCCGAGGAAGGAGAGGATCTTCTTCGAGTGCGGTTTGGCAGCCCTGATCAGGGCTTGCCACTTCTCCGTCTTCATCCTCTTCGTCTCGCCAGCTTTCACCCAGTCGACGTTTTGCTGGCTTTCGGCAACCAAAGCTATGGTGCCTTCAACGCCAATCTTCAAGTTTCCTTGCCGGAGAGCTAGCCCAAGATCTTCTTCGGGGATGAAGCACTTGGTAAGGGCAGCGAAGCTGTTGGGCTGATCTTTCTTCGGGAAGAAGTAGGGGAACATGCGCGAAAACGCAGCCCGAGCATCCGTGATACTGTTATCACCAGATTTTGGCTAAATCAGGAGGTGGGCCGCGATCAAGATGGGCTTGGAAGATTACACATGGAAGATCTCTGAAGCGGCCTTGCACGGAGAATTTGGGCTAGGTTGCCCGTGTATCTTTAATTACGATAGATTGTATCTAGATTAAAAGTTAGAGTTTATCTCGTGCACGGTTTGGTGCACGCCCACATTAGAAAGTCCCCGGACTATAAATATGTATCTAGGGTTTATGGAATAAACAACAACCAACGTTCAACCACAAACAAATCTCGGCGCATCGCCAACTCCTTCGTCTCGAGGGTTTCTCCGGTAAGCACCATGCTGCCTAGATCGCATCTTGCGATCTAGGCAAGCACAAGCCTGCCCACGTTGTTCATGCGTTGCTCGTACTCGAAGCCTTTTTGATGGCGAGCAACGTAGTTATCTTAGATGTGTTAGGGTTAGCATTGTTCTTCGAATTACATGCTTTCGTTATGCGACCCTTGCACATCTAGCCGCCCTTACACCTATCTTAGGTGTAGGGGCGGCACCCCGCTTGATCATAGTTTAGTAGATCTGATCCGTTACGGTTGCTCCTTGTTTCATCAAGGATTAGTTTAACATCCGCAATAGTTAGGCCTTACAAAAGGTTGGAGGATCCAGCGGCGTGTAGGGTGGCGTTTGCTAGCCCTAGAAAGGATGTTCCGGGGACCAACAGGTTGCCGGATGATGGCGTGTATTTCACACGTTCGTTGGGCAACCCCAAGAGGAAGGTATGATGCGCACAGCAGCAAGTTTTCCCTCAGAAAGAAACCAAGGTTTATCGAACCAGGAGGAGCCAAGAAGCACGTTGAAGGTTGATGGCGGCGGGATGTAGTGCGGCGCAACACCGGAGATTCCGGCGCCAACGTGGAACCTACACAACACAACCAAAGTACTTTGCCCCAACGAAACAAGTGAGGTTGTCAATCTCACCGGCTTGCTGTAACAAAGGATTAACCGTATTGTGTGGAAGATGATTGTTTGCAGAGAAAACAGTAAAAACAAGTATTGCAGCAGATTTGTATTTCAGTATTAAAGAATGGACCGGGGTCCACGGTTCACTAGAGGTGTCTCTCCCATAAGATAAAAGCATGTTGGGTGAACAAATTACGATCGGGCAATTGACAAATAGAGAGGGCATAACAATGCACATACATGACTTGATAAGTATAGTGAGATTTAATTGGGCATTACGACAAAGTACATAGACCGCCATCCAACTGCATCTATGCCTAAAAAGTCCACCTTCAGAGTTATCATCCGAACCCCTCCGAGTATTAAGTTGCTAAACAACGGACAATTGCATTAAGTATGGTGCGTAATGTAATCAACAACTACATCCTCGGACATAGCGCCAATGTTTTATCCCTAGTGGCAACGAGCACAACACAACCTTAGGGGTTTCGTCACTCCCCAGGTGTCAATGCAGGCATGAACCCACTATCGAGCATAAGTACTCCCTCTTGGAGTTAAAAGTAAAAACTTGGCCGAGCCTCTACTAGAAACGGAGAGCATGCAAGATCATAAACAACACATGTATAATAACTTGATAATTAACATGACATGGTATTCTCTATCCATCGGATCCCGACAAACACAACATATAGAATTACGAGATAGATGATCTTGATCATGTTAGGCAGCTCACAAGATCCAACAATGAAGCACAATGAGGAGAAGACAACCATCTAGCTACTGCTATGGACCCATAGTCCAGGGGTGAACTACTCACTCATCACTCCGGGAGGCGACCATGGCGGTGTAGAGTCCTCCGGGAGATGAATCCCCTCTCCGGCGAGGTGCCGGAGGAGATCTCCAGAATCCCCCGAGATGGGATCGGCGGCGACGGCGTCTCTGGAAGGTTTTCCGTATCGTGGTTTTTCGCCTCAGGGTTTTCGCGACGGAGGCTTTAAGTAGGCGGAAGGGCAGAGTCGGGGGGCTAACGAGGGGCCCACACTATAGGTCGGCGCGGCCAGGGCTTGGGCCGCGCCGCCCTATAGCTTGGCCACCTCGTGGCCCCACTTCGTGTGTTCTTCGGTCTTCCGGAAGCTCCGTGGAAAAATAGGGCCCCGGGTCTTCGTTTCGTCCAATTCCGAGAATATTTCGTTACTAGGATTTCTGAAACCAAAAACAGCAGAAAACGAGAACCGGCACTTCGGCATCTTGTTAATAGGTTAGTTCCGGAAAATGCACGAATATGACATAAAGTGTGCATAAAACATGTAGGTATCATCAATAATATGGCATAGAACATAAGAAATTATCGATACGTCGGAGACGTATCAAGCATCCCCAAGCTTAGTTCTGCTCGTCCCGAGCAGGTAAAACGATAACAAAGATAATTTCTAAAGTGATATGCCATCATAACCTTGATCATACTATTTGTAAACATATGTAGTGGATGCAGTGATCATAACAATGGTGATGACATGAGTAAACAAGTGAATCATATAGCAAAGACTTTTCATGAATAGTACTTCAAGACAAGTATTAATAAGTCTTGCATAAGAGTTAACTCATAAAGCAATAAATCAAAGTAAAGGCATTGAAGCAACACAAAGGAAGATTAAGTTTCAGCGGTTGCTTTCAACTTGTAACATGTATATCTCATGGATAATAGTCAACATAGAGTAATATAACAAGTACAATATGCAAGTATGTAGGAATCAATGCACGGTTCACACAAGTGTTTGCTTCTTGAGGTGGAGAGAAATAGGTGAACTGACTCAACATAAAAGTAAAGAGAATGGTCCTTCAAAGAGGAAAGCATCGATTGCTATATTTGTGCTAGAGCTTTTATTTTGAAAACATGAAACAATTTTGTCAACGGTAGTAATAAAGCATATGAGTTATGAAAGTTATATCTTACAAGTTGCAAGTCTCATGCATAGTATACTAATAGTGCCCGCACCTTGTCCTAATTAACTTGGACTACCGGATCTTTGCAATGCACATGTTTTGACCAAGTGTCACAATGGGGTACCTCCATGCCGCTCTGTACAAAGGTCTAAGGAGAAAGCTCGCATTTTGGATTTCTCGCTTTTGATTATTCTCAACTTAGACATCCATACCGGGACAACATGGACAACAGATAATGGACTCCTCTTTAATGCATAAGCATGTGGCAACAATTATTATTCTCATATGAGATTGAGGATATGTGTCCAAAGCTGAAACTTCCACCATGAATCATGGCTTTAGTTAGCGGCCCAAAGTTCTTCTCTAACAACATGCATGCTCCAACCATGAAGGTGGTAGATCTCTCTTGCTTCGGACAAGACGGACATGCATAGCAACTCACATGATATCCAACAAAGAATAGTTGATGGCGTCCCCGAAACATGGTTATCGCTCAACAAGCAACTTAATAAGAGATAAAGTGCATAAGTACATATTCAATACTACAATAGTTTTTAAGCTATTTGTCCCATGAGCTATATATTGCAAAGGTGATGGAATTTTAAAGGTAGCACTCAAGCAATTTACTTTGGAATGGCGGATAAATACCATGTAGTAGGTAGGTATGGTGGACACAAATGGCATAGTGGTTGGCTCAAGTATTTTGGATGCATGAGAAGTATTCCCTCTCGATACAAGGTTTAGGCTAGCAAGGTTATTTGAAACAAACACAAGGATGAACGGTACAGCAAAACTCACATAAAAGACATATGGTAAACATTATAAGACTCCATACCATCTTCCTTGTTGTTCAAAACTCAATACTAGATGTTATCTAGACTCTAGAGAAACCAAATATGCAAACCAAATTAGCAAGCTCTAAGTATTTCTTCATTAATGGGTGCAAAGTATATGATGCAAGAGCTTAAACATGAGCACAACAATCGCCAAGTATCAAATTATCCAAGACATTATAGCAATTTACTACATGTAGCATTTTCCAATTCCAACCATATAACAATTTAACGAAGAAGAAACTTCGCCATGAATACTATGAGTAGAGCCTAAGGACATATTTGTCCATATGCAACAGCGGAGCGTGTCTCTCTCCCATAAAGTGAATGCTAGGATCCATTTTATTCAAACAAAACAAAAAAACAAAAACAAACCGACGCTCCAAGCAAAGTACATAAGATGTGGCCGAATAAAAATATAGTTTCGGGGAGGAACCTCGATAATGTTGTCGATGAAGAAGGGGATGCCTTGGGCATCCCCAAGCTTAGACGCTTGAGTCTTCTTAATATATGCAGGGGTGAACCACCGGGGCATCCCCAAGCTTAGAGCTTTCACTCTCCTTGATCATATTGCATCATACTCCTCTCTTGACCCTTGAAAACTTCCTCCACACCAAACTCGAAACAACTCATTAGAGGGTTAGTGCATAATAAAAATTCACATGTTCAGAGGTGACACAATCATTCTTAACACTTCTGGACATTGCATAAAGCTACTGGACATTAGTGGATCAAAGAAATTCATCCAACATAGCAAAAGAGGCAATGCGAAATAAAAGACAGAATCTGTCAAAACAGAACAGTCCGTAAAGATGGATTTTATTAGGCCACCATACTTGCTCAAACGAAAATTCTCAAATTGAATGAAAGTTGCGTACATATCTGAGGATCATGCTCGTAAATTGGCGTAATTTTCTGAGCTACCTACAGGGAGATAGACCCAGATTCGTGACAGCAAAGAAATCTGGAACTGCGCAGTAATCCTAATCTAGTACTTACTTTTCTATCAAAGACTTTACTTGGCACAACAAAACATAAAACTAAGATAAGGAGAGGTTGCTACAGTAGTAAACAACTTCCAAGACACAAATATAAAACAAAAATACTGTAGTAAAAACATGGGTTGTCTCCCATAAGCGCTTTTCTTTAACGCCTTTCAGCTAGGCGCAGAAAGTGTAACTCAAGTAACATCGAGAGATGAAGCATCAACATCATAATTTGTTCTAATAATAGAATCATAAGGTACCTTCATTCTCTTTCTAGGGAAGTGTTCCATACCTTTCTTGAGAGGAAATTGATATTTAATATTACCTTCCTTCATATCAATAGTAGCACCAATGGTTCGAAGAAAAGGTCTTCCCAATATAATGGGGCAAGATGCATTGCATTCAATATCCAAGACAACAAAATCAACGGGGACAAGGTTATTGATAACCATAATATGAACATTATCAACTTTCCCCAAAGGTTTCTTTTTAGCATTATCAGCGAGATTAACATCCAAATAACAATTCTTCAATGGTGGCAAGTCAAGCATATCATAGACTTTTTTAGGCATAACAGAAATACTTGCACCAAGATCACATAAGGCATTACAATCAAAATCTTTGACTCTCATTTTAATGATGGGTTCCCAACCATCCTCTAACTTTCTAGGAATAGAAGTTTCAAGTTTTAGTTTCTCTTCTCTAGCTTTTATGAGAGCATTTGTAATATGTTTTGTGAAAGCCAAATTTATAGCGCTAGCATTGGGACTTTTAGCAAGTTTTTGCAATAACTTTATAACTTCAGAGATATGGCAATCATCAAAATCTAAATCATTACAATCTAAAGCAATGGGATTATCATCCCCAAGGTTGGAAAAAATTTCAGCAGTTTTATCACAGGCAGTTTCAGCAGTTTTAGCAGTTTCAGGTAATTTTGCGCGCTTTGCACTAGGAGTAGGAACATCGCTAACACCAATTATTTTACCATTGATAGTAGGAGGTGTAGCAACATGTGAATCATTAGCATTGCTAGTGGTGGTAATAGTCCAAACTTTAGCTACATTTTCTTTTTTAGCTAGTTTTTCATTTTCTTCTCTATCCCACCTAGCACGCAGTTCAGCCATTAATCTTATATTCTCATTAATTCTAACTTGGATGGCATTTGCTGTAGTAACAATTTTATTTTCAATATCCCTATTAGGCATAACTTTCGATTTCAAAAGATCAACATCAGAGGCAAGACTATCAACTCTAGAAACAAGAATATCAATTTTATTGAGCTTTTCCTCAATAGATTTGTTAAAGGCAGTTTGTGTACTAATAAATTCTTTAAGCATGGCTTCAAGTCCAGGGGGTGTGTTCCTATTATTGTTGTAAGAATTCCCATAAGAATTAGCATAACCGTTACCATTATTATAAGGATATGGCCTATAGTTATTACTAGAATTGTTCCGATAAGCATTGTTGTTGAAATTATTATTTTTAATGAAGTTTACATCAACATGTTCTTCTTGGGCAACCAATGAAGCTAATGGAACATTATTAGGATCAACATTAGTCCTATCATTCGCAAGCATAGACATAATAGCATCAACTTTATCATTCAAGGAAGAGGATTCTTCAACAGAATTTACCTTCTTACCTTGTGGAACTCTTTTCGTGTGCCATTCAGAGTAATTAACCATCATATTATCAAGAAGCTTTGTTGCTTCACCAAGAGTGATGGACATAAAGGTACCTCCAGCAGCTGAATCCAATAAATTCCGCGAAGAAAAATTTAGTCCTCGCATAGAAGGTTTGGATGATCATCCAAGTAGTCGATCCATGGGTTGGGCAATTTTTAACCATAGATTTCATTCTTTCCCAAGCTTGAGCAACATGTTCATTATCCAATTGTTTAAAATTCATTATGCTACTCCTCAAAGATATAATTTTAGCAGGGGGATAATATCTACCAATAAAAGCATCCTTGCATTTAGTCCATGAATCAATACTATTCTTAGGCAGAGATAGCAACCAATCTTTAGCTCTTCCTCTTAATGAGAAAGGGAACAATTTTAATTTTATAATGTCACCATCTACATCTTTATACTTTTGCATTTCACACAATTCAACAAAATTATTGAGATGGGCAGCAGCATCATCGGAACTAACACCAGAAAATTGCTCTCTCATAACAAGATTAAGTAAAGCGAGTTTAATTTCAAAGAATTCTGCTGTAGTAGCGGTGGAGCAATAGGTGTGCATAGGAAATCATTATTATTTGTGCTAGTGAAGTCACACAACTTAGTATTTTCAGGGGTAGCCATTTTAGCAGTAGTAAATAAAGCGAACTAGATAAAGTAAATGCAAGTAAACTAATTTTTTTGTGTTTTTGATATAGAGTGCAAGACAGTAAATAAGGTAATGCTAGCAACTAATTTTTTTGTGTTTTGATATAATGCAGCAAACAAAGTAGTAAATAAAATAAAGCAAGACAAAAACAAAGTAAAGAGATTGGGAAGTGGAGACTCCCCTTGCAGCGTGTCTTGATCTCCCGCAACGCGCGAAAAATATGCTGGTGCGTAGTTGACGTGGGAGTTAGAAATCTTTGTGGTGTAGCTTTTCTTCGTCCCGCAACGGCGCCGAAAATATGCTTGATGACGTGTATTTCACACGTTCGTTGGGAACCCCAAGAGGAAGGTATGATGCGCACAGCAGCAAGTTTTCCCTCGGAAAGAAACCAAGGTTTATCGAACCGGGAGGAGCCAAGAAGCACGTTGAAGGTTGATGGCGGCGGGATGTAGTGCGGCGCAACACCAGGGATTCCGGCGCCAACGTGGAACCTGCACAACACAACCAAAGTACTTTGCCCCAACGAAACGAGTGAGGTTGTCAATCTCACCGGCTTGCTGTAACAAAGGATTAACCGTATTGTGTGGAAGATGATTGTTTGCAGAGAAAATAGTAAAACAAGTATTGCAGCAGATTTGTATTTCAAGTATTAAAGAATGGACCAGGGTCCACAGTTCACTAGAGGTGTCTCTCCCATAAGATAAAAGCATGTTGGGTGAACAAATTACGGTCGGGCAATTGACAAATAGAGAGGGCATAACAATGCACATACATGTCATGATAAGTACAGTGAGATTTAATTGGGCATTACGACAAAGTACATAGACCGCCATCCAACCGCATCTATGCCTAAAAAGTCCACCTTCAGAGTTATCGTCCGAACCCCCTCCGGTATTAAGTTGCAAAGCAACAGACAATTGCATTAAGTATGGTGCGTAATGTAATCAATAACTACATCCTCGGACATAGCATCAATGTTTTATCCCTAGTGGCAACAAGCACAACACAACCTTAGAACTTTCGTCACATCGTCCCGGTGTCAATGCAGGCATGAACCCACTATCGAGCATAAATACTCCCTCTTGGAGTTACTAGCATCAACTTGGCCGAGCCTCTACTAATAACGGAGAGCATGCAAGATCATAAACAACACATATGTAATAACTTGATAATTAACATAACATGGTATTCTCTATCCATCGGATCCCGACAAACACAACATAGAGTATTACGGATAGATGATCTTGATCATGTTAGGCAGCTCACAAGATCCAACAATGAAGCATAATGAGGAGAAGACAACCATCTAGCTACTGCTATGGACCCATAGTCCAGGGGTGAACTACTCACTCATCACTCCGGAGGCGACCATGGCGGTGTAGAGTCCTCCGGGAGATGAATCCCCTCTCCGGCAGGGTGCCGGAGGAGATCTCCGAATCCCCCGAGATGGGATTGGCGGCGGCGGCGTCTCAGTAAGGTTTTCCGTATCGTGGTTTTTCGCATCAGGGGTTTCGCGACGGAGGCTTTAAGTAGGCGGAAGGGCAGAGTCGGAGGGCTGACGAGGGGCCCACACCATAGGGCGGCGCGGGCCCCTCCTTGGCCGCGCCGCCTTGTGGTGTCGCCACCTCGTGGCCCCACTTCGTATGCTCTTCGGTCTTCCGGAAGGTTCGTGGCAAAATAGGCCCCCGGGTCTTGATTTCGTCCAATTCCGAGAATATTTCGTTACTAGGATTTCTGAAACCAAAAACAGCGAGAAAACAGAATCGGCACTTCGGCATCTTGTTAATAGGTTAGTTCCAGAAAATGCACGAATATGACATAAAGTGTGCATAAAACATGTAGGTATCATCAATAATATGGCATGGAACATAAGAAATTATCGATACGTCGGAGACGTATCAGACCACCATGTGATCGTACACCTCGTACGAATCATGGGTGGATCGGCTCCTTGAGCCGATTAACAGGACAACCTGAGAGCCGATCGAGGCTCGTATTTAATGTTTACGTGTATGCCATGCAGGAAACTAAGCGAAGCAAATCCATCACCTTCCTGATCAGGTATAGGTCAGGTGGCACGCCCTTGCACCAGCATCGGACGTGCGTGCCGAGTCTTTGCGGGCCGTCGCTCGAGGGACCAGGGCCAGCCGCAGCCCTGGGAGCCTCCCGGCTCTACTGTGTTGCCCGTCGCTGCTCGCCGGTGGGTTTCTGACCGCAACACATTCTGGCACGCCCGGTGGGACCTTCTTCGACATCAACTGCATCGCCTTCTACATCTGAGATGGCGGAAGGTACTCCAGTCACGTACGAAGATCTGACTGAGGAGCTCAAGAAGAAGTATGACGAGGTCAAAGCGATCCTCGAAGCCGACCTCATCGGCTCTTTGCAGAGAACCCGCTCACATGGCATCAGGTGGAAAGGGTTCTCACCTGAAGGCGCGCTCGATGGAGTAGACCTGTCCGCCCCGTCAGAAGAACGCACCAGGTCTCTGCGTCAGGAGATTAATTTCATGGTAGCTCATTCGCTGCACCGCCATTCTGAGAGCCTGGTGAGCACTTTGGAGCGTGTCGCCCTCCGGGTGATCCAGAAATCATGAGGCATCGGTACTCTCCGTCGGGACCAGCTCTAGGGACTCACCAAGGAGAGATGCCACTCCAGTCCCGACCACCGCTGCCATTCGCGTTGGCAGCACCAGAAGTGCCGAGTTCACCGGCATACGTCGTCTACAAGATCGGTGGTGACCCTAGTGATTACCAGTTCTTGTATGAGGCGCCTAAGGAGATCCCCCACGGATACACGTGCACATACGTGCCGACCGCAATGAATCGGGCACTCACGAACCGGATCGCAACAACAGGGGACTTCGGGAACAGCGAGGAGGAACGTCGGGAACAGATCTTGAGAAGCGTACATGGCTAGCTAAGTATGCCACTCCGACGAACCTCCGGAGCTCAACTCCTGCGGTTGGCTCGCAGCTTGAGAAGCAAGCGTGGCTGGCTAAGTATGCCACTCCGGCCGAATCTTCGGAGTTCGACTCCTGCAGCCAACGACCGCGGATCAGATCGGCACAATCTCGAGAGACCAGTTCGGCATGGTGCCGAAAAGGAGGGCAATCGGCTATTCCAAGCCGTACCCCAACGCGTACGAGTTGATCCCACTACCACCCAAATATCGGCTCCCTGAATTCTCCAAGTTTAGTGGATCAGATGGCTCCAGCTCAATCGAGCATGTGAGCCGATATTTGGCACAGCTGGGCACGATCTCAGCATCAGATGAGCTGCGTGTGAGGTTCTTCGCACAGTCCCTCACAGGATCGGCTTTCGGGTGGTACACATCGCTGCCACCAGATTCAATCCGGACTTGGAAGCAGTTGGAAGAGCAGTTCCACATGCAGTATCACTCAGAGGCTTCCGAGGCTGGCATTGTCGATCTAGCACAAGTACGACAGAAGCGCGGAGAAACAGTGTCAGAATACATCCAGCGCTTCAGGACCGTTAGGAACCGATGCTATTTGGCTCGTGTGACTGAAAAAGAAGCGATCGAGTTGGCGGTGGTGGGTCTCGCATCACCGATCAAGGATGTGGCCTCCCAAGCGGACTACCCTTCACCGGCGCACATGGTGCGGAAGCTGTCATTATATGAACAGCGCCACCCGGAGGTATACCGGGATAAATTCAAGCGTGCGGTGGTCCTGGTTGAGGCAGACGAAGATGAAGGCTCTGCGGGAGATCAAGAGGTAGCAGTGGCTGAATGGACTCGGGGGGCAAGCCCCGTATCCTGCAAGTGGGTTAAGCCACAAGGTCCTCCAAGAGGGTTTGACTTCGACGTGACCAAGGCTGAGCAAATTTTCGGTCTCTTACTTAAGGAGAAGCACCTAAAGGTACCCGAAGGCCACAAGATCCCCACGGCTCAGGAGCTGAACGGAAAGCCATACTGCAAGTGGCATAACACGTTCACCCATGCCACCAACGACTGCAGGGTGTGGCGTCGGCGAGATCCAAATGGCGATAGAACAAGGGCGTCTAATTTTCAGCCAGTACACCATGAAAGTCGACACACACCCCTTCCCCGCCGTTAACATGGTGGAATGCACTTACCCTGGGAGGTGCCAGCCAGGTTTCTCGTTCAACATCAACATGGTAGGACCTGGGCACCACCCTGGTAAAGACAGAAATGAGGGCAGCTGCTCTCATAACGAGGACAAGGAGGAAGCCGTTCCACGCGATCGGCTCCGGCACGATGGCAAGCGCTACATCACGGAGGGAGAAGTGAAGAATGTGAGATATCAGCGACCTCTCTCTGATCACCTCCTCAACAAATACGTGAGTCAATACGACCAACGCCGACGATACGACAACGATGACGAAAGAGATCGTCTGGCTAGGGACGCCAGGAGACATCGTCGGCATGATCGCGACGAGGAGAGATATGAGCGCCACGCCAAGGAAAAGTCAAGAGAGCAAGACGACGTGGATAGGCACCGGGACTGTCCCTTCTTCGGTACATCGCTGGGATTCGGGAATGAGCCGATTGCCTACAATCGGCAACTGCCCAGAATGTAGACAGAAGAAGAAGGATGCAGCTAACGTGTCCGTGTTCAAACGTCTAGGGCCTCTCCTGCCTCAGAACAAGCACGCTGAGTCCTCTCGGGTGGAAAATCTCGAGGAATTGGAAGACGATGATGAAGAGGAAGAAGATAAGTACCACCAGCCAAGGTGGTGCCCTGATGGACTCAGCCGTTCCCAAAAGCGTAGGGTTCAGCGACTACGTGGTTTGGAGGAAGCCGAAAGGTTATACCTGCACACGTTAAGGAAGGCGCGACCTGATCTGGCCGCGAAAATTCAGCGAACTCTGGACGAAGAAGGACGACCACAAAAGAAAGAGTGGCGCCCCAGACAAAGGAAAGCCGATGATGAGACATCGGCTGGCACAAACATGGTGTTCATCCTTCCGGCGGAGTTTAGTGCTCCGAGATTAGACGAAGCACCCGTGGCACAACTTGACTCGCGGCCCACGGCCGGTTATCTTTGAGAAGCCACGAGAAAGAAGCTACGGACACCGAAGGCTCTGTACTTGCGAGGGTATATCAATGGGCAGCCTGTCAACAAGATGCTCGGTGGACACCGGAGCGGCAATCAACATTATGCCATACTCCATGCTACATCGGTTGGGACGCTCTAGCTCGGATCCGATCAAGACCAACGTTACACTGAGCGATTTCAACGGCCAAGCATCTGAAGCACAAGGTGTTCTGAACGTGGATTTGACCGTAGGAAGAAAAACCATCCCTACGACGTTCTTTATTGTCGATAGCAAGAGCACCTACGCTGTCCTGCTAGGGAGAGATTGGATCCACGCCAACTGTTGCATTCCATCCACGATGCACCAATGCTTAATACAGTGGGATGGAGATGAAGTAGAAGTCGTCCACGCAGATGACTCAGCCGAGATTTCAACGGCTGGCATGAACGTTTGGGAGACGACAGGCCAAGAGCCACTCTCAGGCATCACTTTGGACGACTGCGAGCGCATCGACGTGACGAAGGACGGGGTTAGGCTGGTCTTATCCACCGGCCTGACCGTATAGGAAGAACAAAATCTATGGACGAACGTGGCAAGGCCGATCCTTGTGATCGGCCCCAAAAATCTATGGACAAACGTTGCAAAACCTTCATTTAGCGATTCAATCAACATGGAGGCCGATTCCAGCAATCGGCCAAAATTATCCTCACCATACGTTCTGCCTGTGTTCAACGTCGATCTAACGGGCAACGGGTTTACGTCGGCTGATGAGCTGGAAGAAGTCAACATTGGTCCTAACGGAGCCGACGTTCAAATACAGTGCCTTGGCTAACTACAGAGCCGATATCCGCAGTTACCTGGTAGATTCGGCTCGGGGGGGGGGGCACCTAATCAGATAAACATGTGCGATACATGTGCAGTGAAATATTGGGGGCCGATAGAAAAATCGGCCAGTAAAAAAAATTCTCATGATGTACAGCCGATGCGCAGACATCGACTTTAGAGCTAAGAAACAAAGCCGATGCACAGCCATTGACTCCTTGTTGAAATACGTGCCAGCTGCGTGTTCAAGACGCGGATTTCGGCCAAGTCGGCCTTTAGGTCAGCTTCGAGGCCTTCTGCTTCCTCGAGGGAGTGAACGATGAGAGCTTCCTCAGCTTCAATGAGCTGTTTTGTTGCCCGAACCTTCTCTTCGAGGACCTCCAACCCTTTGCGCAAGGTCGCCAGTTCAGCAGTGATGTTAGAGGTGTCAGTTTGGGCGTACAAGGCAGCTTTTTGCTCATCAAGCCGTTGGCATTTTGTCTGCAATATCGGCTTTCAACGGAAGAAGAGGTGATCGGCTCTGGTGTTTCTGCTGTCGGTTTGGCCATCCCCACTGGAGGTGTCATCAGTTTGCAGAGGAAGAGGTTAGCCGAGGAGAGGATGGAGCTGCCCTGCCCTTTTTTGGTGGGAGTTTGGGAAACGGCAGGTTCAGGAGCTGACCTTTTCTTGGAAGCCGACGGTGGCAAGTCTGGCTGGCTCTGCATGGTGGCTGTCTCAGGATTGCCTGAGTTCGAGTCCCTTCGACTGAACTGTGTGTCCTCGCCGCTGTTCTCTCCTTAACTGAGGCTCGGGGGGCAGCTGATCTGGTAGACACTCTGTTTTTGGAAGCCAATTGGAGTGTCATCGGCTGGCCCTGCATCATAACCTTCTTCAAAAAAGTGGTGAGACCACCAGAGCTGCTGGAAGGAATCTGAAAGGGAAGCCGTCATCATCTACAGGGTCAGGGCCGTTTCTGTTGCTGCAAAAAGATAGAGCAAGGCGCTATATTCGGACAGCAAGGAGCGGTTAAGGATCACCCTCAGGCCGGAGACCATAGCGTGGGCATTGGATGATGCTGCCATTGGGTCCGTTGCAGTTGCGAACCTGTGCGATTGACATCTGAGGTTCATATGGCCGTGGGTTGGATCTGTTCAAGCGGCGATTTGGGGATCTGAGTTTTGCCCTTTCAGATAAGTCGCAGGTTACCATTTGAATAGACAATAGAGCTGGCCTTGCTCGTGTTTTATGGCAAGGGCCGATGCGCTGCCATCGGCTCTTAGTGTGTTGGCTTACTTTAACAATCGGCAAAATTGGAAAAGGGACAGAATCAGCTGAGAGATGTTTTCTTCATTAATAAGAGGGGTTTTTTTACAATGAAGAGCCGATTGCTCAAGAAAGGAAGAACAAAAGAAGAGCCGATTGCTCGAGAACTATTAATCCTACATTACTAATCCTCGCTGGCCTCGTCGTCGGCATCGTAGCTGCCGTCGGGGCTGCTTCCGGAGAGTTCCTCGTCGCTGCTGCCCCAGCCCTCGGCCGGAGCCTCTTCTTCCTCGTCATCATCATCATCCTTGCTGTCCGCCCAAGCGCGGAAGCGCTTCGCCGGCGGATACCCAGCGGAGGAGGAGGAATCATCCTCCTCCTCTTCCTCCTCTTCCTCCGCTTCTTCTTCTTCCTCCTCCTCGTCGGAGGAGGTGGAGTTCGCCCGGGAGTAGAGGTCGTCTTCGCTCTCGCTCTTCAGCTCCCCTTCGATGAGGAACCGGAGGTCGTCCTCCCCATCGGTCGGAGGTAAGTCACCATCCGACCCGACGAGTGCCTCGGGTGGCCCATCCGGCACGTGGTCAAAGTTCCACTCCTGCTCGCTCGAGGAAGAAGATTGGAAAGAGAGGCCCGATGAGATGGAGGAAGAGGAAGACATTGCTACGAGGAAAGAGGGTTTTTAGGTGCCGATGGCCGTAACGCAGCAAGGGGATGAAGTGGCGAACCGTTCGGCACGAGTTAAATAAGGGGGTATAGTGGAGATTTAATGCCATTACGGTTTCCGAGGAAGTGATGTTAAAGCTATCAAATCTTGCAAAGAAGTTGTGAAGGCAAGGCATCATGATGAAGGATACTCGCGACGGTTCCGCTCTCGCCACGACATGTCCCGAGGAAGAAAAAACGTGGTGATTTTGGAATTATCATTTCCAAAACCGAGGGGGCATGTGTTATCACCAGAATTTGACCGGATCAGAGGTGGGCCGCGATTAAAGATGGGCTTGAAGAATATACATGGAAGGAATACATGAATCGGCCTTGTATACAAAGTTTGGGCTAGTTTGCCCGTGTATCTGTAAATATAGTAGGATACGTATCGGTTAGATAGAATTTGGCTCATGCACGGTTGGGATTATTCCCACGTTAGAAAGTCTACGGACTATAAATATGTATCTAGGGTTATTGAGAAAAACAACAATCACGTTCACCACAAACCAATCTAGGCGCATCGCCAACTCCCTTGTTTCGAGGGTTTCTTCCGGGTAAGCATCATGCTGCCTATCTAGGCAGCGCACGTTTATTCGTTGTTCATGCGTTGCTCGTGCTGAAGCCTTGTTGATGGCGAGCAACGTAGTTATCATAGATGTGTTAGGGTTAGCATTGTTTTCATCGTATTACATGCTTTCGTCCATGCAACCCTTAGACGTCTAGCCGCCCTTACACCTATCTTAGGTGTAAGGGCGGCACCTCGCTTGATTATTATTTAGTAGATCCGATCCGTTATGATTGCTCCTTGTTCTTCAAGGATTAGTTTAATATCCGCATAGTTAGGCCTTACAAACGGATTGAAGGATCCGAGTGGCACGTAGGGTGTAGTTTGCTAGCCCTAGACGGGATGTTCCGGGGATCAACTTCATGTTGGTTTTTAGGCCTTGTCTAGGGTTGGTTTATGATCACCGTGCGTGGCCACCGAGCTCAATCACGCGTAGGATGTTCCGATTATGTGGTGAAAACCCTAAATCGTCGTAGGTCGTTTTAGCTTTATATTGATCAAGCAGGACCACCATGTGATCGTACACCTCGTACGAATCATGGGTGGATCGGCTCCTTGAGCCGATTCACGGGACAACCTCGAGAGCCGATCGAGGCTCGTATTTAATGTTTACGTGTATGCCATGCAGGAAACTAAGCGAAGCAAATCCATCACCTTCCCGATCGGGTATAGGTCGGGTGGCATGCCCTTGCACCAAGCATCGGACGTGCGTGCCGAGTCTTTGCGGGCCGTCGCTCGAGGGACCAGGGCCAGCTGCAGCCCTGGGAGCCTCCCGGCTCTACTGTGTTGCCCGTCGCTGCTCGCCGGTGGGTTTCTGACCGCAACAACTATATAGCTGGGCTGGTCCATTAGGTACGTGGGCCGGGCCTAACCTCTAAGGTTGACTGGTCAAAACTTAAATGGGCCGGCCCACTAAGCATGTGGGCCGGGCCAAATGCACTCGTTTGACCGGTCAACAGGCAAAAGGGCCGACCCACTAAGCATGTGGGGCCCACTTTCTTGTTACCGGGCCGGCCCATTTACCATGTGGAGTCCACCTTCTTGTTACCGGGCCGGCCCATTTACCATGTGGGGTCCACCATAAAGCAAACGGGCTGTCCCAAGAAGGTAGTGGGCCGGCCCAATTAGCATGTGGGTCCCACATTCCTGTTATTGGGCCGGCCCATATACTAAGTGGGTCCACCATAGATCAAACAGGCTGGCCCAACAAGCTAGTGGGCCGGCCCAAAAACACAGGTGGGTCCCACTTTCCTGTTAAAGGGCCGGCCCAGTTAGTATGTGGGGTCCGCCATATAGCAAGTGGGCTGGCCCAACAAGATAGTGGGCCGGCCCAATAAGCATGCGGGTCCCACTTTCATGTAACCGGGCCGGCCCAGTTAGTAAGTGGGGTCCACCATAAAGCAAGTGGGCTGGCCCAACAGGTTGGCGGGCCGACCCAATAATAAAAAGTGGGGCCCACTATCGTGTTAACGTGCCGGCCCAAGTAGCATGTGGGCCCTATCGGGTTGGCCCAATAAGCAGGTGGGTCCCACCTTCCTCTTACCGGGCCGACCCAGTTAGTGAGTGGGGTCCACTTAAAGCAATTGGGCTGGCCGAATAAGTAAGTGGGCCGGCCCAAAATGGAAGTGGTCCCACACTACTATAAGTGGGCCGGCCCACTCAGTTGTTGGGCCCTGGTTGTTTGACTAGTCAACTTGCATTATGGGCCAGCCAAGTTAGGCTTATAAGAAGGTCCATTAAATTTCATGAGCCTAAAATCTGATTTCAATGATACACACAATTACATACAAAAATAAAATAACTAGGAAAATTACAAGGCAACTAATGTGCCCAAATAAAAAAATTACATATAATCATGGAGGACTTCTATTAGCATCATCAATAACACGTTGACATTTGGCAATCGCCTTGATTGAATCTTGTGTGCTCTTTGTCAACATATCAGCTACAGATCTTAAAGCAGCAATACCATGTCTTTCATACGAGTACAACCTTGAGATATTTACTTGTTTGATGAAAGGAATGGTCTAGGTTGACGGCTATGAGAGGATGCATCGAAGAAAGATCAGAACTTTTTGTGGGCCTCTCTTCCGATGAAGATTGCTTCATCACAAGCTGCATTCGATGATAATGCAAAAGAGTTAAACGATGAACTATGCAAACATGTATTAAGCATCGTCGATATGATATAGTCACAAGTACTAAGCACAGACTTACATTATATCGTTGCATAGGCTCACCCCGGAACCTTTTTTGCCCTCTATCTTCTACTAAGGACTTCTTCGTTACAACTGCATTCTAGTAATATTGCAAACATAGTTACAACAATGAACTATTCAAACATTTATTATGCAATGTAGATATAAGATAATAACAAGTTGCATAAATAAGACAATGTATGGAACTTGTACTAAGCACAAACTTACATCATAATGTTGCACAGGGTCGCTACAGATCTTTTTTTGGCGACTATCTTCTAATGATGACTGCTTCATTACAACTGCATTCTGGTAATATTGCAAACATAATTACAACAATTAACTATTCAAAAATGTATTATGCAATGTAGAGATCAGATAACAGCATGTAGCAGAAATAAGCATAAGATAAGATATGATACATGTACTAAGCACATACTGGCTCGCTGCAGGTCCTTCTCTTGCGTGCACTAGTCGTGGTCGCCATGCCTGTCATTTTAGGTTCAGCCATCAAGAAATTTAATGGCATATGAGATCTGCAAATAACTACACAAAACATGGCTAAAAAAACACCGCGATCTAACGGGCCAGTGTACTAACCAAGCTGCGGCGGGGTGGACGGGGGCGGCAGCTTGCATTCCAGCGGCGGCGAACGTGGGAGACGATGAATCGACCCTGTTTCAGGAGAAGCGGGCGTTAGTGAAGAAGATCTGGTTGGCTGGCAAGGGATTCGGTGAAGTTGACACAGCCGCTGCGCCGAGGTAGTCGGTGGAATAGATCGGCTTCTGTGGAGGGGGGGGGGGGGCGCGGTGAAGTAGACCCGGTTCCGTTGGAGAGGATCCAGTGCGTCGATAGGAAAGGCGTTGATTACTACGCTGTGGATGAGGTCGGCGGTGAAGCAGATCCGTCGGTGGCGAGGGCGGCGGGGGAGCGGATCCGGTGGGTGGACAGCCAACACAATCAAGGCCACGTGTGGAGGAGTATGCCGACGGCGAAGCAGATCTTGTACTGTAGAGAGACAGAGCTTTGGCGTGTGAGAGTATTTTTGAGCGAATGGGGCGAATGGTTGGTGGGTGGGTGTGGGCCTGTGGGGAGGGTTCGGGATCTAGGCAAGATATTTCATTGTTACCGAATGAGCCCTCCATGGTCGCTGGGTTGTAGCTTATGGATCAGGGTTAAAAGGGTAAAACTGGTCATGGGATTTTCGAATGGATGCGGCGGGATGATTTGGCGCGCGGCCGAAATTTTCAGTTTCAAGCTACGAGCAGAACGACAAAAATAATGTTCTTCCCCAGGGAGCTCTCATTTCTTCCTCTTCTCTTTCTCTCTCGAGTCTCTCCCACTCCCCCGGCTCCTCTCCCCCTTCTCTCCGCCGGCCTCGCCGACCGGATACGAGGCTGACTTCTCTCTGTATATCGTACACCCTCCGATCTAAATTAATTGATTCAACTTTCCTTAGACGTGTATGTATCTAGAGTAAAAACATGTGTGGATACATCCATATTTAGATAACAAAAGTTGAGTCAGCTAATTTGGATCCGAGGGAGTTAGTGTTGTTGTAAGCTTAGATCCAGTGTTTCCCATGAGGAGAATGGCGCAATGCAGTGGCGTCCAAACCTAGATCTGGTGCCATCAAGGTGATGGCGCTAACGGTGAGGCTTGCTTTGGTCAGTGCTTCGGATCTGGCCAATGGGGAAGTCAAGCTGCTAACGTTCACAAGCTCGAGTGCTTCAGATCTTGGCCTTTCAGCGGCCCTTCTCAGATCCAATATGCCGTTGCTGAGGGCCTTCTTCTCCTTCATCCTGGCGACTACCGGCGACACCGTCCCAAGTGGTGCGTCCCCGGCGACGGAGTTGCTAGAAAGGATGCGGAGCAGAGATCTGATGTGCGGTCGATAAGGACTCGATTGCTTTTCTTCTATATGTTTTGGGGTCCTTTTGTAAAGTTGCAGGTCCTATTAGTTATTGTCTAGTTCTTTTGGACCTCTATGTAATTTTTTGGACTAGTTTCCATTGGCACCGATAAACTTGAATTTTGACAAGTTCACGGAAAAAAATTTCCTTTGCACATATGGCCTATCATGTATGAACATTCTTGAGATTTAAACTATATGTAATGTGCCATGCATTAACCCTAAACCATATATATGTAACTAATCCTAGCTGATCAAACCCTACTTAATTAAAACACATAACCCTAAACTATACTAGCTATAACCCGATCTAATAAAAAAATGCTCTATATATAGCAGCTAGCTAGCTAGCAAACCGTAGATTAACACCAATTAATATATATACATGGCCTATATCGATCATGTTGAATAACATCGATCTCCCTGAGATTCATTAATTAATTATATAATTATCGATGATAAATTAATTAACTTGAATTTTGACAAGTTCTCTCGAATGAAAACACATTTGATTAAGTTGCCTCATAATATATATAATTAGTGTGCATGCATGGCCTACCATGCATTCGTGCATATATTTCAATATATATTTGAAAATATTCTTGGGGATTTCAATCTCTCTCTCTCGATCATCTATATATCGTTGGTGGCCGAAAAACACTCATATATACGCATGCACTTTATGCGCAAAGGCGCAGATGCCTCTAACAATGTGTGTGCGCACTCGATCGATGATCCCTAAACCTTAAACAACCCTAAAACCCTAATCCCTAATCCCTAAACCCTAAACACCCTAAACACTAAACCCTAGACCCTAGACCCTAAACCCTAACCCTAACCCTAAACCCTAGCTAACCCTAAACCCTAAACCCTAATTAAACCCTATATATAGGCCAACGACACTTAATTGTGCATCAAGCAGGCCATGGGTGCCTCGCGGTCCTCTAATTAAATTAAACTAGCAGGATGACCCGCGCATTTGCGCGGCTAGATTGTTGTAATGTATTTAGAGGACTAATGTAATACTTAAGATACATAGTAACCACAAATATGAGAAATTCAATTCGGCTCCCGGGTGCGTATGCTCCCTATAGTAAAAAATTATATTTTGAGTTGTCGAAAAAATTTGACAAAAAATTCTACATGTATATCTCCATAATATATGTGCATTCGTCAAGTTTCACGGAAAATCAATATGTTTTGTGCTCTATGTAAAAAAGAGAAAATTTATCTTGTAAAAATCATTATTTTTAGCACTGAGTTTTATCTTTTTTACACACGTCACATGATAAGTCCATTTTTTTATGAAACAACTTTGTGAGTGTGTAGCACGTGAAGATGTATATGCAACTTTTTTGTTTCAATTTTTTTGAAATTCAAAATATGTGTAAGATGAATTTCAAAATAGAGGGAGCATATGCTCCCATGTTCCAAAACACCACTCCCCCACAAATATGAGGATATATTTCTGTTAACCAAAAATATTTAGACACTAAAAACTTGAACACTCCGTCATAATGTTTTTTATGTATCTTCCATAGATTTTAAATTAAACCTGAAATTCAAACCTTATTCAGTTAGTGTGAGTAAGGTTTCATATGGTGCTAGTAGTAAAACAAAATCACTAAAAATTATACATAAATAATACTATTACATTCTTTAAATCCAAGGAACATATTGCATATTCAATATTTATATATTGATCGAATTTGTGGCAACACTGAATGTCATATTTTTTTAGGCACAACATATAGTTGGATTCCTTCCATAAGTGTGTTTCATATGAAATAATTCAAAATTTAGCTATTTATTATGGATGTCCACATGGATTTTGTACAAACATTAATCTCCATTTTTCCAAAGCCACTTTACCAAGGTTCAAACCATACAAATCTAGCTTTAAGTAGGTGGTGTATGATGTAATTATTTGTGCCTCTGTATGTTGTACGTTGTTTGTTTTCCAGTTTGAAGAAACCGTTGGGTAGCTATGCGAGGTTGACATAAAAATAAGTCAACGTTGTAAGCATGTAGTTGTGCACTTTTTAGAGCACCCATGGATGACTACCTTGTACCGTTCATAATTTTTTTAGATGAAAGAGTTATGTCTCGTATGTGTTCTAAATGCATAAACATGACAAATATGTATAAATAGAATATGGATCACTTGCAGCACCGTACGTACTCTTCTTCTATTGTTTGCCATATCCATTAAAAAATTGTGCCGATGCTATATCCAAACACACAATTTTACGCATACAAAATATTGGTGCACTAATAACTCAGTAAATCTATGCAAATAGTAACACTAACTTTTTCTTTAAAGTTACTATACCTACAAATGTCGTCCTAGAAATTTAAGTTATGAATGAATCCTGACATTCTGTCAGAAGAGATGTTGTCACATTGTCACTTCTAAGTTCTCACTTGTACATCACTGGTTGCCTGGCCACATAACGTTGAGTGATGCCTCCGTCGGCCTTCGAACCTGTTGTCAGCCGTTGGATATCTTCTCATCCTCGCTGTGATCAATGCTGAGCAGGATGCTGCTGCGAGGGAACCAATAGAATTGCTGGGAGGTGTCCGCATCCGCCATTCATGTCGATTAATTCAAACTTTCATTGGTTCATCTGCTGCTCCCCTGCATAAACACACATGTTTTGAGCAAGGGTGCATCTATCGTGCCGCCATCAAAATCTTGCGCATCCGCATTAGCCTAAATCTTCAATAGCTGCATGTATCGCTCGACCTGTGCATTACAAATGGATTTGAGTAAACTGAAAAAACACACCTTGAATTTTAAATAACACTGTTGTATTCGCAAAATGTACAAAGCTATATAATTTCGCTTCTTTTGTCATATAGAAAATTTGAAGATTCTTCTATTGTCTCACATTACTGAGTTTTCTTCGGCAGCCAAAAGTGAACGATAATCATTTCTCAGTTCTCAGTAAGATTGTTTCCACAACAGAGTATAAATCATGGATTCTTATGAGTGATATTGAAGGAAAGTATCTGGGTCAATTGGAAAGACGGGGCAGCGGGCAGTCACCCTACTTGCTGATAGTATCTATCACCATCCCCTTACCTTGTACTGTGCCAACATATTCTGCCTATGATTCTTTGACCACCAAACAGAGGGATATCCATCTTATGCATCTTACAGCATCCGTTGCTAACATCAACTGGAGAAGGGAAGTCTCTCGCAGTGACGTAGAAGAACTGAGGAAGGAGTACTTTGTAGGACATCTGCAACGGCTGATCGGCAAGAGTGGTGGCGAGTAGAGGCATCAGAGACATGCCGACAAATATGATTTACAAATCAGAGTGCACTTTCCCATTAAATAAACACAAACTTCAGAAGTTGATACATAGGTACCATGCAGAGCTAACTCCATCTTTTCACCGGACAGACAACTATCTCAATGGAACTCAGTATGATATACGAATTATTAAGACACCATATTAGGCCAAGAAAGAGAGAAAGCAAGAGATACCTGGACAATTGTAGAGGGCATTCGTATTCTAGAAAATGAACATACTCAAACTGAATAGGAAACCGTATGGGCAGCAGCGTCTCCATGGTCTCTTGAATTCTCTAGATAGCAACCATCGTTCCTATAATCATCTACAATTGAATAGGTCTACAAATCTGATGTATCTTGTCGATGCTTCAAATATGAGAGCTTGTAGCATATCAGTTTTGCAGCCGAGGAAAGATGTATGCTCTGAAAAAATATCATGATGAAGCTGGGGACATAAAGATTGGGAGAGAATAGTACGATACCACATGCATGGTTGCATGCGAAGTTATGACAGACATCGCGAAGAAAAGCAGCGGAAATTCGCAAAAAAAAAGCAGCGGACAATCAGTCGAGGATGCAGGCTACATCTACCAAATCCATCATCAAGTGGTGGGGCTGCACATAGATGGACAACAAAAACAGGTCTGGTTACTTGCAAAAACAAAAAGAACACGGATTTGAATGGATAGAATAGAGAACAGTACCGCTTGCCTGTGATAACCGAGAAATCAAAAACCGAGAAATCAAAAGGCGTCGTCCAGCTGATGGGATTGCGCCACGCGAATTCAGGACCAAAGCCGGCGTCCTACAGCAGATTGGCATGCTAGCTTTGCCAATGGATAACCAATCTGGAAAGTACATGCATAGAGGTCGAGGCATAGCAGCACTCACGGATGGAGAGGAGAGGCTATGGAAGATCCAAAACACCTGTGTCGAGCGGCGGCGGCCACGTCCAAAGGAGAGGCGGCGGCTTTCATCCTGATATTTGAGCAGTTTTAGGGTACCTATGTCGTATACACGATTTAGATTATACTAGCTGAATACCCGTGCGTTGCTACGGTATTTTAGGAAAAAAAGTGCATGAATATTTAGTCGAGCTCCCTATTAAACGTCCCACTCTAGTTCTTCGCCCCTTCCTCGCGTCCACCTCGACCGACCACCTTTTCTCAGCCCTTGTTTCACTATGTTGAAGATCCATCCCGTCGGTGTTGCTCCTACCCTGCTGATCTCTCATGTTGGTGTGACTTACCGGTGAAGATCATCTAGGATAGATGAGATGTGAGGATCTCTAAGTAAAGTGGAGCGGGAATGTCAGGAGGGTCATTGCCACTAATCTAGGCAAAAAATTGCAAGTTACCTAATTCTATAATTTTAAAGCACCTGCTGGATGTGTACCCCATGGACGACCTTATCATGTATCATGAATTTCAAAGACAATGGCATATAAATGCAGACATTTTTTCTCCGCGACCGTGATATAGTGAAGCCGTACATTGGGTCTACGTAGGCATCAATTAGGCCAGTGAGTTAGGAGTATTGTTAACGAAATTGAATGAGCAAAATTCTTTGATGTAATTACACCACCTATAAAATGACCCTAGCAGCCTAGTGCTCACCGCCTTCTTTATGTGCGCCTTGACGCGGTCGATGAAGACTGGGATTGCTGGAGATACATTACACTTCTCCTAGCAAACACCGATGTTGATCTTTCCCTTAAGCTTCCTTGCGCTTTGTCGCCGGCCACCTACGAGGTCGACCTATATGTTGTGGTCTGATTTTCCATGTTGACACGGGCATAAGTTATAATTGGTCGATCGTTTCTCGGTTGACCATCCTGACATATGAAACCGCTGGCGTGAAGGCTGTGTGACATGATATTGTTGTCGGCGCTGAGCTTTCGCCGTGTATTTTAGCATGGTCTTTTTGTAGGAAGTGGATCTGGTGCATTTCGTGGGTGACCATTGTCCTTTGTGCCGGCCCTGTTTTCTTCGTTGTGCTGCCATGACCTCGCTCGATTAATTGATATACTACATCTATCCTTAAAAGGATGTTTAACTTCGTTAAAATAAACATGTATCTAGACGTGTTTTAGTGTGTAGACACATGTAAATTTAGATAAAATTATGACAACCTTCTGTGAACGTGAAAGTATTTAAGAGACCAAAAAATCAGAAGATGTGTGTAGCTCGATCATGCCAGAAAAGAATTCTATACTTACGTTGTACATCTGCAGCTTTACATATGCAAGATGGATCACGTACTCTATCCAACATCCCGGAGGGAGATACCTCTCCCGTTTTGTTTGCTATTTTCTATCCGTTATGGTCGCCTGGGTTCGTTGGGCTCTCTCTCCGATTTTGGTTTGTTATTTTTCTCGCTGTGGTCGCCTTCGCAAGCCTGCTCTCTCTCTGGTGATTAGCTGGTAGTTCTGAGCTTGCAAACGAAAGAGCAGCCTTCAGGATGTAAATTAATTTACTGTTGTTAGTAGTTCTCGTACTAATGCAAATCTTCTAGGAGTAATGAAAAGTGAGCAGTAGATTATCTTTGCAGTATGTGGATTCAGCGCGTCCAAGGCGGCTAACTGTGCTCAGCCCCCTTCCTTCCATCCGGCTCGGCTGCTGCTCAAGTCGTGTTAAGGAGGGCGTACTTTTTTTTTGATAATGCAAGGCGGGCGGCCTACTGCCTTGCGTGACCTGTGACCGGGCCTTGGCTCTTGACGACTCAGTGTTTTCGATGTAGATCGGGAACGGCAGCTTTGACGCTGCCGACGTGTTCTGGCCTGGGACTGGGCCAGTGACACCGCCGACACGTTCTGGGTCTGGGAGTAGGCCAGTGATGTTGCCGGCGCGTTCTCGGTCTGGGTCTCGGAGTAGGCAAGTGACGCCGGTGGCCACCGTACGTGGCGGTGGTAATCGAAGGAGTACTGCCTGTCGCCGCCCTTCGTGAAGGAGTACTGCCTGTCGCCGGCCGCCCTTCGTGAAGGCCCTCCTCAGGCCAAGCAGGCCTGCACCAGCGCCTCCCCTTCGAGCGTCGTCGCGCCTTGGCTTTGGCCACGAACTCCTCTGTCCGGCACACACTCCCGCTGTTCTCAAGCTTTTTCCGGCGAATACGGAGGGCAAGTATAGAGGCTGCCGATCAATCCGACGGCAACGGCTGCTGTTGTGCTTGTGCCTGGCGAGTTCAGAAAGATACCGAGTCTGTCCGGCACACACTCCCGCTGTTCTCAAGCTTTTTCCGGCGAATACGGAGGGCAAGTATAGAGGCTGCCGATCAATCCGACGGCAGCGGCTGCTGTTGTGCTTGTGCCTGGCGAGTTCAGAAAGATACCGAGTCAGGAAGAAATTTACATACACAATCAATCAGAACGTACACGGATTGGTCTCTGCTGCTTAGGCCTTAGGTAGGTGCCAAGTCGGGAGACGTACGCCTCCTGGGCTCTCTCGGCTGTTTTGATCGGGGGTTGATCGATGGGAAGATCGGCTTTTTTGACGGACGAAGAGGAACGACCAATCGGGAGTCCTGGTTTTTTTGACGGACGAAATTTTATTTCGGTCTTTTTGACCTACCAACACCACCGATTCGTAACTTATTAGTAGAGATATACGTGGAAAAGGACACTGTATGCGCATCCGGCCGGACGGGGAAGTTAATCATGTCCGTTGTTATTTCTTTGATCATCCCTAGTTAATCTACACCGTAGGTTGTTTGTTGTTTTAATAATATAATAGATGTGCCATGCATTAACCCTAAACCATATATATAACTAACCCTAGCTAATCAAACCCTACTTAATTAAAACACATAAACCTAAACTATACTAGCTATAACCTGATCTAATAAAAACATGCTCTATATATAGCAGCTAACTAGCAAACCGTAGATTAACACCAATTAATATATACATGGTCTATATCGATCATATGTTGTATAACATCTCCCTAAGATTCATTAATTAATTATATAATTATCGATGATAAATTAATTAACTTGAATTTTGACAAGTTCTCTCGAATGAAAACACATTTGATTAAGTTGCCTCATAATATATATATAATTAGTGTGCATGCATGGCCTACCATGCATTCGTGCATATATTTTAATATATATTTGAACATATTCTTGGGGATTTCAATCTCTCTCTCTCGATCATCTATATATCGTTGGTGGCCAAAAAAACACACATATATACGCATGCACTTTATGCGTAAAGGTGTGGGTGCCTCTAATAATGTGTGTGCGCACTCGATCGATGATCCCTAAACCTTAAACCCTAAAACACTAATCCCTAAACCCTAAACACCCTAAACACTAAACCCTAAACCCTAGACCCTAGACCCTAAACCCTAACCCTAACCCTAAACCCTAGCTAACCCTAAACCCTATAAACTCTAATTAAACCCTATATATAGGCCAACGACACTTAATTGTGCATCAAGCAGGCCAGGGGTGCCTCGCGGTCCTCTAATTAAATTAAATGTGCCATGCATTAACCCTAAACCATATATATAACTAACCCTAGCTAATCAAACCCTACTTAATTAAAACACATAACCCTAAACTATACTAGCTATAACCCGATCTAATAAAAACATGATCTATATATAGCAGCTAGCTAGCAAACTGTAGATTAACACCAATCTTTACTATTAAATCTAAATGCAACCGTGGTACGTCAGGTTTCTTTCATTTTGACCCTCCTATTTTTCTGAGATCAACCCGCAATCCAACTTTTTGCAGCCCACCCCGAGGCCCAATTTCCCAAACGAACGCCAGAAGTAAACGCGGATTTGAGCGACGGGCGGAGGTCTCCGGCGATTTCTCCACAGCTGCGGCACGACGGCGGACGGTCTGACCATGCGCGGGCATGAGCGACGGGCGGAGGTCTCCGGCGATTTCTCCACAGCTGTGGCACGACGGCCGGACCATGCCAACCTCGCGCGAAGAGAGAAGGAGAGCGCTCATCTCATGCCCCTGTCGGGGCGTCGTGACTCGTGAGCTTCACTAATTCAGTCTTCGACTCCTCAATCATGGAAGCATCCAGAGAATAAATGGGTAAGCTAAATGTTGGACGTCCACTTAATTTCTGATCTTTCATACGGAGCGACCTGAACGGATACTAAGCGACCGTTTACGTCCGCATGAACCGAAAATGCGTGCCCAGCGTCCCGATGCATAGTATCCAGGCTGTCTGCGGAGACGCAAACCTGCCCCAAATATGTGCCTCGGATGAGTCTCGGCGGACGTTGCGCGGACGGTCCGAGTGTCCGCTCGCATCTGGCAGATGTTAATGGCGATTCCTAGCTGCCGCACAACTTCCACCGTAGCGCCATCGCACAACCTACACATTTGCCATGAGCAGGGCCGGGCGCGACCAGGCTACCGCGCCTCCACTTCCGACTCCACCTCCCAGGTCGAGAGCTCTGATGAGGAGTTGGAGGCGTCGCGGCCAGGCTACCGCGCCTCCACTTCCGACTCCACCTCCCAGGTCGAGAGCTCCGACGAGGAGTTGGAGGCGTCGCTTTGGCAGTCTGCGGCCACGTTAATGGCGATGCCTAGCTGCCGCACAACTTCCACTGTAGCGCCGCCGCACAACCTCCACCTTTGCCATGAGCAGCGCCGGGCACGGCCACGCTACCGCGCCTCCACCTCCGACTCCACCTCCCCCAGTCGAGAGCTTCGACGAGGAGTTGGAGGACGACGAAAGCAGCGACAACATCCTCGACGCGGCCATGGACACGAAGTTCATGGATGACATGGAGCACGAAGAAGAGGAGGAGATGGCGGCCCACGCAACGTTCGACGCCAAGATGGAACGTCGCAGGGAGGCTGCCGCCGCAGAGGACGACTCCTCCAATATCGATTGGTCATCTGATGACCCTGACGACCTACCCCGGAGGAGAGGGCGGTGGAGCAGGGGGCATTAGTCGACTCCTTTGAGACGCTTAAGAAGGCCGAGGATGCTGCGAACGAGACGCTGCGGTAGCGCCTGCTAGAGGACGCGGCGGCGAACCGAGCTCTAGCGGCCGCACGGCGGGCTGGGGACAAGCAGACGAGGAAAGGACGCAACGACGGGGCCGGGTCATCGGGCAGCAAGTAGCCTAGGGCTTGTATCTTCTTTAGTATGTAGTTTAGTTTGTAGTACATAAAGCTTTTTAAATGTTATTGGAAAACAAAAATGAATCGCCCCGCTGGGAGCACACCCAGACGCGAACGGACGCGCGGTTAAAATATATCTGTGGGGCGATACAAATGGACTCGCGCGACCACCTTTAGGAGTCCGATATGCGTCGTCCCGTTGAAGATGCCCTTAGGCACTCCCCAGCCAAAGATGCCCTTAGGCACTCCCTAGCCAAAGAAGCAGAGGCGAGGCATGCCGAATTGGTCACGAAAATGGCTCTCTAAACTGACAGAATCTTGTATGCCCTCTGTTCCAGCTGCAAGCGAAGAAATTAAGGTTACATGATTCTTCATGTTTTGTACCTTCCATTTGCATTCAATATATAACAACAAAATCAAATTGTTTTGCGGAATGTATGGGCTAAACATTTGGTCTACCGTAGCAACGCACGGGTATTGTGCTAGTTAATATATACATGACCTATATCGATCATGTTGAATAACATCGATCTCCCTGAGATTCATTAATTAATTATATAATTATCGATGATAAATTAATTAACTTGAATTTTGACAAGTTCTCTCGAATGAAAACACATTTGATTAAGTTGCCTCATAATAAATATATAATTAGTGTGCATGCATGGCCTACCATGCATTCGTGCATATATTTTAATATATATTTGAACATATTCTTGGGGATTTCAATCTCTCTCTCTCTCGATCATCTATATATCGTTGGTGGCCAAAAACACACATGTATACGCATGCACTTTATGCGCAAAGGCGCGGGTGCCTATAATAATGTGTGTGCGCACTCGATCGATGATCCCTAAACCTTAAACAATCCTAAAACCCTAAAACCCTAATCCCTAATCCCTAAACCCTAAACACTAAACCCTAAACCCTAGACCCTAACCCTAACCCTAACCCTAAACCCTAGCTAACCCTAAACCCTAAACCCTAATTAAACCCTATATATAGGCCAACGACACTTAATTGTGCATCAAGCAGGCCAGGGGCGCCTCGCGGTCCTCTAATTAAATTAAATGTGCCATGCATTAACCCTAAACCATATATAAATAACTAACCCTAGCTAATCAAACCCTACTTAATTAAAACACATAACCCTAAACTATACTAGCTATAACCCGATCTAATAAAAACATGCTCTATATATAGCAGCTAGCTAGCAAACCGTAGATTAACACCAATTAATATATACATGGCCTATATCGATCATGTTGTATAACATCTCCCTGAGATTCATTAATTAATTATATAATTATCGATGATAAATTAATTAACTTGAATTTTGACAAGTTCTCTCGAATGAAAACACATTTGATTAAGTTGCCTCATAATATATATATATATATATATATATATATAATTAGTGTGCATGCATGGCCTACCATGCATTCGTGCATATATTTTAATATATATTTGAACATACTCTTGGGGATTTCAATCTCTCTCTCGATCATCTATATATCGTTGGTGGCCAAAAAACACACATATATACGCATGCACTTTATGCGCAAAGGCGCGGGTGCCTCTAATAATGTGTGTGCGCACTCAATCGATGATCCCTAAATCTTAAACAACCCTAAAACCCTAATCCCTAATCCCTAAACCATAAACACCCTAAACACCCTAAACCCTAAATCCTAGACCCTAAACCCTAACCCTAACCCTAAACCGTAGCTAACCCTAAACCCTAAACCCTAATTACACCCTATATATAGGCCAACGACACTTAATTGTGCATCAAGCAGGCCAGTGGTGCCTCGCGGTCCTCTAATTAAATGAAATGTGCCATGCATTAACCCTAAACCATATATATATAACTCACCCTAGCTAATCAAACCCTACTTAATTAAAACACATAACCCTAAACTATACTAGCTATAACCTGATCTAATAAAAACATGATCTATATATAGCAGCTAGCTAGCAAACTGTAGATTAACACCAATTAATATATACATGGCCTATATCGATCATGTTGTATAACATCTCCCTGAGATTAATTAATTAATTATATAATTCTCGATGATAAATTAATTAACTTAAATTTTGACAAGTTCTCTCGAATGAAAACACATTTGATTAAGTTGCCTCATAATATATATATATATATATATATATATATATATATATATAATTAGTGTGCATGCATGGCCTACCATGCATTCGTGCATATATTTTAATATATATTTGAACATACTCTTGGGGATTTCAATCACTCTCTCGATCATCTATATATCGTTGGTGGCCAAAAAACACACATATATACGCATGCACTTTATGCGCAAAGGCGCGGGTGCCTCTAATAATGTGTGTGCGCACTCGATCGATGATCCCTAAATCTTAAACAACCCTAAAACCCTAATCCCTAATCCCTAAACCCTAAACACCCTAAACACCCTAAACCCTAGACCCTAACCCTAACCCTAACCCTAAACCCTAGCTAACCCTAAACCCTAAACCCTAATTAAACCCTATATATAGGCCAACGACACTTAATTGTGCATCAAGCAGGCCAGGGGTGCCTTGCGGTCCTCTAATTAAATTAAATGTGCCATGCATTAACCCTAAACCATATATATAACTAACCCTAGCTAATCAAACAATACTTAATTAAAACACATAACCCTAAACTATACTAGCTATAACCTGATCTAATAAAAACATGATCTATATATAGTAGCTAGCTAGCAAACCGTAGATTAACACCAATTAATATATACATGGCCTATATCGATCATGTTGTATAACATCTCCCTGAGATTCATTGATTAATTATATAATTATCGATGATAAATTAATTAACTTGAATTTTGACAAGTTCTCTCGAATGAAAACACATTTGATTAAGTTGCCTCATAATATATATATAATTAGTGTGCATGCATGGCCTACCATGCATTCGTGCATATATTTTAATATATATTTGAACATATTCTTGGGGATTTCAATCTCTCTCTCTCTCAATCATCTATATATCGTTGGTGGCCAAAAAACACACATATATACGCATGCACTTTATGCGCAAAGGCGCGGGTGCCTCTAATAATGTGTGTGCGCACTCGATCGATGATCCCTAAATCTTAAACAACCCTAAAACCCTAATCCCTAATCCCTAAACCCTAAACACCCTAAACACCCTAAACCCTAGACCCTAACCCTAACCCTAACCCTAAACCCTAGCTAACCCTAAACCCTAATTAAACCCTATATATAGGCCAACGACACTTAATTGTGCATCAAGCAGGCCAGGGGTGCCTCGCGGTCCTCTAATTAAATTAAATGTGCCATGCATTAACCCTAAACCATATATATAACTAACCCTAGCTAATCAAACCCTACTTAATTAAAACACGTAACCCTAAACTATACTAGCTATAACCTCGATCTAATAAAAACATGATCTATATATAGTAGCTAGCTAGCAAACCGTAGATTAACACCAATTAATATATACATGGCCTATATCGATCATGTTGTATAACATCTCCCTGAGATTCATTGATTAATTATATAATTATCGATGATAAATTAATTAACTTGAATTTTGACAAGTTCTCTCGAATGAAAACACATTTGATTAAGTTGCCTCATAATATATATATAATTAGTGTGCATGCATGGCCTACCATGCATTCGTGCATATATTTTAATATATATTTGAACATATTCTTGGGGATTTCAATCTCTCTCTCTCAATCATCTATATATCGTTGGTGGCCAAAAAACACACATATATACGCATGCACTTTATGCGCAAAGGCGCGGGTGCCTCTAATAATGTGTGTGCGCACTCGATCGATGATCCCTAAACCTTAAACCCTAAAACCCTAAAACCCTAATCCCTAATCCCTAAACCCTAAACACCCTAAACACCCTAAACACTAAACCCTAAACCCTAGACCCTAATCCTAAACCCTAACCCTAACCTTAAACCCTAGCTAACCCTAAACCCTAAGGGATTTCTATTTTCGTGCCCTCGGGTCCTTAGTTGTGCTCAGTTTTCCCCAGCTCCTTAGTTTTTCCTCAGTTTTCCCCAAGTCCTTGTTTGAAATGCGCAGAAGCAGCTCAGACGGCAGGATTCCCGTTTAGTTGACTGTTCTGTGCTGACGTGTGGGGCCGCGTCGTGTGGGCCCGTGTCGCGTGGGGCTGGTAGAAAGGGACCGCGTGGGACAGGATGAGATAGCGTTTGGTTGCACGTGAGCAGGAGCTGGGTTTTGTCTCTCTCGGCCCAAATTGGCATTTTCCCTTTTAAGAGTACCTTTTCTGCCTCCTTCTCTCTGCCTTTTTTCACCTAATTAGTATCAAATCTAGAGAAGCTTGCATTTTTGTCTTTCTTCAATTATTATTTGTGCCTTTTGGCCCTCGTTGTTTGCCCAATATGGCAGCAAATCTAGTAGGGAGCCCAATCTAGTACTCCATCTGGTCCATATGTATGTAGTTAAATCTAGAAGCAAATCTACAGGGAATGTACGATAAATTCACAAGGTCATATAGATAGATAATAGGGATCCCTCCCTAGATAATAAGCTGCATTCAAGCAGCCAAACATAGTAGGGTTCGAGGTTCTTCACAAGCACCATCATACTAACAACATAACAACGAGGGATCCCTAGCTAACAACAAAGGGATCCCAACAACAAAATGGAGGAGGCAACGGCGAAGACACGTCCAGGACTCCGCCTACCCCATCTGCCTCTGCCTCCACTTGTTGCTCCCCTTGGGAGCCTTGGGCTTGAGCGGAGGCATGCGCCCGGCGGAGATCTCCACCCGCTAGATGCTGTGGAGGTGCATGCCGAGCGCCATGTGCTTGGCGTGGAAGGAATGGGGGTTCACCGACGCGCCGACCTTGGGGTTGGTGCTGCCGATGTTCTCGGCATGCGTGAGGACGCAGTTGAAGTCAGTGCCGCCGAGCCTCCTAGTGCATAAGGGGCACCTGTAGACACCCTTGGCGAAGTAGGAGACGTACTGGCCGACCTGCAGCCTCCGTAGCACCTGGCGAGTCTTGATGTCATGGTGCTCGTCGTCGCTGCCGACGTCGCTGCCGTACAGCTGATCCATATCAAACGGGAACTATTAGTGAATGAGTTGCAACGATGACTAACGTGCATGATAACAAAGTTAGGAAAAACGAGAGGCAGCCTCGGTTAGAGTGGACACGATTATATGTCTACAGGGACGGTGTAAGCGAACCAAAGCTCATGCACAACAGATTTGTACACGTAAATGGTTCGCTGAACCCTCCCCGTAAAAATCTGTGCCCACCGATTCATCATAGGCAAAGAAACAGATTCCGGATCTGAACTTGAACACATTCCAGATTATTTGCAAAATTAAACGGTTGATATCTTTTGATTCGTGCATAAAATAACCGATTGAGATCCTATGATTACTTGCATAAATTAACCGATTGAGATCCCATTATTACTTGCATAAATTAACCGAACGGCCGAACCCCAAATCTTAAACGAAATCAAGGAGGGATCAAAGCAAAATGGAATAAAATCGGCGCAAATATTAGCCCTATACTCATCCATCCACAGATCCATCTACACCAGCAAAAATAGGGTTCAAAAAGGAATGGGGAACAAAAAAGGAAGCAAACCGTAGTTACCTCGTTCCATGGGTCCTCCATGGAGGTGTCGTAGGGGTTCAGGGGCGGGACGTATGGCACCACCTCGTAGGGGTCCCATCCCGGCGGGATCTGAGCGCCACCGGCGGCAGCAGCCTCCGATGCACCGGCGGAGGAGGCGGCGACGTCCGTTGAGGGGACGGCGTCGATGAGGGAGGCGTCGCGCTTGGAGCCGACGGCGCCGTAGACGATGGGATTGGCATTCTCCTTGTCCATCTCGCCGGCAGAGGAGAGGGAGAGGGAGAGGGTTTTTTGCTTTGGAGAAGATGATGGGACGTGAGAGAGGCGGCGTTGCGTAGGCGAGTGAGAGTGACAGAGATAGTGGGAGGAGGCGTCTATAAAGGCAAGAGGTGGTTAATGCGACCCGCTACGCGTCCACCGCTGCACGTCTGCACGTCTTGGACTTCTGCAATGCGACACACGTCCATGATTGCACGTCTTCGACTTCTGCACCGCGACCGGCGTCTGCGCGTCAACAATTGCACGTCTTCCATTTCTGCACCGCAACACGCGTCCTCGAGTCTAACCCTGGAAATTTAGATATACTCAGATATAACCTCGAGTATTATACTAGCATTTTTTGTGTGCTCAGTTTTCCCCTTGAGTGCTAATACTGGCTAGTGCAATATGCTCAGTTTTACCCTCAAGTAGCTGGTCAACAGACAGTCAACAAATGGGATTAACTAGTTAAATGAGTCATTTAATGTGCAAAAATTCCGAAAAATAGTGGCACATACTCATGGAGTCTTTACCACAAATTGCCAGTTCTCAAAACATAGATAAGTAATAGATAAATCAAGTTTTACCACAAATTGCCACTTCTCAAAGGCCTTCTCAAATCACCTAGTAGCTATGAAGGTGCATGGTTTTCCACAATAAGCCCTTCCCAAAACAGACTTTCCCCAAAACATACTTTGTCTAAATGAGGCCACAATTCTCACACTCATGTATATTTGTATTGCAAAAAGTTTGAGATAGGCCAAGATGGGTTTCATTGTACAAAACACGCATTTTCCATTTTTTAAATCTCATATTTGAATCCCTTAGTCTCGTTTATTACATAGGTGCCCTTGGTTTCTTGATACTACTCGGCTTTGCCCTCTCCCTCCACAAATTCTCTCACACGTGCAACATTGCCCCGATTGGTCTAGCCCATGTCACGCGGATCGTGCCCGCCGACCGTTGATCGTATGATCTAACGGGCAGGATAACCCTCTCTCTCTCTCGTCGGCGGTTACCTTCCACTCTCTAAGTATGCTAAAGGGCGGTTTTCTGTATTCATTTTCACGCGCTAAAAATTATAAACTCTTTTAGGCATTACTTTTCACGCAAAAATGATAAACCATCACCGATTTATTGTAGCCATTAATTTTCACGCAAAAAATGATAAACCATCACCGATTTGTTGTAGCCATTAATTTTCACGAAAAAAATGATAAACCATCACCGATTTGTTGTAGCCATTAATTTTCACGCAAAAAATGATAAACCATCACCGATTTGTTGTAGCCATTAATTTTCACGAAAAAAATGATAAACCATCACCGATTTGTTGTATCCATTACTTTTCACGCAAAAAATGATAAACCATCACCGATTTCTTGTAGCCATTACTATTCATGATAAAAATGATAAACGAACCAATCTATCTATCTCTCGTATTTGAAGTTTGGAAGGGTTCACCATCTAGTTATGTTAACTTTCGAGGTTTTGACCCGAAAACAAATGGGTATTATAAAGGGAAATAAAAGTTCAAAAAAATGTAAAAACGAAACAATCTACCTATCTTTGTATAGAAGATCGTCCGTATGATTTTTGAGGTCATTTAGAGAAGGTAGAAAAAAATCCCTTTTGAGAAGGTCGAAAAAACCTAACTTGTTACAAAAGCTGGTTTCAGTGAGACCTAACCAAATTTGGCATACATTATGCCATATCTATAACAACAAGGAATATCTAAAAGGGAAAGTTTCACAAATTTGAAATTTAGGGCGAAAATGATGCCATACATGATGCTGTTTTTCGAGGTTTTGACCTAAAAATCAATTGGTTATTATAAAGGGAAATAAAAAGTTCGAAAAATATAAAAATGAAACAATCTATCTATCTATGTATAGAAGATCAGCTGTATGAAATTTGAGGTCATTTAGAGAAGGTAGAATAAATCACCTTGTTAGAAAAGCTGGTTTCAGTGAGACGAAACGGCATGCGTTTAAGCAAAGTGATTTTTTCGAACATCTCCAAATGACCCCAAATTTGCCATACATGATGCCATACGTGTAACAACAAGGAACCCTATCTAAAAAGTGTCAAAAAGTTTGCCCAACCGCATAGCTCTATCAAAAAGAACCTCACCATGGCGCTAGTATAATTTTGGGCTTAGTTACAAACTTTCGTTACCTAACCTTCAACACGAAACTTGTTTCAAATCACTTTTGGCGTACAAGAAACAAATCCCTCCTTGATTCGAGCACCACAGCCTCCAAACTTTGCCGATGCCGGTATCGGCATGGTCAGAGCGGCTATGCTCGCCGCCACTGCTAGGTCACCATCGGGATGCACCCTCAATCCCGTCCCCTCATTCGATCACTGACACACTGATACGTCTCCGACGTATCGATAATTTCTTATGTTTCATGCCACATTATTGATGATATCTACATGTTTTATACACATTATATGTCGTATTTATGCATTTTCCGGCACTAACCTATTAACGAGATGCCGAAGAGCCGCTTGCTGTTTTCTGCTGTTTTTTGGTTTCAGAAATCCTACAAAGGAAATATTCTCGAATTGGACGAAATCAACGCCCGGGGGCCTATTTTGCCACGAAGCTTCCGTAAGACCGAAGAGAAGACGAAGTGGGGCCACGGGCGCCGCCACACTAGGGCGGCGCGGCCCAGGAGGGGCCCGTGCGGCCCTGCTGTGTGGGGCCCCCGTGACCCCTCCGACTCCGCCCTTCCGCCTACTTAAGGTCTTCGTCGCGAAACCCTCAGTACCGAGAGCCACGATACGGAAAACCTTACTGAGACGCCGCCGCCGCCAATCCCATCTCGGGGGATTCTAGAGATCGCCTCCGGCACCCTGCCGGAGAGGGGAATCATCTCCCGGAGGACTCTTCACCGCCATGGTCGCCTCCGGAGTGATGAGTGAGTAGTTCACCCCCGGACTATGGGTCCATAGCAGTAGCTAGATGGTTGTCTTCTCCTCATGTGCTTCATTGTCGGATCTTGTGAGCTGCCTAACATGATCAAGATCATCTATCCGTAATTCTATATGTTGTGTTTGTCGGGATCCGATGGATAGAGAATACTATGTTATGTTGATTATCAATCTATTACCTATGTGTTGTTTATGATCTTGCATGCTCTCCGTTATTAGTAGAGGCTCGGCCAAGTTTTTACTCTTAACTCCAAGAGGGAGTATTTATGCTCGATAGTGGGTTCATGCCTCCATTAAATCGGGACAGGTGACGTAAAGTTCTAAGGTTGTGGATGTGTTGTTGCCACTAGGGATAAAACATTAATGCTATGTCCAAGGATGTAGTTATTGATTAGATTACGCACCATACTTAATGCAATTGTCGGTTGTTTTGCAACTTAATACTGGAAGGGGTTCGGATGATAACTTGAAGGTGGAATTTTTATGCATAGATGCATGCTGGATAGCGGTCTATGTACTTTGTCGTAATGCCCAATTAAATCTCACAATACTCATTATATCATGTATGTGCATTGTCATGCTCTCTCTATTTGTCAATTGCCCGACTGTAATTTGTTCACCCAACATGCTATTTATCTTATGGGAGAGACACCTCTAGTGAACTGTGGACCCCGGTCCATTCTTTTACATTGAATACAATCTACTACAATACTTGTTCTACTGTTTTCTGCAAACAATCATCATCCACACTATACATCTAATCCTTTGTTACAGACAAGCCGGTGAGATTGACAACCTCACTCGTTTCGTTGGGGCAAAGTACTTTGGTTGTGTTGTGCAGGTTCCACGTTGGCGCCGGAATCTCCGGTGTTGCGCCGCACTACATCCCGCCGCCATCAACCTTCAACGTGCTTCTTGGCTCCTCCTGGTTCGATAAACCTTGGTTTCTTTCTCGAGGGAAAACTTGCCGCCGTACGCATCACACCTTCCTCTTGGGGTTCCCAACGGACGCGTGCTGTACGCGTATCAAGCATATTTTCTGGCGCCGTTGCCGGGGAACGAAGAAAAGTTACACCACAAAGATTTCTAACTCCCACGTCAACTACACGCCAACATATTTTCTGGCGCCGTTGCCGGGGAGATCAAGACACGCTGCAAGGGGAGTCTCCACAATCCAATCTCTTTACTTTGTTTTTGTCTTGCTTTACTTTATTTACTACTTTGTTTGCTGCACTTATATCAAAACACACAAAAAATTAGTTGCTAGCTTTACTTTATTTACTGTCTTGCACTCTATATCAAAAACACACAAAAAAAATTAGTTACTTGCATTTACTTTATTTTCCTTTAGTTTATTTCATCATGTTTCCTTTTAATTTTACTGTAAAAGATATACCTGTGGGACAAGGGTCTATAATTGGAAGAGATAATATAGAAGAATTTTTCACCCATGTTAGTATGCATGAAGATCTTAAAGATATACCCCTTGCAAAAGCTGTCCCTACTTATGAAGATGCCTCTGTTTGTTTGGTACGCATGATGGAAGCTAGATTTATTAGTCTCAACCCCATGATACAACACATGTTTCTTACACTTTCTGATATGGCGCGGGGAGAGAAGAGAGATTTTGTTCTAAAAGTCTTAGTGCGAGAATTTGCAGATATAGCTAAAGAAGCTAGAATTTTTTTTAGTAAGCATGAGAGGCTTGGTACAATCACCGATTTTAAAAGAACACTTGAAAAGATGGACATGGATAGAATAAAGTACACCAATAATGTTAATGATGGTGGGGAGATTAAAGCACCAATACCATGTAAGCTCCTAGCGATGCATGAAGCTCTAGATGATAATTATGCTTGGCTTGTTCCTGAAAATTTGTTTGATGAGAGTAGCAAGCCCAAGACTAATGAAAAGGGAGCCGCTGAAACTTATGTATCCAACATACTATGCATGGTCGAGAAAACTCCCAACACCCAAGGTAATATCGATGCTTCGTCTCTTGATAATACTTGATACACACTTTCTGCGCCTAGCTGAAAGGCGTTAAAGAAAAGCGCTTATGGGAGACAACCCATGTTTTTACTACAGTATTTTTGTTTTATATTTGAGTCTTGGAAATTGTTTACTACTGTAGCAACCTCTCCTTATCTTAGTTTTGTGCATTGTTGTGCCAAGTAAAGTCGTTGATAGTAAGGTTCATACTAGATTTGGATTACTCGCGCGAAACAGATTTTCTTTGCTGTCATGAATTTCGACCTGCCTCTCTGTAGGTAGCTCAGAAAAATATGCCAATTTACGTGCGTGATCCTCAGATATGTACGCAACTTTCATTCAATTTGGGCATTTTCATTTGAGCGAGTCTGGTGCCTCAATAAAATCCATCTATACGGACTATTCTGTTTTGACAGATTCTACCTTTTATTTCGCATTGCCTCTTTTGCTATGGTGGATGAATTTCTTTGTTCCATTAATGTCCAGTAGCTTTATGCAATGTCCAGAAGTGCTAAGAATGATTATGTCACCTCTGAACATGTTAATTTTTATTATGCACTAACCCTCTAATGAGTTGTTTCGAGTTTGGTGTGGAGGAAGTTTTCAAGGATCAAGAGAGGAGGATGATACAATATGATCAAGGAGAGTGAAAGCTCTAAGCTTGGGGATGCCCCGGTGCTTCACCCCTGCATATTTTAAGAAGACTCAAGCGTCTAAGCTTGGGGATGCCCAAGGCATCCCCTTCTTCATCGACAACATTATCAGGTTCCTCCCCTGAAACTATATTTTTATTCCATCACATCTTATGTGCTTTGCTTGGAGCGTCGGTTTGTTTTTGTTTTTGTTTTGTTTGAATAAAATGGATCCTAGCATTCATTGTGTGGGAGAGAGACACGCTCCGCTGTTGCATATGGACAAATATGTCCTTAGGCTTTACTCATAGTATTCATGGCGAAGGTTGAATCCTCTTCGTTAAATTGTTATATGGTTGGAATCGGGAAATGCTACATGTAGTAATCCTAAAATGTCTTGAATAATTTGATACTTGGCGATTGTTGTGCTCATGTTTAAGCTCTTGCATCATATACTTTGCACCCATTAATGAAGAAACACCTAGAGCTTGCTAAATTTGGTTTGCATATTTGGTCTCTCTAAAGTCTAGATAATTTCTAGTATTGAGTTTTGAACAACAAGGAAGACGGTGTAGAGTCTTATAATGTTTACAATATGTCTTTTATGTGAGTTTTTCTGCACGGGTTCATCCTTGTGTTTGTTTCAAATAACCTTGCTAGCCTAAACCTTGTATCGAGAGGGAATACTTCTCATGCATCCAAAATCCTTGAGCCAACCACTATGCCATTTGTGTCCACCATACCTACCTACTACATGGTATTTCTCCGCCATTCCAAAGTAAATTGCTTGAGTGCTACCTTTAAAATTTCCATTCTTTACCTTTGCAATATATATAGCTCATGGGACAAATAGCTTAAAAACTATTGTGGTATTGAATATGTACTTATGCACTTTATCTCTTATTAAGTTGCTTGTTGTGCGATAACCATGTTTTTTGGGGACGCCATCAATTACTCTTTGTTGAATATCATGTGAGTTGCTATGCATGTCCATCTTGTCTGAAGTAAGGGAGATTTACCACTTTATTGGTTAGAGCGTGCATATTGTTAGAGAAGAACATTGGGCCGCTAACTAAAGCCATGAATCATGGTGGAAGTTTCAGTTTTGGACATATATCCTCAATCTCATATGAGAACATTAACTGTTGCTACATGCTTATGCATTAAAGAGGAGTCCATTATCTGTTGTCTATGTTGTCCCGGTATGGATGTCTAAGTTGAGAATAATCAAAAGCGAGAAATCCAAAATGCGAGCTTTCTCCTTAGACCTTTGTACAGGCGGCATAGAGGTACCCCTTTGTGACACTTGGTTAAAACATGTGTATTGCGATGATCCCGGTAATCCAAGCTAATTAGGACAAGGTGCGGGCACTATTAGTACACTATGCATGAGGCTTGCAACTTGTAAGATATAATTTACATGATACATATGCTTTATTACTACCGTTGACAAAATTGTTTCATGTTTTCAAAACCAAAGCTCTAGCACAAATATAGCAATCAATGCTTCCCTCTCGCGAAGGGCCTTTCTTTTACTTTTATGTTGAGTTAGTTCACCTATCTCTCTCCACCTCAAGAAGCAAACACTTGTGTGAACTGTGCATTGATTCCTACATACTTGCATATTGCACTTGTTATATTACTCTATGTTGACAATATCCATGAGATACACATGTTACAAGTTGAAAGCAACCGCTGAAACTTAATCTTCCTTTGTGTTGCTTCAATACCTTTACTTTGATTTATTGCTTTATGAGTTAACTCTTATGCAAGACTTATTGATGCTTGTTTTGAAGTACTATTCATGAAAAGTCTTTGCTTTATGATTCAGTTGTTTACTCATGTCATTACCATTGTTTTGATCGCTGCATTCATTACATATGCTTACAATAGTATGATCAAGGTTATGATGGCATGTCACTCCAGAAATTATCTTTGTTATCGTTTACCTGCTCGGGACGAGCAGGAACTAAGCTTGGGGATGCTGATACGTCACCGACGTATCGATAATTTCTTATGTTTCATGCCACATTATTGATGATATATACATGTTTTATACACATTACATGTCGTATTTATGCATTTTCTGGCACTAACCTATTAACGAGATGCCGAAGAGCCGATTGCTTGTTTTTCGCTGTTTTTGGTTTCAAAAATCCTACAAAGGAAATATTCTCGGAATTGGACGAAATCAACGCCCGGGGGCCTATTTTGCCACGAAGCTTCCGGAAGACCGAAGAGAAGACGAAGTGGGGCCACGGGGCGCCGCCACACTAGGGCGGCGCGGCCCGGGAGGGGCCCGCGTGGCCCTCGCTGTGTGGGGCCCCCGTGACCCCTCCGACTCCGCCCTTCCGCCTACTTAAGGTCTTCGTCGCGAAACCCTCGCACCGAGAGCCACGATACGGAAAACCTTATCGAGACGCTGCCGCCGCCAATCCCATCTCGGGGGATTACGGAGATCGCCTCCGGCACCCTGCCGGAGAGGGGAATCATCTCCCGGAGGACTCTTCACCGCCATGGTCGCCTCCGGAGTTATGAGTGAGTAGTTCACCCCTGGACTATGGGTCCATAGCAGTAGCTAGATGGTTCTCTTCTCCTCATGTGCTTCATTGTCGGATCTTGTGAGCTGCCTAACATGATCAAGATCATCTATCTGTAATTCTATATGTTGTGTTTGTCGGGATCCGATGGATAGAGAATACTATGTTATGTTGATTATCAATCTATTACCTATGTGTTGTTTATGATCTTGCATGCTCTCCGTTATTAGTAGAGGCTCGGCCAAGTTTTTACTCTAAACTCCAAGAGGGAGTATTTATGCTCGATAGTGGGTTCATGCCTCCATTAAATGCGGGACGAGTGACGGAAAGTTCTAAGGTTGTGGATGTGCTTGTTGCCACTAGGGATAAAACATTGATGCTATGTCCAAGGATGTAGTTATTGATTACATTACGCACCATACTTAATGCAATTGTCTGTTGTTTTGCAACTTAATACTGGAAGGGGTTCGGATGATAACCTGAAAGTGGACTTTTTAGGCATAGATGCATGTTGGATAGCGGTCTATGTACTTTGTCGTAATGCCCAATAAAATCTCACAATACTCATTATATCATGTATGTGCATTGTCATGCTCTCTCTATTTGTCAATTGCCCGACTGTAATTTGTTCACCCAACATGCTATTTATCTTATGGGAGAGACACCTCTAGTGAACTGTGGACCCCGGTCCATTCTTTTACATTGAATACAATCTACTGCAATACTTGTTCTACTGTTTTCCGCAAACAATCATCATCCACACTATACATCTAATCCTTTGTTACAGCAAGCCGGTGAGATTGACAACCTCACTGTTTCGTTGGGGCAAAGTACTTTGGTTGTGTTGTGCAGGCTCCACGTTGGCGCCGGAATCTCTGGTGTTGCGCCGCACTACATCCCGCCGCCATCAACCTTCAACGTGCTTCTTGGCTCCTCCTGGTTCGATAAACCTTGGTTTCTTTCTGAGGGAAAACTTGCCGCCGTACGCATCACACCTTCCTCTTGGGGTTCCCAACGGACGCGTGTTGTACGCGTATCAAGCATATTTTCTGGCGCCGTTGCCGGGGAACGAAGAAAAGTTACACCAAAAAGATTTCTAACTCCCACGTCAACTACACGCCACACACCAGAGATACCGCCGAGGCCAATGCCGAACGTACATGCTGATGCCAATGCCGAACATGCATCCAAGCCGATGTGGGCACGGCCACGCCGCCCCGCTATGCTGGACGCCACAGACCACCGTGAGGTCTTTCCCTTCGCCACCACACTCTTCTAGCACCCATCTATACACGCCAGAAAGGAGAGACACTAGTTTTCTCTACATTGCTCGCGTTTGTGTCGGACACGGTCAGTCAAAGTTTTGAGGTAGTCGTCGATGTCGTCGACCATATCTTCTCTTCTTTGCATGGTTAAACGCGTCTAGTTCATATCTATCTAATGCGTCTGGTCTCGCCTCATGCAGTTCTTTGTGGACGTCGATCTCATCTCAGCACCCCGCAAGCCACCTCCTCCGTGCCATCGCTGTAGAGCTCCGTTTAAAAATCTATTCCTACCCGTGTATTGCCCCTTGTATCAGCGCCATGGCCCACTTGTCATTCGATATACCGAAGCCCCACTCGTGCGCGTTTTGGTCAGGGATACAGCGATGCTTACGGTCAAACAAAGATGGATGGTCTGACATGTCTTTGTGGGATCTACGTGGCCCCACTAGTCAGAAGATAACGGTCAACCGTCGGGCAACCGGCCGTTACAGCATCTGTGATGGTTTCAGACAAGGTCTTGGGGAAAACTGAGGAAAAACTAAGGAGCTGGGGAAAACTGAGCACAACTAAGGAACCGAGGGCACGAAAATAGAAATCCCAAACCCTAAACCCTAGTTAAACCCTATATATAGGCCAACGACACTTAATTGTGCATCAAGCAGGCCAGGGTGCCTCGCGGTCCTCTAATTAAATTAAATGTGCCATGCATTAACCCTAAACCATATATATAACTAACCCTAGCTAATCAAACCCTACTTAATTAAAACACATAACCCTAAACTATACTAGCTATAACCCGATCTAATAAAAACATGCTCTATATATAGCAGCTAGCTAGCAAACAGTAGATTAAAACCAATTAATATATACATGGCCTATATCGATCATGTTGAATAACATCGATCTCCCTGAGATTCATTAATTAATTATATAATTATCAATGATAAATTAATTAACTTGAATTTGACAAGTTCTCTCGAATGAAAACACATTTGATTAAGTTGCCTCATAATAAATATATAATTAGTGTGCATGCATGGCCTACCATGCATTCGTGCATATATTTTAATATATATTTGAACATATTCTTGGGGATTTCAATCTCTCTCTCTCGATCATCTATATATCATTGGTGGCCAAAAAACACACATATATACGCATGCACTTTATGCGCAAAGGCGCGGGTGCCTCTAATAATGTGTGTGCGCACTCGATCGATGATCCCTAAACCTTAAACAACCCTAAAACCCTAATCCCTAAACCCTAAACACCCTAAACACTAAACCCTAAACCCTAACCCTAACCCTAAACCCTAAACCCTAATTAAACCCTATATATAGGCATTGTGCATCAAGCAGGCTAGGGGTGCATCACGGTCCTCTAATTAAATTAAATGTGCCATGCATTAACCCTAAACCATATATAAATAACTAACCCTAGCTAATCAAACCCTACTTAATTAAAACACATAACCCTAAACTATACTAGTTATAACCCGATCTAATAAAAACATGCTCTATATAATATAGCAGCTAGCTAGCAAACCGTAGATTAACACCAATTAATATATACATGGCCTATATCGATCATGTTGTATAACATCTCCCTAAGATTCATTAATTAATTATATAATTATCGATGATAAATTAATTAACTTGAATTTTGACAAGTTCTCTCGAATGAAAACACATTTGATTAAGTTGCCTCATAATATATATATATATAATTAGTGTGCATGCATGGCCTACCATGCATTCGTGCATATATTTTAATATATATTTGAACATACTCTTGGGGATTTCAATCTCTTTCTCGATCATCTATATATCATTGGTGGCCAAAAAACGCACATATATACGCATGCACTTTATGCGCAAACGCGCGGGTGCCTCTAATAATGTGTGTGCGCACTCGATCGATGATCCCTAAATCTTAAACAACCCTAAAACCCTAAAACCCTAATCCCTAATCCCTAATCCCTAAACCCTAAACACCCTAAACCCTAAACCCTAGACCCTAAACCCTAACCCTAACCCTAACCCTAAACCCTAGCTAACCCTAAACCCTAAACCCTAATTAAAACCTATATATAGGCCAACGACACTTAATTGTGCATCAAGCAGGCCAGGGGTGCCTCGCGGTCCTCTAATTAAATTAAATGTGCCATGCATTAACCCTAAACCATATATATATAACTAACCCTAGCTAATCAAACCCTACTTAATTAGAACATATAAACCTAAACTATACTAGCTATAACCTGATCTAATAAAAACATGATCTATATATAGCAGCTAGCTAGCAAACCGTAGATTAACACCAATTAATATATACATGGCCTATATCGATCATGTTGTATAACATCTCCCTGAGATTCATTGATTAATTATATAATTATCGATGATAAATTAATTAACTTGAATTTTGACAAGTTCTCTCGAATGAAAACACATTTGATTAAGTTGCCTCATAATATATATATAATTAGTGTGCATGCATGGCCTACCATGCATTCGTGCATATATTTTAATATATATTTGAACATATTCTTGGGGATTTCAATCTCTCTCTCTCAATCATCTATATATCGTTGATGGCCAAAAAACACACATATATACGCATGCACTTTATGCGCAAAGGCGCGGGTGCCTCTAATAATGTGTGTGCGCACTCGATCGATGATCCCTAAACCTTAAACCCTAAAACCCTAAAACCCTAATCCCTAATCCCTAAACCCTAAACACCCTAAACACCCTAAACACTAAACCCTAAACCCTAGACCCTAATCCTAAACCCTAACCCTAACCTTAAACCCTAGCTAACCCTAAACCCTAAGGGATTTCTATTTTCGTGTCCGTTGTTATTTCTTTGATCATCCCTAGTTAATCTACACCGTAGGTTGTTTGTTGTTTTAATAATATAATAGATGTGCCATGCATTAACCCTAAACCATATATATAACTAACCCTAGCTAATCAAACCCTACTTAATTAAAACACATAAACCTAAATTATACTAGCTATAACCTGATCTAATAAAAACATGCTCTATATATAGCAGCTAACTAGCAAACCGTAGATTAACACCAATTAATATATACATGGCCTAGATCGATCATATGTTGTATAACATCTCCCTGAGATTCATTAATTAATTATATAATTATCGATGATAAATTAATTAACTTGAATTTTGACAAGTTCTCTTGAATGAAAACACATTTGATTAAGTTGCCTCATAATATATATATAATTAGTGTGCATGCATGGCCTACCATGCATTCGTGCATATATTTTAATATATATTTGAACATATTCTTGGGGATTTCAATCTCTCTCTCTCAATCATCTATATATCGTTGGTGGCCAAAAAACACACATATATACGCATGCACTTTATGCGCAAAGGCGCGGTGCCTCTAATAATGTGTGTGCGCACTCGATCGATGATCCCTAAATCTTAAACAACCCTAAAACCCTAATCCCTAATCCCTAAACCCTAAACACCCTAAACACCCTAAACCCTATACCCTAACCCTAACCCTAACCCTAAACCCTAGCTAACCCTAAACCCTAAACCCTAATTAAACCCTATATATAGGCCAACGACACTTAATTGTGCATCAAGCAGGCCAGGGGTGCCTCGCGGTCCTCTAATTAAATTAAATGTGCCATGCATTAACCCTAAACCATATATATAACTAACCCTAGCTAATCAAACCCTACTTAATTAAAACACGTAACCCTAAACTATACTAGCTATAACCTGATCTAATAAAAACATGATCTATATATAGTAGCTAGCTAGCAAACCGTAGATTAACACCAATTAATATATACATGGCCTATATCGATCATGTTGTATAACATCTCCCTGAGATTCATTGATTAATTATATAATTATCGATGATAAATTAATTAACTTGAATTTTGACAAGTTCTCTCGAATGAAAACACATTTGATTAAGTTGCCTCATAATATATATATAATTAGTGTGCATGCATGGCCTACCATGCATTCGTGCATATATTTTAATATATATTTGAACATATTCTTGGGGATTTCAATCTCTCTCTCTCAATCATCTATATATCGTTGGTGGCCAAAAAACACACATATATACGCATGCACTTTATGCGCAAATGCGCGCGTGCCTCTAATAATGTGTGTGCGCACTCGATCGATGATCCCTAAACCTTAAACCCTAAAACCCTAATCCCTAATCCCTAAACCCCCTAAACACCCTAAAAACTAAACCCTAAACCCTAGACCCTAGACCCTAAACCCTAACCCTAACCCTAAACCCTAATTAAACCCTATATATGGGCCAACGCCACTTAATTCTACATCATGCAGGCCAGGGGTGCCTCGCGGTCCTCTAATTAAATTAAATGTGCCATGGATTAACCCTAAACCATATATATAACTAACCCTAGCTAATCAAACCCTGCTTAATTAAAACACATAACCCTAAACTATACTAGCTATAACCCGATCTAATAAAAACATGCTCTATATATAGCAGCTAGCTAGCAAACCGTAGATTAACACCAATTAATATATACATGGCCTATATCGATCATGTTGAATAACATCGATCTCCCTGAGATTCATTAATTAATTATATAATTATCGATTTTAAATTAATTAACTTGAATTTTGACAATTTCTCTCGAATAAAAACACATTTGATTAAGTTGCCTCATAATATATATATAATTAGTGTGCATGCATGGGCCTACCATGCATTCGTGCATATATTTTAATATATATTTGAACATATTCTTGGGGATTTCAATCTCTCTCTCTCGATCATCTACATATCGTTGGTGGCCAAAAAACACACATATATACACATGCACTTTATGCGCAAAGGCGCGGGTGACGTGGGCATTACCCTTCGGGTAACCGACATTGCCCTATCCCGTATTGTCTAGTTGGAGGCCCATGAAGGCACTTGGAGGCAAGACGGGCCACTGGGATGGCGCACCAGAAGATTCCTTGACAGGCAAGACAAAGAAGCAGCCGAATAAGGAAAGATTAGATTTAAAACTATTGTAAACCTAGTCGTACTCGGTTAGACCTCTTGAGACCTAGCCTCCTATATAAAGGCCAGGAGAGGGGCTGCCGAGGGATGCAATCAATCTTAGCAACCTTAGCCACCAAAAGTCCAGAGCTAGGTCGCGCAGCGCTTAGCCTCTCGACGAGATCTCAGCCGAACTATTCGGCACCCCATTGTAACCCATTATCTTCATAATCAAGAACAGACAAGCAGGACGTAAGGGTTTTTCCTCATCGAGGGCCCCGAACCTGGGTAAATCACTCTCCCCGCTTGTCTGTGAACCGATGTCTCGTATCAGCTTGCAGGATTCCATCAACCCTAAGCCCCAATCGGAGGGCATTGCCGAGGAGTACCCTCGACAATTGGCGCCGTCTCGTGGGAACCCTGTCGGCACAAGATCGGACATCGGCAGAGCCCGTCATGTCATCTGCGACTTCATCAACACCATCATCGCCAAAACTGGGAAGCCCGATTCGCTTCGGCTCCTATGAATTCACCCCGCACAGCGACTCGTCTCGCTCGACCTTCTTCGATCTGCAAGGCAACATGGAGATGACCTTCAGGAGCGTCCACTACAACGTCAACTCAGAAGGAATCCTTCGGCTGTTGGAACCGCCCACTTCCAGATCGACGAGTCCAAGCGCGTCATCATCACTCGACCTTTCGGCTGGTCTGACAGGCTCAACGAGTTCGCCCGCGCCCTCGACTCCCCGTTCGGCGTCTTCCATGTCGGTTGGATCCGACAATCCCGCATCTTCGGAGTTAACCTCGTACTACTGCTTGAACTGCGATACCAGGCACGGGCTGGGATCGAGCAACACACCGTTCATCTGCAATGACCATTATTCATCGGGAGAAGATAGTGTCGACAGCATCGTCCAAGGTGTCACCCGAGGAGCGGCGCGCCACCAAGTTTACGTTGCTAACAGGGGAGACGGAGATCGCACCCCCCGTTCCAGCAGGCGAGCTAGTTTTGAGAACAGCGCCAGCAACAACAACAGCGACCACAACATCACGGAGGAGGAGTGGGCAGCAGCCAAGGCAGCCGTGCTTAACAACACGCCGCTCCCAGCGAGAACCACGGTTGGCACCCTCAATGCTTACCGCTCTATATTGGAGAAAAACCGGGAACGATTATTCAAGGAACAAACCACCCTCGAGAGACGCCTATCTGCGGCAGACCGATCCAGTGAACGGCGAAGAGGCTCGCAAGGAAGCGCCTCTCGATGTACTCAAGGGGCAGGCAAGCATCGATCAAGACTATCTAGGTTATCGGAAGATGACGCTAGAGAAATAACGTCGAACCTGACCAAGTCCTTTATGACCACGGACACCTCGGGTATGCCACGGCCAAAAACCGTCGCAGGAGCGACTGCCAACCTCGCCGCATACCTCATCAATCAGCGCCCTGAAGGTTCCATGGCTCAATCCCATCGAGGCGCCCTGGAAAGTCTCGCGATATTGGGAGATAATCTAGTTGCGCGAAAGGAAAAGACCACGTTGCAGGCTAGTGGCTCAAAGCATCATGCGAGAGATGCTCGGGACGAAATCACCCAGAGCAGGATCGACAAAGAAAGGCGACGACGCGCCGCTAGGGAGGAGTATGACAGTGATTCTTCGGATGAGAGTCAGGAGAACAACGGCGAGCTCAGGGGAGCCGATTGTTTAAGCTACAAAATCTGTCAGGCGATGCCACCCAGAAAGTTCAAACCTACCCCTACTGACGCTGCCAAATACGATGGGCAGCAGGAGCCAAGGTCCTGGATAGACGACTATCTGCAGACTGTGATTCTGCATAAGGGGAACCAGATAGCAGCAATGCAATACTTGCAGCTCTACCTAAAGGATTCAGCGCGAGCCTGGTTAAGGGGTCTGCCGAAGGGTTCCATCAAATCATGGGACGACCTAGTAGATGCTTTCGTTGCCAATTTCCAAGCAACGTACAAAAGGCCCGTCGGGATTGAAGAGTTACGGCATTGCCAGCAAAAGCAGAAGGAATCGATGCGCTCATACATCGGGAGATTCACCCAGCTCCTAAACGCCGCCGAAGATGTATACGTCGACGAGCAATCGACGCCTTCAGCGATGGCATCCGACGTGAAAGCTACATAGAAGAACTCGGACGCAAAAAGCCAAAAACCATAACCAAGTTAATGGAAATTGCCAACAGCTGGGCTGATGGCGAGGACAACGTGAGAAAGCCGCGACAGCGCAGTGACGATGAAGACGACGACCAGCCGAAGCACGACTCGGGTGGTCGAAGGGATCGTCACAAGAGAAGGAAGAACCGCAGCTATGATGACAACAACCTGGTAGCCGCAGGGTACTCCGATCGGCAGGACGATCGATATGACGATAGAAGAGACGATCGACAGGACGGTAATCGGAACAACTCTGGGAACCGTGGCAATTATAAACCACGGCAGCAGAGGACTCCCGAACTGCCCTACGATGAGCAGATCAACGCTCCCTGTTACTTGCACTCGTATACCGATTCTAAGGACGGCAAAACAAAGTCAAGCCACCTGCTCAGGGACTGTCGGCAGTTCATTGACATGCACAAACTCATCCAGCAGGCAGGTCAGCAACCGCTACCACCACCACCACCTCCACCACAGCATCAGGTCCAGCAGGCTCAACCTCACCAACCCAACGAGGCATTTCCACCGCCACGTGGGCAGATGAGTATGATCCACAAGACAAGTGTTTCAAGAAGAGAAATGAAGAAGCTCACTCGAGAAATCAACCTGGCAGAAAGCATCATGGTGAACATCCCTGAATATGTCGAGTGGTCGTCTCAGAATATTACATTCAGCCGAGCAGATCACCCGATGACCATACCGAAACCAGGACACGCTGCCTTAGTAGTCGAAGCGCAGGTCGGGGGATTCAAGATGAGCAAAGTCTTCATGGATGGTGGAAGTGGACTAAACCTGATATTTGTCGACACGATCAAGAGTATGGGGATCACCATGAGAATGCTAGAAGAATCGGACACCCGCTTTCATTGGATTCTCCCCACTTCATCGGCGTACTCTCTTGGCAAATTTTACCTGAACGTCGTCTTTGGCAAACCCGACAACTTCAGGAAGGAAAAGATCGAGTTCGAAGTCGTGAACTGGGAGTCGCAGTATCACGCTATAGTCGGGAGGCCAGCTTATGCCAAGTTCATGGTTGTACCGCACTACGCATACCTCGAGCTGAAAATGCCTAGGAGCAACGGGACAAACATTACAGTCTATGGAAGTTTCTCACGCTTGGACAATTGCGATCGAGACTTTCAGAGGATTGATGCAAAGTTTGGACTGCGGCAGGAAATTACTGACCTTCCTTCGAAGTAATCGTCACACGATACTAAGGAAGAAGAACGCGTCAGAGGAGCAAAGAAGAAGCCAGCCGACCTTGCTCTTGAAGCTTCGACAGCACAAACTTCTGCAGATAAAGCTTCGGCAGCAAAAGCTTCGGCAGCCGATGGCGCAGAAGACTTAGGAGACGACAAGACACTGGCAACCATCGTTCAGGCCCCTGGTGAAATCAACAACGCTTCGGTAACCACTAACATGGTGACCAAGCCAGAAGATGAGAAGAACCCCTTCCTTGCTTAAGCAATTTACTAGCATTCAGTTTTTCCCTTTACCTTCAACAGGGCTCCCCTCTTTTTGCCCTCTAGTCCCGTGTTTACTTTATTAATGAGAATTTAATCCCTTGATAAGCATTGCAGTAATTCGGAGCATCTAAACCGCACCATCACCTTGCCTACGCCCTTTGGTGAGCAACGGTGTAACGTAATATGCGGCAAACGACCGTGCTCCGGAAAAGCCTCTACGAGTGCTAAAAGGATGCAAAATAAACAAGGACACCAACCCTTCCCTCTGCTATAGATGCCTCTACGAGCGCCGTAAATAGCAAGAGTTCGGAAAATACATATAAACACAACCCGCGTTAGGTATTTTACTTATGGAAATATCAAAGAACAACGGGCTCATCGGCAGAATCATTGCACCCGAAATATTCGGGAGTGGCTGTCGAAACATACATCGGTTGAAAGCAAAGTTGCGCATACAACAGGTTTAGCAAAACCTGCAACACGAGCTGATCACTCAAATGATTTGGTGACCAACGAGTACACATACATCTAAACGGGCAATTAAGATTTGCTCCCTCAAAATTTGCCAACGGCATTAACACGGTAAAAGTACATATACATGTATCTACTGAATAAAAAGTCTCGGCTAAACAATCCTAACACTTGGATGAAGTAGCCAAAATAACCTATTTACAAAACAACCTTAATCCCTGAAATCACCCTTGCGGAGTTTCTCTTTCCTCAGGTACCTTTGAGTTCTCCTCAAGCTTGTCGACAATTATATTGGCGGGCAGCAATACCTTCGGATACAGAATCTCCAAGTCACCAACCGCGTTGGCAATAGCGAGCAGATTTGCTGAGGGGTAACGTGCAAGGACAAGGGCAAGTGTAAACCTGGCCCCTGCAAAAACCCGAGCTCGCACCAAGTCTCGAATCTTCTTGGTATTCCCAAACTCAGACATCAGAGTCAACAGCGTAGGAGGGACCGCCTTCAAAGGGAACATAGTCCTCCAAATTACCCTCAGGGCTTTGTAGCACTTGTCGAAGAAATGGTGGACTTGTTGGACCCGATCCTGAAATTGTGCGACAGTCGAAGCCTTCGAGTGTTCCCGCCAGAAAATTTCTTCGGCTGATGACAGCTGGGTCAATGCGTGCACACGCTCGTGAATCCTCTTGTTCTCTTCCGCACGGTTCAAAGCTATGACTGGCAAAGAAATCAATGGAAGATCAGGCAATGCGTTTTCAACAAAAGAGTAATGAAATCAAAGACCAGGGAACTTACAGTTTAAACTTTCAGTGGCCTTATGCAGTTCAGTAAGAGCGTAGCGCTCTACATCGGCTGCAATCTCGCCCTTCTTCTTGATAATGGCGGCCAAGGCATAGGTGCTGCGCAGGTCCTTTTCCAACTGTGTGATCCGATCCTTCATACGTTCCACTCGATCATCTTCCGAAAGAGCACCCAAAGAATCGTCAACAAATGCAGGCACTGGGAACACCTGCAAGGAAAGATGTCAAAGGCATGACAGATCGATTCACCTCAACGTCAGAAGGTACTCCCATCGGGAGAATACAAGCGGAAATATCATAACAAAGAGTGTGCTAGCAACATTTGCTAGCACAAAGTTTATTACAAACAGAAGTTATCCGACAGAACATTGTTTCACATCAGTTCAAAGAAAAGTTTGCTACAAAAAATCAAATGGCTTGGGTTTGAGTCGATAAACTAGGGCCGGTCGATGTCTTCTTTGATGACACCAGCTCGAGGAGCTGGCGTACACACTTAAGAGCCGATATCTTGAAGATGCTTAAATCAACGAACCGCCCATCCTGTTCTTTTGGCAGCTCCTTAGACATTTCTTCAATGTCAGCCTTAAAGCCGTGACCCATCATAAGTTGGAAGGCAAGGAGGGCACCATAGGTACGCGAGGTGCGTTTGAATACCTCGATAACCTCCTTGGTGTCAACCGCGAAGGCATCGATTAGCTGCCCCAGAGTTTTGTCGTGATTGATCTTGGGGAAGATCATCGAGTGCATCCGCGCCGTGGCACCTTTTCCCTTCTCAAGAAGCCCCCGCGTAAGCTGGTGGGAGGCGAGAGTCATCGATACACCATTTGCCGGAGAGTTGTTTGGAACTTTGTCCAAGGCATTGGCGGGGATGTTGGCGGCTTCTGCAAGAGAATGAAATGGAAAAGGTCGTTGACAAAGGATCGAATCCATAAGTGCAATAATCAACAGAGGTGTACAAAAGAGATTACCAAGTAAAGCCAAGGAAGACTGACGAAGGAGTTCATCCTTTTCAGCTGCCCGAGCCTCGGCAGCCAGCCTCGACGCTTCTTCTTCTTTCAGCTTCTCCTTCAGTTTGCCCAGTTCCTCCTTCAGGGAGTCGACTTCTTGGCGAGCTGTGGCGGCCTTTTTAATGGCACCATCCAACTTCAAAGAAGAAGATTTAACTTCCTCCTGCAGTCGAACTTTGTCCGCTTCCAGAGAAGTAAACTGAGAGGCAAAGGCCTCCAAAGAGGATATAACACCTCGCAGGCCCTTAAGAACGAAAGATGTTTGACAAAGAATCATTAAACAAGGTACGCACTAAGAAAATTTGTGGTGTAATCGAAAAATGACTTACAGAAGGGGGAGTCACGGCGGCGGCAGTTGAGGGAACATCTTTCCTCTTAGAAAAGGAGGAGGCTGTCGATACCTGAGCCGCGGGGGCTGCCTTAGGAGCTGAAGCTTCGGAAGCCGCAACATCCGGTGGAGCAGCGCCAGATTTGGCTTTCTTAGATGGAGGTTCAATAAAACCTTCGTCACTGCAAAAAGGAATGATCGACAGAAGTTATGAAAGGAATGCGAAGAATAAAAGGACAAAATATGGCTTCAGGGAAGGAGGTGCTTACATATCGAAGAGATCGTCTTCATCGGCAAAGCCGCTGGTTGATCTCTTCACGGGCGAAGCCCTGGTCTCCTCCACAACTGCATTAACAAAGGCATCACGATCAGTGTCATCATCACGCACTGATCCCTCTGTGTCGCAAGCATCATCGGCTGAGGAAGGAAGATCGGTGTGAACAGCTTCAGAATCTATCGGATCATCGTGTTCACCCTCTGGGACTGTGCGCTCGACAGTGTGAAAATCAACAGGGACTGAGGAGCCTCTTCCCTCAGAAGTATCGTTCGGCGAATCATGCAAGTTTCCAGAAACTATGGGGATCCGTCGAAGAGAAAAATAAATAAGAATAATAGTAATTATATTAACTAAGTGGAAGCAACGTAATGAGAATATGAGAAGGAAAGATACCTCTGATGGTGGATGATCGGCATCAAGGGGAGTATAAGAAGATATCAACGGAATCGAGTCTTCCTGACTAAAGAGAGTAAGGCGACGGACTTCGTCAAGCAGCTCCTTTTTCGACAGTTCAGCGATATTTATCCTGGTTTCATCCTTTGCACCCGAATACAACCACATCGGGCGGATTCTGGCCATGACTGGTTGGACTCGACGCTTCAAGAACACCGCTGCTACCTCTGTACCGATCATAGTTTGACCATCGGCTTCTTTGATCCGAAGGAATTTGGCGAATAATTCGTCGGCTGCTATGTTTTCGTCGGGAGAGAGAATGTTCTTCCAAGAATCCTTCGGCTTGGCTTCAACGACATCGACAAAGCAAGGAAGCTGGGATTCGGTTGTTGAAGAGTCCTTGACATAAAACCATTTCAGTCTCCATCCTTGCACGGATTCTCTCATTGGGAAACTGAAATAGTTAACCTCTGAACGAGCCACAAACCCCACTCCTCCGATGACAAAGGATCCGTTACTACTGCTGTACCTCTTAACATAAAAGATCTTTTTCCACAACCCAAAATGGGGCTCAATGCCCAAGAACGCCTCACAGAGGGTGATGAACACAGCAATGTGAAGGATTGAGTTAGGGGTGAGTTGCCACAGTTGGATTTCGTAAGTCCGCGAGAAGATGGTGAAGAAATTCATGGGCGAGGAAGCGAGAGACCCCGATACAGGAATGACAGGAACACCACGGAAAAACTAGTAGGGGGATTGGGCCGAGAAATCGCACCTGGAAGAATCACGTTTCCCTCGTCGCAGGAGACTAACCCAAGGCTTCGGGCCCTCTTCTCATCACGCTTCGTGATGGAGGATGCTAGCCAATCCCCAGGTTTGGCTATCGAGCCTGGCGGCACTGGCGGCGCCGGAGCTGGAGGGGGAGCATCTGGAGCGCTCCTCTTCGGAAGATTTGAGGAGGATTTGGCGGCGGCGCCACCGCTGGAAGAACTGGCGGCGACGGTGAGGTTCTTCTTCTTCACCATTGCGAGATCTGGGGAAGACCGAAAAAGCGGTGGTGGCGGCGCAGCAGTTGCAAAGGAAGGAAGAAGAAGAAGGGCGAGGAGATGCTACGGCAAGTGTGAAGAAGATTAGGGATTTTCGTCTTTTGAAGATTTTAAGAAAGGGAGAACTTGAGGGCTGTGTAGGCACGTGTCATTGCTACCAGTTCATTAAGGAGATCTTTTTCCATTGATGGCTGCGGGAATCGAGGGGGCGCCTTGGTAACCGTGCAAGAAGAGCGGATATTGGTTAAAAATAGGGCCAAGCCCAGCAGGTCGTGTCTTATCAGTCAAAATCAAGTTGTCAGTAAAACGTCATCAATGACGTCGTGAAGAATGCTCGAAGCATTCGAAGGAATAAAAGGTATCGGATGGTGAACTTAAGTCTATGCACAGATTGCGATGCATCTGCACTTAGACGACTCGGGGGCTACTCCAATCGGGAGTGCTAACGCGCACCCGACCGAATGAGGAGTCGAAGGAAAAAAAACAACGTTCGAAGAAAAATTGGCTAATCAGCTCGAGTCTGCACTCGGTTGCAAGCACCCGCGCTCAGACTCGGGGGCTACTCCCATCGGGAGCACGTGACGCGCACCCGACAGAACTTTTTTGCACTCCAGGATCATGCCCGGGGACTTTATTCTGTGTAGAGTAACATTGTTTTGCCATCGGTAGTTAACCAGCAAAAGTTGGGCACGTTACTCATTATCCCTTGAATGCGGAAAATATATCGGATGACCTATGAAGACTTCTAGAAAAACTTCGGCAGAGCAAAATGTTCGAGTGGTACAACTTGAGTCTACGCACGGATTGCAAGCATCCGTACCTAGACTCGGGGGCTACTCCCATCGGGAGCACTGACGTGCACCCGACAGAAGAAGATGATGCTGATTCAAGATGAACAAGGACAATCAAGGAGAAGAACATCAGAAGGAGACATGCTTCAGTCTCCACCCGAACTATGTTCGACTGGACACTCGGGGGCTACTGACGTGGGCATTACCCTTCGGGTAACCGACATTGCCCTATCCCGTATTGTCTAGTTGGAGGCCCATGAAGGCACTTGGAGGCAAGACGGGCCACTGGGATGGCGCACCATAAGATTCCTTGACAGGCAAGACAAAGAAGCAGCCGAATAAGGAAATATTAGATTTAAAACTATTGTAAACCTAGTCGTACTCGGTTAGACCTATTGAGACCTGGCCTCCTATATAAAGGCCAGGAGAGGGGCTGCCGAGGGACGCAATCAATCTTAGCAACCTTAGCCACCAAAAGTCTAGAGCTAGGTCGCCGCAGCGCTTAGCCTCTCGACGAGATCTCAGCCGAACTATTCGGCACCCCATTGTAACCCATTATCTTCATAATCAAGAACAGACCCTAAACACCCTAAACACTAAACCCTTAACCCTAGACCCTAAACCCTAACCCTAACCCTAACCCTAAACCCTAGCTAACCCTAAACCCTAAACCCTAATTAAACCCTATATATAGGCCAACGACACTTAATTGTGCATCAAGCAGGCCAGGGGTGCCTCGCGGTCCTCTAATTAAATTAAATGTGCCATGCATTAACCCTAAACCATATGTATAACTAACCCTAGCTAATCAAACCCTACTTAATTAAAACGCATAACCCTAAACTATACTAGCTATAACCCGATCTAATAAAAACATGCTCTATATATAGCAGCTAGCTAGCAAACCGTAGATTAACACCAATTAATATATACATGGCCCATATCGATCATATGTTGTATAACATCTCCCTGAGATTCATTAATTAATTATATAATTATCGATGATAAATTAATTAACTTGAATTTTGACAAGTTCTCTCGAATGAAAACACATTTGATTAAGTTTCCTCATAATATATATATAATTAGTGTGCATGCATGGCCTACCATGCAGTCGTTCATATATTTTAATATATATTTGAACATATTCTTGGGGATTTCAATCTCTGTCTCGATCATCTATATATCGTTGGTGGCCAAAAAACACACATATATACGTGATACGTCTCCAACGTATCTATAATTTCTTATGTTCCATGCTAGTTTAATGACAATACCTACATGTTTTATTCATACTTTATATCATTTTTATGCATTTTCCGGTACTAACCTATTAACAAGATGCCGAAGCGCCAGTTCATGTTTTCTGTTGTTTTTGGTTTCAGAAATCCTACATAGGAAATATTCTCGGAATTGGACGAAACAAAAGCCCACGGCCCTATTTTCCACGGAGGATTCCAGAACACAGAAGAAGAGTCGGAGGCGGCCAGCAGGGGGGCCACCCCATAGGGCGGCGCGGCCCAGCCCCCCTGGCGCGCCTAGGTGTGGGGAGGCCACCCCCTGGCTCCCCCGACGCTGCCTCTTCGCCTATATAATCCTTCGTATCGGAAAACCCTAGTGCCGAGAGCCACGATATGAGAAAAGTTACTGAGACACCGCCGCCGTCAACCCCATCTCGGGGGTTCGAAGATCACCTCCGGCACTCTGCCGGAGAGGGGAATCATCACCGGAGGGCTCTACATCACCATGCCCACCTCCGGACTGATGCGTGAGTAGTTCATTCTTGGACTATGGGTCCATAGCAGTAGCTAGATGGTTGTCTTCTCCTATTGTGCCATCATGTTTAGATCTTGTGAGCTGCCTATCATGATCAAGATCATCTATTTGTAATGCTACATGTTGTGTTTGTTGGGATCCGATGAATATGGAATACTATGTCAAGTTGAATATTGATCTATCACATATGTGTTGTTTATGATCTTGCATGCTCTCCGTTGCTAGTAGAGGCTCTGGCCAAGTTGATACTTGTAACTCCAAGAGGGGGTATTTATGCTAGATAGTGGGTTCATGCCTCCATTGAATGCAGGGCAGTGATGAGAAAGTTCTAAGGTTATGGATGTGATGTTGCCACTAGGGATAAAACATCAATGCTTTGTCTAAGGATATTTGTATTGTTTACATTACAGACAATACTTAATGCAATTGTCTGTTGTTTGCAACTTAATACTGGAAGGGGTGCGGATGCTAACTTGAAGGTGGACTTTTTCGGCATAGATGCATGCTGGATAGCGGTCTATGTTCTTTGTCGTAATGCCCTAAGTAAATCTCATAGTAGTCATCATGATATCTATGTGCATTGTTATGCCCTCTCTATTTGTCAATTGCCCAACTGTAATTTGTTCACCCAACATGTTATTTATCTTATTGGAGAGATACCACTAGTGAACTGTGGACCCCGGTCCATTCTTTTACATCTGAAATACAACCTATTGCAATCATTGTTCTCTGTTGTTCTTTGCAAGCAAACATCATTATCCACACCATACGTTTAATCCTTTGTTTTCAGCAAGCCGGTGAGATTGACAACCTCACTGTTAAGTTGGGGCAAAGTATTTTGATTGTGTTGTGTAGGTTCCACGTTGGCGCCGGAATCCCTGGTGTTGCGCCGCACTACACTCCTTGTGAAGACCCAGCGTACCACTGCATGGTGTAGTACACAAGTCGTTGACATAACACAAGTGAAACACCGTTCCACTCATATTGCATCTCTCAGAGTGGTACAACAGAAACATATGCGAGTCCAAGGTATGTCTATAGAAGTACACACGAACTGTTTACATAAAATCAACACAGCCTCCTACTTTACAGTGAGGTAAAACTTCAAATAAAGCTCCAGAAGAACGACTCGTAGTCTATCTTATTGCTAACTCAAGTTTAAGAGCTACTTGGCTTGCTATAGAACTCTATCTACTTAGGAGCTAGGATTAGGGAAAGGTTCCCTTCTATTATTAGTCTAGGTTTCCATCATAGCTGATGCAGAAGTTGACTCCATTGACTTCTTTGATTGGATTCTTCATCTTGTTGCAGTTGACTCCTTTGTCTTCGAGTTCCACGGTAGTTTCTCCTTCGGTGCCTTGATCTAAGAAGGGGGTTCAAATGGGAGGGAATGAGTAGGAGCATACTCAGCAAGTTCATATTAGGAAATAGGTGTATCATGCACTAGCTACGGCCATAGACCGGAAAGTCGAGAGGCCAATGCAAGTTTTCATAAACATTTCTTCAAAAGGTTTATTTTATTCTGAAAACTATGCCCGTCGATCTTCACGAGTTGACCGAACTTCATGGAGTTCCTGCCGCGTTCGCAGCTTCCTTCCCGGAACGAGGAGTGACGATCACAATTCGGTATCCTCTGCGAGAGGTGCATTACTTTTCCCATAAGAGACCTTATCCTTGTTGCCAACCAGGTGCAAGCTTTCCCGTCCACACTTCCTTTGGTGTGAGGCCAGGTGTAAGATCCAAGCCCACACCGCCTTCTCCGCGACCCTGCAAACCCACCCTTTTGTCCGACCGTACACCCCGGTAGACTTCTTCCGATAATACGGCTTTACTCACGGTGTACTCCGGACAATCCATCATAGACCGTAGAGCTAACATCACTAATGGATGGGGATTTAAAAGGCTATCCCAACCTACGGCAGTGCCTCCAACACCCCGCAGCTCTACCAGTCTGTTGGCGTGCAGAAGGGAAAAGATACGGCTGGCTTCCCCAGTGCCATTATAGATCTTATGGTCAACGCGATTTGTACGGTGCTAGAATCTTTGGAGGGCATTGGTACTTAATCCTAGATGAGTAGTACCCATGCAATGGAACCTCCACCATATCAACACATACCATGGTTCCATTGCCCACCACATAGTCATATTCATAATTGTAAAATAATACTTTGCTTTTCAATGCATGAGTGATAAGTATAGTACTTTGCATATAGTTTGATACAAATAATCCAATGACATGAGCAAGCGATGAACTTGCCTTTCTTGACTGCAAGATTATGCAGGCAAAAGCTTCGATACGTGAGAACTCCAAATGCTGAAATACCATCATCGTCCGGTAAGGACAATGTTCAAAGAACTGGCAAAGATGATATAATGCATAATATGAGATGCAATCGTCTCGAGCGTAACCTAACCTCGATGATTTAGGAGGGCTGAGTTGTAAAGATTTCTTTAGGGTTGGTTGCATTTTTAGAATGGTTCTCAAACAAGGTTCTTATTAGGGTTTGGTTATATTAGCATCCTAATCAAGTGATATAAGACATCATAACAATCATACACATAAAGAATAGTGGTGGAACAATATGTAAAGAACAATTGTCAATTTTATGTTCTACAGAACATGGTTAATGATTACTTGTATTATACTTCAAAAGAATAACTTTTGAAGAACATGTTGATTAAGAAATAATGAGTATTTCAAAGAAGAATTATGGCTTCTAAGGTTTGATTGACATTTGTACTTCAAAAGAATAACTTTTGAAGAACAGGTTAAATAAGAATATGAAATACTATACATAGGAGCTATGTAACTCTAGGGTTTACTATGGGTTTATTTAGTTTCACTAATAGGAACTAGTTGGTTCTTAACCTTGGAATGGGTTTCTATATAGCAAGTATTGGTAGGTTTATTGCTATGGTTTCTTCTAAGCATCATAACAAAGGATAATTATCAAGGTGTTGCTATGAGTTAGGGTTTACTATGGCTTAACAATTGCTTCACTAAGTAATCTCTAATTGCTTCTAAACTAGATGGTTTATTATTTCTTTAATAGGGTTTAATTGAATAGGAGCATGTGATGTGAATTGCTACACAAGGTTGGTACTAGGGTGTATCATTATGGTCCTACTAGGGTTTGATGGTTGAAGTTGATCCTAATGGTGTGGTATATAGGAGTGGTCAATGGTACTAATTCAACTAACAAGTTAGGGTTTATACCAAGGTGATACTTAGGGAATCATATAGGTTTTAAATTAGAAATAGAGACATGAAATGATAATCTTATGTGAATTGGTTTTATGTTAGTGGATCATGAGTATGCACTCATTGGTTTTTTATTAAGTTTCTACACCTAAAGGTGAAGTGGATATGATCACATGGGCTAAACCCCTAGGTTTTTAGAGTTGCATTAATTTAGGATGATCACATGAAATAATGGGATCAAGGTCTTACTCAAATTGAAACTAGGGCTTCTAAGCTATGGTATAACTCCTAAAATGATAATTGTTAATAGAGTTGTGGTTACTAATTACTTTGAATCAAAATTAGTGATGGTTTGACATCTTATTAATTTTCACAAGATTTAATAATTAGAGTAACTCCTATTTAGGTTTAATTTAGAAATCAGGGTTTAATAATTGTTATTAGGTTTAAAGTATTTAACTTGTTGACTTAAGATATTTAAGTAAACAATTGTTAGGCTACCAAAATAATATTAGCTTTTAATATTTTCTTGAGTTATTACTATTTAAAGAAAATAGAAAATAGTAATTTGCAACTTAGGGTTTATGAATTACCACTAATAATTAAGTTAATGCAATTATGGTAAATAAAATTAATCTTAACATTTTATTTAGTTACTGAATAGTTAAAATTTAATTTTGGAACTTAAATATTTATTGAATTCCATTTGCATTTTAAACAATTAGAAAGACATAATTAATAAAGATTAAAATAAGTGAATTTTTATTTTGACACACATTTTTGTTTTATATTTTATTTGAATAGAGTTTATTTTTGTGAACATTTTGATATATCACTCATATTTTTCTGAGTTGAAATGAATTTTCTATGATTTTGCAAAGTTTTAGTTATTTTCTGGAATTTGAAATTTGACATAAATACTAAACATACCCGTTCATTTCTAGTTCCAGACACTGATGAGTGGGACCAAGTCCTAGTCATCTGCCTCGTTGGCAGTTGACCGAGTCAAAAAGTTCAACGGGTCCACTGCCACGTCGACATCACCGGCGGCTTGACGCCGACGAGTCAGAGCGTGACGGCGACGCCGTTTTATGACCCCCCCGGGACGCGCGACTAGGTTTTTTCGACTCCCTGGAACCTAACGAACACGACGGTGGTGATGGTTTATCGAATAGTTCATCAGAACTTCGCCGACAATCATGTCCGCGGTGGAGCTACTCCGGCCAAACGGCTAACCCGAGCTAGAGAGGATTCCAGGAAGCAATAGAGGGGTCCAGAGATGCGCAATCTCACCGTGAGTACGATGGTGTGGTCGGCGACGACGATTGCCGCCGGAGTTGAGCTTGATTTCATTGTTACCGGCGATGTAGTGAGAAAGGGAATCTTCAAATTCGCCCTGCACCTTGCTCCCTTGGACGATTGCTTGTACCCAGAGGCTCTCCTTGACGATGCGCTTCCAACGAGCCACTGCACGGAGCTTGGGGTGGTCTCCTCCGTCGAACTCATCCACGACGACGGCGACAGTAAGTAGATAATGGTGAGAGATAGAGGGCGATGGAGAGAGAATGGATGGGCGGCGAAGAACAAGGATTACACGGTGATGATCTCCAATTATTTATATGTCGAGGGGAGCTCTAAGGCCTCGACACGACGACGGCGATGGTCGGGAGGTGGCGGTCTCTGGAAGATTTAGTCTGGCGAAGATCTTTTCTTTCGCGGATAGACTCGGACGCGAGAGAGATTGGGCGTGCTTCTGAGAGGTCTGGCGACGTCCGGGCAAGCTTATCGGCGAGGAGGTCGTGGCCTACTGGCGTTGCAGCGCTGTCGACGCCGGAGAAGAAGACGACGGCATTTTCCTCTCGCACGATTTTTAAGGCAATCGAAACGGTATGGTGGTGGGTCGATTTCGTTCGTGGGCTGGGTTACTGGTGGGCTTGTGTGGAGATGGTGGTTGGGCTGCGGTGGCCTGCCAGTTAAGTTTCCCTCCATTTTCCTTTTTCAAATTTCTGTTTTCTTTTTCTGTTTTTATTTACTGGTTTGAATTCAAATTTGAAATCTGTTTGAATTTGCAGGTTCTAAAATATGTGAATCTTAATAGAACTTGATAATGCTGCTTGCTGCATATTTGTTCTGTTCAAACAAATATTTAATATTTGATTATATTGATGCTTTGGTGGAGTATAAATAAAGTAGATATGGTTTAATGGTTTATCTCAATTCTTTAAACTTGGGAACCAAATACATTCAAATGGTTTGAAAATTAATAACATGTGCAGGTGAACACATTATTAGGTTTAACTAATGTGCTTAACAACATTACTTGTTCTCATATATATACTTATAACTAGAGTTTAAGATAAATGGTAACGAGGATGGAATTGAATCATGATTTTATGTGAATGATGATTTCTTAGGGTTTAAGAAAATAGTTTGGATTTACTCTATGTTAAATAATCTTGCTTAGAAAATTCTTGCTTGAATTATTAAACATGGATCCTAGGCTCATTATGGTTAATTCACTTGTTAAGGTGATGGTTTAATTATGACACAATATTCCATTTGGGCAAGTAAACAAGGTGATTGGAAATCAAAGTGGAATTAGTTCTTGGTTTCACTCTACTCACAAAATGGAATCTAGTCTTTAGGTATATATGGCTTGGTTTATATTTGTGATCTAGGATACACAAGTTAGGGCATAATATTTTATGTAGATTAGTTCCATATGACAAGGTTTATGGTTTTGGGAATACTTCACTATTTGAAGTATTAAATAGGCATGAGGCATGGCAAGATTTTACTTATAATCTAAATATGGCCTAGGGTTTCAGTAATGATCACCAATGTGATACACAACTAGGATTAGGTATGAGCATAAGCTTGGTTATGTTTAATTGGCTAGGGTTCCTCCTCCTCACTTAGGTAGATTTCTTGTATTAAAGCAATGCTAGGTTTGTCTCAAATGTTTGGATAGGCAGATTTAAATACAATATCATCACTACTCTATACAAGGCATGAGTATTGGTCTGGATTAACTACTATTGATTCACTTATTATTTCATGAGAAGAATGAGATCTATGGATCACATATTTAGGTTTAACTTATCATCTCAATTTATAAGGTAACATCATGCATCAGACATGATCAACTAATCCTCACTGATCTCTCTTTAATATTCCTCTCATCACACTCATCCTAGATTCTTTAGGGTTTATAATTAGTACCAAGTTGTGATGATTATTGAATTGGTTTCCTAAGGTTTTGCTATTGGAATAGGGTTCTCACCTCCAAGATTAAATATTGACTTGAACAACTAGGATTAGTACTTCTCTAATATTCTTGTATGAACATGGCTATGGTTAGTATTACAACTTCTCTCACTTCTCAATGTCTTGCAATATCCTAAGGTCCTACTTGTCAACACCCAGGTTTTTAAGTCCGGATGCCTATTATGTCATACATCGCAATCCCAGGAAATTGTTGTTGCGAGGCATAATAGTTAAGTATCACAGTCATCATTCATTACAAACCATAAGGTCTTACAAAGTGGAATCACATGATCCATATTACACGAATAGTTGATCTATTGATCAACGAACAAACACAAGTTCATAGCGGAAGCGTAAGATACAAGGACTCTCTAGTCCACAGGCCTACGCTTGACGTCGGAAACTCCTAGTTGTGGTAGACGTCCAGCTGGTCGTCATGCTCGTACTGCTGCTCGGCTTCATAGTCTGGCCATTTGAATAGCCAGGGACAAAGCCGTGAGTACTTTAAGTACTCGCAAACTAATACTAAAGTAAGTACTAACATGGCTATTGAGAGTGTTCTAAGCTCTAAGGTTATTTGTATAAAGCCAATTTTAGTTTAGAAACATTTTAGTAAACAACTCCTCATGTGCTAACTAACTCAAGTAGGAACATTAGTCTCATTCCCACAACTCTGTTGTGATTCAAATTCAAAGTCACCATTCAAGTTCAAAAAGATATAAATTCTGATGACGGAAACAGTATGGCCTTTCCAACTGTCCATGACCGCGGACGCGGCTATTCGAATAGGTTTACACTCTGCAGAGGTTGCACACTTGTGCCACAACATTTGATTACATCCGTCAGGGATAAACCCCGAATAATCGTAACTCAGTACGCGGATCATCAACCGTTAACCTTTCACTTACACACCCTAGTATAGGCACCTCTCCCCATGAGCTTGGCCTCCCGGTGAAAACCAACTGTTAACCCGGGAACCGCACGGGGCTTGGCCGTACAATTCACCTCAATTCACATCATTTCTCAACAACGGAGGCAGCCTCAAGCATAACCCCTATGACGTGTGTTCAGAGGGAACCCATACTAAGACACATAAATTTCCAGCTAAGCCTTACCCATAATCAGGTATTGTGGGGGTACTCAAAAATTGGAATGGTATCGCATCCAACTCAATCATCAGTTTTATTCATTTCACCAAGTCAAATTCATGTCTTATTCACCTTCAAAATCTTTCAATGGAAATGACTCATCATTCCAAGGTTTTCAACATCATCATTTCACAAACACATGTTCCCATCTGGAGTAGTCAATTTTAGTTTAGCACTAGCATCTAAGTGTGAGGGGTGCTAAGTAACTTGCTTTTCTTCTAGGCTAAGTTTGATACTCTTGTACTAATCCAATACTAACCAAGTGGATCATGAATCAAAAAGTACTTTGATAAAACAAAAGTAAATAAGCTTGTAAAGTAAAACTGGGAAGTAGGATCATGAACATAAAGTAAAGTGGGTAATGCCTTGCTCATGGTGAGCTTTGCACTTTGCAAGAGTATTATCTTACCTTGGTTGGGGAATTGGTCAAAGTGTTCTTCTTCTCCTTGGAAGTAGACCTCCTCCTCCTCCTGGTACTCCTCGGTACTAGCGTCTAAAATACGAATACGGGGTACACAATCATCATACCAAACTTATATACTAAACTAAGCACACACATGATTCACACACTTAAACTAGCATCACACATTACTATTAAGTTGGTGGATGTGTTTTTCTTATTATAGAAAAATAATTTCCTCTCATACTAGCTTAGGTGTTATTTTCAATTACTTAGAGAAATAATTTCCTCTCATCTATTATATTATTAAAACAAAATAAACCTACGGTGTAGATTAACTAGGGATGATCAAAGAAATAACAACGGACATGATTAACTTCCCCGTCCGGCCGGATGCGCATACAGTGTCCTTCTCCACGTATATATAATCTAAATCGTGTATACGACATAGGTACCCTAAAACTGCTCAAATATCAGGATGAAAGCCGCCGCCTCTCCTTTGGACGTGGCCGCCGCCGCTCGACACAGGTGTTTTGGATCTTCCATAGCCTCTCCTCTCCATCCGTGAGTGCTGCTATGCCTCGACCTCTATGCATGTACTTTCCAGATTGGTTATCCATTGGCAAAGCTAGCATGCCAATCTGCTGTAGGACGCCGGCTTTGGTCCTGAATTTGCGTGGCGCAATCCCATCAGCTGGACGACGCCTTTTGATTTCTCGGTTTTTGATTTCTCGGTTATCATAGGCAAGCGGTACTGTTCTCTATTCTATCCATTCAAATCCGTGTTCTTTTTGTTTTTGCAAGTAACCAGATCTGTTTTTGTTGTCCATCTATGTGCAGCCCCACCACTTGATGATGGATTTGGTAGATGTAGCCTGCATCCTCGACTGATTGTCCGCTGCTTTTTTTTTTGTGAATTTCCGCTGCTTTTCTTCGCGATGTCTGTCATAACTTCGCATGCAACCATGCATGTGGTATCGTACTATTCTCTCCCAATCTTTATGTCCCCAGCTTCATCATGATATTTTTTTCAGAGCATACATCTTTCCTCGGCTGCAAAACTGATATGCTACAAGCTCTCATATTTGAAGTATCGACAAGATACATCAGATTTGTAGACCTATTCAATTGTAGATGATTATAGGAACGATGGTTGCTATCTAGAGAATTCAAGAGACCATGGAGACGCTGCTTCCCATACGGTTTCCTATTCAGTTTGAGTATGTTCATTTTCTAGAATACGAATGCCCTCTACAATTGTCCAGGTATCTCTTGCTTTCTCTCTTTCTTGGCCTAATATGGTGTCTTAATAATTCGTATATCATACTCGAGTTCCATTGAGATAGTTGTCTGTCCGGTGAAAAGATGGATTTAGCTCTGCATGGTACCTATGTATCAACTTCTGAAGTTTGTGTTTATTTAATGGGAAAGTGCACTCTGATTTGTAAATCATATTTGTCGGCATGTCTCTGATGCCTCTACTCGCCACCACTCTTGCCGATCAGCCGTTGCAGATGTCCTACAAAGTACTCCTTCCTCAGTTCTTCTACGTCACTGCGAGAGACTGCCCTTCTCCAGTTGATGTTAGCAACGAATGTTGTAAGATGCATAAGATGGATATCCCTCTGTTTGGTGGTCAAAGAATCATAGGCAGAATATGTTGGCACAGTACAAGGTAAGGGGATGGTGATAGATACTATCAGCAAGTAGGGTGACTGCCCGCTGCCCCGTCTTTCCAATTGACCCAGATACTTTCCTTCAATATCACTCATAAGAATCCATGATTTATACTCTGTTGTGGAAACAATCTTACTGAGAACTGAGAAATGATTATCGTTCACTTTTGGCTGCCGAAGAAAACTCGGTAATGTGAGACAATAGAAGAATCTTCAAATTTTCTATATGACAAAAGAAGCGAAATTATATAGCTTTGTACATTTTGCGAATACAACAGTGTTATTTAAAATTCAAGGTGTGTTTTTTCAGTTTACTCAAATCCATTTGTAATGCACGGAGTCGGGCGATACATGCAGCTATTGAAGATTTAGGCTAATGCGGATGCGCAAGATTTTGATGGCGGCACGATAGATGCACCCTTGCTCAAAACATGTGTGTTTATGCAGGGGAGCAGCAGATGAACCAATGAAAGTTTGAATTAATCGACATGAATGGCGGATGCGGACACCTCCCAGCAATTCTATTGGTTCCCTCGCATCGGCATCCCGCTCGAGCATTGATCACAGCGAGGATGAGAAGATATCCAACGGCTGACAACAGGTTCGAAGGCCGACGGAGGCATCACTCAACGTTATGTGGCCAGGCAACCAGTGATGTACAAGTGAGAACTTAGAAGTGACAATGTGACATCATCTCTTCTGACAGAATGTCAGGATTCATTCATAACTTAAATTTCTGGGACGACATTTGTAGGTATAGTAACTTTAAAGAAAAAGTTAGTGTTACTATTTGCATAGATTTACTGAGTTATTAGTGCACCAATGTTTTGTATGCGTAAAATTGTGTGTTTGGATATAGCATCGGCACAATTTTTTAATGGATATGGCAAACAATAGAAGAAGAGTACGTACGGTGCTGCAAGTGATCCATATTCTATTTATACATATTTGTCATGTTTATGCATTTAGAACACATACGAGACATAACTCTTTCATCTAAAAAAATTATGAACGGTACAAGGTAGTCATCCATGGGTGCTCTAAAAAGTGCACAACTACATGCTTACAACGTTGACTTATTTTTATGTCAACCTCGCATAGCTACCCAACGGTTTCTTCAAACTGGAAAACAAACAACGTACAACATACGAGAGGCACAAATAATTACATCATACACCACCTACTTAAAGCTAGATTTGTATGGTTTGGACCTTGGTAAAGTGGCTTTGGAAAAATGGAGATTAATGTTTGTACAAAATCCATGTGGACATCCATAATAAATAGCTAAATTTTGAATTATTTCATATGAAACACACTTATGGAAGGAATCCAACTATATGTTGTGCCTAAAAAAATATGACATTCAGGTGTTGCCACAAATTCGATCAATATATAAATATTGAATATGCAATATGTTCCTTGGATTTAAAGAATGTAATAGTATTATTTATGTATAATTTTTAGTGATTTTGTTTTACTACTAGCACCATATGAAACCTTACTCACACTAACTCGAATAAGGTTTGAATTTCAGGTTTAATTTAAAATCTATGGAAGATACATAAAAAACATTATGACGGAGTGTTCAAGTTTTTAGTGTCTAAATATTTTTGGTTAACAGAAATATATCCTCATATTTGTGGGGGAGTGGTGTTTTGGAACATGGGAGCATATGCTCCCTCTATTTTGAAATTCATCTTACACATATTTTGAATTTCAAAAAAATTGAAACAAAAAATTTGCATATACATCTTCACGTGCTACACACTCACAAAGTTGTTTCATAAAAAAATGGACTTATCATGTGACGTGTGTAAAAAAGATAAAACTCAGTGCTAAAAATAATGATTTTTACAAGATAAATTTTCTCTTTTTTACATAGAGCACAAAACATATTGATTTTTCGTGAAACTTGACGAATGCACATATATTATGGAGATATACATGTAGAATTTTTTGTCAAATTTTTTCGACAACTCAAAATATAATTTTTTACTATAGGGAGCATACGCACCCGGGAGCTGAATTGAATTTCTCATATTTGTGGTTACTATGTATCTTAAGTATTACATTAGTCCTCTAAATACATTACAACAATCTAAGCCGCGCAAATGCGCGGGTCATCCTGCTAGTTATCTTATTAAGATTTAATTTCTCTCATGAATAATACGTGACCTAGGTTGACTAAAGTCAACCTCTTCACACTTATCATTTAAGAAAATGATTTAAATGAGGTGAGCACCTCATACCATTTAATCCTAGCATGGTAAAGATTTAATATCACCACAATTTATATGAGACCTAAATGACCGAGTCTCTACCTCATTTTGAATTGGTGGTGACAAGATTTAAATGAGAGAAACACTCCCATATGATTTCTTAATAGTTTTGGACAATATCTTTGACTAGAAATAGCCATAGAGTCATTTAATTTAACTAGGCCATGATCATTCAAAGTAAGCATGGCATATTTTTGTAGAAACAATTAGTATAAGTGAAATGTGAATTATAGGAGTTGGAATTAACTGAAAAGCATTTATGGTTGATTTTTAATAATTATTCTAAGGCAGAAAAGTCCCTGCCTTGTTTATTTTCTCACTTTAATTCTACAATAGATCTAGGGTTCAATCCAGTGGCATTGTGTAGATAAATTCCTAAGGTTTCCAAATATATAAATTTGCCAAATTTGGCCTAGTAGATTTATCCCTATTAAATTTCAAAGTTGACATCAGATTGGATTATTTCTCTATTTTTCCTATTTGAATTTGAATCGTGGGCTGGCGGGAGATTTAACGGGCTAGGAAGTGCGGAGAAGAAATGGGCCGGCCCAGCTTCGCAGCGGGCCAGCTGACATGGTGGGGGCCACCTATCTGTGTGTTATAATCAGCGAAACGGTACGGGCTTTCTCCACCGTGCGATTAGAAGTGCATCGCACGGCCGTGGTGCGTCGTCGTCGACGGCGAGAGGCGGACTTACTGGCGACGGCGGTAGGGGGTCGGCGAGCTCGTCGGAGCTCCGGCGGTCGTCGGAGATGTGCGCAGGTACGTTGTGGTCGATGAGTAAGCGCCTGGAAGCAGTTGCGTCGCCTGGGGCAGCCTCCTTCTCCGGCGTGCTCCGTGTACTGGCGGCGGCGGCGACCTTGCAATTCGACCAGGGGAGTGGCTAATCAACTGAATTGAGGTGGCGAGGAGAGCTGTGGTGAGAAGGGGAAGAGAGTGGCGTGCTCAATTCGATGGGAGGAGCCCTCCTTTTATAGGAGCGGGAGGTGGCCGTGGGGCGGAACTGGGGTCGTCGTCGTCGTCCCCGTTCCAAGGTCGTGAAGGGGCAAGTGATGGGCGCTACTGGTTGCTGCTGCTCTGGTGATGACGACGAGCTTGATCGTGGCGCGGCAGAGGCTCTGTGGCGATGGCGCGTTTGATGGGAAGGGGCAGTACCGCGGCGGTTGATCGGAGTCGTGGTCGTCGAGCATGGCGTTCCCGCGGGCAGGTAGCCATGTCCAGGCGCTTCAGTGTGCCATCACGCGTCGACTGGCGCTGAGAGGAAGGGCTGAGGTGATGCGAGGCAGTGGGCATCGTCACGCTCTGGCGCGTTGATACGTCTCCGACGTATCGATAATTTCTTATGTTCCATGCCACATTATTGATGATATCTACATGTTTTATGCATACTTTATGTCATTATTATGCGTTTTACGGAACTAACCTATTGACGAGATGCCGAAGGGCCAGTTGCTATTTTCTGCTGTTTTTGGTTTCAGAAATCCTAGTAAGGAAATATTCTCGAAATTGGACGAAATCAACGCCCAGGGTCCTATTTTTGCACGAAGCTTCCAGAAGTCCGAGGAGTAAACGAAGTGGGGCCACGAGGCGACGACACACTAGGGCGGCGCGGCCTGGGCCTTGGCCGCGCCGGCCTGTTGTGTGGGTCCCTCGTGACCCTCCCGACTCTGCCCTTCCGCCTACTTTAAGCCTCCGTCGCGAAAACCCTACCACGTTCGACAAAACCAGAGAAAACCTTCCAGAGCCGCCGCCATCGCGAAGCCAAGATCTGGGGGACAGGAGTCTCTGTTCCGGCACGCCGCCGGGACGGGAAGTGCCCCCGGAAGGCTCCTCCATCGACACCACCGCCATCTCCATCAACGCTGCTGTCTCCCATGAGGAGGGAGTAGTTCTCCATCGAGGCTCGGGGCTGTACCGGTAGCTATGTGGTTAATCTCTCTCCTATGTGCTTCAATACAATAATCTCATGAGCTGCCTTACATGATTGAGATTCATATGATGATGCTTGTAATCTAGATGTCATTGTGCTAGTCAAGTGGATTTTACTTATGTGATCTCCGGAGACTCCTTGTCCCACGTGTGTAAAGGTGACGAGTGTGTGCACCGTGTGGGTCTCTTAGGCTATATTTCACATAATACTTATTCACTGTTATGAATGGCATAGTGAAGTGCTTATTTATATCTCTTTATGATTGCAATGTGTTTTGTATCACAATTTATCTGCGTGCTACTCTAGTGATGTTATTAAAGTAGTTTATTCCTCCTGCACGGTGTAATGGTGACAGTGTGTGCATCGTGTAGTACTTGGCGTAGGCTATGATTGTGATCTCTTGTAGATTATGAAGTTAACTATTGCTATGATGGTATTGATGTGATCTATTCCTCCTTTCGTAGTGTGAAGGTGACGAGTGTGCATGCTATGTTAGTACTTGGTTTGGTTATGTTGATCTGTTATGCACTCTAAGGTATTTAAATATGAACATTGAATATTGTGGAGCTTGTTAACTCCGGCATTGAGGGTTCGTGTAATCCTACACAGTTAGTGGTGTTCATCATCCAACAAGAGAGTGTAGAGTCTAGCATCTATCTATTTATTCTCGTTATGTGATCAATGTTGAGAGTGTCCACTAGTGAAAGTATGATCCCTAGGCCTTGTTCCTAAATATCGCTATCGCTACTTGTTTACTCGTTTTACTGCATCTTTACTTCCTGCAATATTACTACCATCAACCGCACGCCGGCAAGCACTTTTCACGGCGCCGTTACTACTACTCATATTCATTCATACCACTTGTATTTCACTATCTCTTCGCCGAACTAGTGCACCTATTAGGTGTGTTGGGGACACAAGAGACTTCTTGCTTTGTGGTTGCGGGGTTGCATGAGAGGGATATCTTTGACCTCTTCCTCCCCGAGTTCGATAAACCTTGGGTGATCCACTTAAGGGAAACTTGCTGCTGTTCTACAAACCTCTGCTCTTGGAGGCCCAACACTGTCTACAAGAATAGAAGCACCCGTAGACATCAAGCACTTTTCTGGCGCCGTTGCCGGGGAGGAAAGGTAAACGGCACACACACACCGAACCCCGGCAACTAGCCACTTTTCTGGCGCCTATGCCGGGGAGGAAAGGTAAAAGGCTCTCATACTCCGGTCCCAGGTAAAGTACTTTTCTGGCGCCGTTGTGTGTGTGCTCGAAGCTATTTCCTTTAGATCCTGCAATTGCATCTTTTTGTTTCTTGTTTACACTAGTTTGGCATAATGGACAACAATGAGCTTCTTATTCTATTTCCTGATTTAAGACATGGATGGTTTGATGCGGAAATTAAAAAACCTATGAAACATATTAGTATGAATGCTTTGAACACCATTGTTGCTAATGATATGGAAAATTCTAAGCTTGGGGAAGCTGGTTCTGATGAGCATGATATTTTTAGTCCACCAAGCATTGAGGAGGAAATTTACTTTGATGATACTTTGCCTCCTATTTATGATGATTATAATGATAGTAGTCTTTTAGTACCACTTGTTATGGAGGATAAATTTGATTATGATTACAATATGCCTCCTATATTTGATGATGAGAATAATAATGATAGCTACTTTGTTGAATTTACTCCCACTACAACTAATAAAATTGACTATGCTTATGTGGAGAGTAATGATACTTTTATGCATGAGAATAAGAATGCTTTATGTGATACTTATATTATTGAGTTTGTTCATGATGCCACTGAAAGTTATTATGAGAGAGGAAAATATGGTTGTAGAAATTTTCATGTTACTAAAACACCTCTCTTTTTGCTGAAAATCTTGAAGCTGCACTTGTTTTATCTTTCTATGCTTGTTGCATTATGCTTCATGAATTTGTTTATTTACAAGATTCCTATGCATAGGAAGCATGTTATACATAAATGTGTTTTGAATTTGCTTCTTGATGCTCTCTTTTGCTTCAACTACTATTTCTTGCGAGTGCATCATTAAAACTGCTGAGCCCATCTTAATGGCTATAAAGAAAGAACTTCTTGGGAGATAACCCATGTGTTTATTTTGCTACAGTGCCTCTATTTTATATTTGTGTCTTGGAAGTTGTTACTACTGTAGAAACCTCTCCTTATCTTAGTTTTGTTGCATTGTTGTGCCAAGTAAAGTCTTTGATAGTAAGGTTCATACTAGATTTGGATTACTGCGCAGAAACAGATTTCTTGCTGTCACGAATCTGGGCATAATTCTCTGTAGGTAACTCAGAAAATTATGCCAATTTACGTGAGTGATCCTCAGATATGTACGCAACGTTCATTCAATTTGTGCATTTTCATTTGAGCAAGTTTGGTGCATCAATAAAATTCGTCATTACGGACTGTTCTGTTTTGACAGATTCTGCCTTTTATTTCGCATTGCTTCTTTTGCTATGTTGGATGGATTTCTTTGTTCCATTGACTTCCAGTAGCTTTGAGCAATGTCCAGAAGTGTTAAGAATGATTGTGTCACCTCTGAACATGTGAGTTTTTGATTATGTTGACTGCCAAAACCCACCGGCGGGCAGCGGCCTGTCAACACGGTAGAGCCGGGAAGAGCCTAGAGCTGCGGCTGGCTGAGACCCCTCCGAGCGACGGCCCGCAATGCTCTTCTGGTCACACACGGCGATACGAAGTGCAAGGGCGTGCCACCTGACCTATACCTGGTCAGGAAGGTGATGGGGATGCCTCGCTTAGTTCCTGCATGGCATACACGTAAACATTAAATAGAGCCTCGATCGGCTCTCAGGTTATCCTGTGAATCGGCTCAAAGAGCCGATCCACCCATGATTCGTACGGGGTGCACGAATACTTGGTGATCCTGCTTGATCAAGATAAAGCTAATGAGATCTACGACGATTTAGGGTTTTCACCGCATAATCGGATCATCCTACTCCAGGTTGGGCCTCGCGGCCACGCACGGTGCTCGTAAGCCGATCCTAAACAAGGCCAAAAAACCAACATGACGTTGATCCTCGGAACATCTCGTTTAGGACTTGCGAACGCCACCCTACGTGCCGCTGGATCCTCCCCCTTTGTAAGGCCTAACTATTGCAGATATTAAACTAATCCTTGCAGAGCAAGGAGCAATCGTAACGGATCAGATCTACTAAATAATGAACAAGCAGGGTGCCGCCCCCACACCTGAGATAGGCGTGAGGGCGGCTAGATATGCAAGGGTTGCACTACGTAAGCATGTTTATACGAGGAACAATGCTAACCCTAACACATCTATGATAACTACGTTGCTCGCCATCAAAAGCGCTTCGATGACGAGCAACGCATGAACAACGTGGGGCTTGTGCTGCCTAGATCGCAAGATGCGATCTAGGCAGCATGTCGCTTACCTGATAGAAACCCTCGAGACGAAGGAGTTGGCGATGCGCCGAGATTGGTTTGTTTTGGGGTGAACATTGTGTTGTTGTTTATTCCATAAACCCTAGATACATATTTATAGTCCAGGGGACTTCCTAATGTGGGAATATCCCACCGTGTGCGATACAAACTCTAAATCTCGATCTAAGATATAATCTACTATAATTAAAGATACACGGGCAAACTAGCCCAAATCCTCCGTGCAAGGCCGCTTCAGAGATCTTCCACGTGTAGTCTTCTAAGCCCATCTCTCTTACGGCCCACCTCTAGATTTGTCCAAAATCTGGTGATAACACATGCCCCCCTGGTTTTGGAAATAATTTTTCCAAAATCATTATGCTTTCCTTCGTCGGGTCATGTCGTGGCAGAGCAGAGCTGTTGCAGTATCCGTTATCATTATGCCCCGTCTTCTCAGCTTCTCTGCAAAATTCGATAGCTCTGGCATCATCTCCTTGGAAACTGTAATGACAATAAATTTCCACCAGGCTCCTCATTATTTAACTGTGCCGATCGATTAGCTTTCTTCATCCCCTTCTCTGTTCCAGCCATCGGCAGCCAAAAAACCCTCTTCTCCCCCAAATATGTCTTCCTCTTCCTCCTCCTGTTATCACCAAGATTTGACCGAGTCAGAGGTGGGCCGCAGTCAAGATGGGCTTAAGGAAATATACGTGGAGAATTCTATGAATCGGCCTGTTGGGTTTAATTGCCCGTGTATCTGTAACATATTAGATCTATTTTAGTTTAGAGATAGAATCTTAGTCGTGCACGGTTTAGTGCATGCCCACATTAGAAAGTCCCCTGGACTATAAATATGTACCTAGGGTTTATGGAATAAACAACAACTCACGTTCAACCCCAAAAACAAACCAATCTCGGCGCATCGCCAACTCCTTCGTCTCGAGGGTTTCTATCGGGTAAGCGACATGCTGCCTAGATCGCATCTTGCGATCTAGGCAGCACAAGCCCCACGTTGTTCATGCGTTGCTCGCACCGAAGCGTTTTTGATGGCGAGCAACGTAGTTATCATTAGATGTGTTAGGGTTAGCATTGTTCTTCGTTTAAGCATGCTTACGTAGTGCAACCCTTGCATATCTAGCCGTCCTCACGCCTATCTCAGGTGTGGGGGCGGCACCCCGCTTGATCTTTATTTAGTAGATCTGATCCGTTACGATTGCTCCTTGTTCTACAGGGATTAGTTTAATATCTGCAATAGTTTGGCCTTACAAAGGGGGAGGATCCCGTGGCACGTAGGGTGGCGTTCGCAAGTCCTAAACGGGATGTTCCTAGGATCAACTTCATGTTGGTTTTTTGGCCTTGTTTAGGATCGGCTTACGAGCACCGTGCGTGGCCATCTGGCCCAACCTGGAGTAGGATGATCCGATTATGTGGTGAAAACCCTAAATCGTCGTAGATCTCATTAGCTTCATCTTGATCAAGCAGGACCACCAAGTATTCGTACACCCCGTACGGATCACGGGTGGATCGGCTCTTTGAGCCGATTCACAGGATAACCTGAGAGCCGATCGAGGCTCGTATTTAACGTTTACATGTATGCCCTGCAGGAACTAAGCGAGGCAATATCATCACCTTCCCGACCAGGTATAGGTCAGGTGGCACGCCCTTGCACTTCGCAACGCCGCGTGTGACCGTAAGAGCATTGCGGGCCGTCGCCGGAGGGGTCTCAGCCAGCCGCAGCTCTAGGCTCCCCCGGCTCTACAGGTGCTGACAAGGCCGCCGCCCGCCGGTGGGTTTTGGCAGCCAACACATTCCGGCACGCCGGTGGGACAATCGTCTACATCAACCACATCGCCATCTACATCTGAGATGGCGGACGGCACGCCGACCACCTACGAGGATCCGCCTCGACGACCTCAAGAAGCAATACAACGAGATCAAGGCTACCCTCGAAGCCGACCTCATCGGCTCTTTTCGGAGAACCCGTTCGGTGGCATCGATGGAAGGGGTTCTCACCAGAAGGTGCACTCGATGGGGTAGACCTTTCTTCCCCGTCGGAGGAACGCACCAGGGGTCTGCGGCAAGAGATCAACTACCTGGTGGCTCACTCGCTACACCGCCACTCTGAGAACTTGGTTAACGTGCTGGAGCGTGTCGCCCTGCGCGTGATCCAGGAGATCATGAGCCACCAGTACTCGCCGTCGGACCAGCTCTCGGACGCATCAAGGAGAATTGCCATTCCGAGTCCCGTCCACCGCTGCCATTTGCGTTGGCAGCACCTCGCTGAAGTGCCGACTACACCGGCATTCCTCGCTTACGTAATTGGTGGCGACCCCATGACTACCAGCTCTTAATGGAGGCGCCTAAGGAGATCCCTCATGGGTACGCATGCATGTATGTGCCGGATTGTGGTGATCGGGCACTCACTAACCAGGCCACAACATCGGGGACTCCGGCGAAGACAGGAGGAACGTCGGCGACAGAGCGGACGTGGCTAACTAAATACGCCGCACCGACGAAACTCCCGAGCCCAGCTCCCGCAGCTGGCTCGTAGCTGGAAAAGCAAATGTGGCAGGCCGAGCACGCCACCCCGGCGAATCTTCGTAGTGCAACTCCTACGGCCAGCACGGCGGATCAGATCAGCACCATACCGAGAGACCAGCTCGGCATGATGCCGAAAAGAAGGGCGGTCGGCTATTCCAAGCCGTACCTCGACGATTACGAGATGATCCCGCTGCCACCAAAATATCGGCTCCCCGACTTCTCCAAATTCGAGGGATCGATGGCTCCAGCTCCATCGAGCACGTCAGCCCGATATTTGGCTCAACTAGGACCGGCTTCAGTGTCGGATCAGCTACGCGTGAGGCTCTTTTCACAGTCCCTCACGGGATCGGCTTTTGGATGGTACACCTCTCTACCAGACGAACTCCATCCAGCTCTTGGAAGCAATTGGAAGAACAGCTCCATATGCAATACCATTCGAAGCTTCCGAGTCCGGGCATTGCCGATCTAGCACAACTACGTCGTAGCGCGGGGAAACGGTGACAGTATCACATCCAGCGCTTCAGAGATCTTAGGAACCGATGTTATTCGGTTCGTATAACCGAAAAGGAAGCAATCGAGTTGGCGTAGCAGTGCCTTGCAACACAGCTCAAGGACATGGCCTCCCAAGCAGATTATCCTCACCGGCGCACATGGTTCGAAACTATCGGCATATGAACAGCGCCATCCCGACCTGTACCAAGACAAGTTCAAGCGTGCGTAGTCATGGTCGATACGGAGGAGGATGAAGTGCCCGCGGGAGGCCAAGAGATAGCAAAGTGGCTGAGTGGACTCAGGGAGGAACCCCCGTGGCCTCGCAAATGGGTAAAGCCACCAGTGGCCGCCTGTGGGATTTGATTTTGACGTGACCAAGACTCGAACAAATCTTCGACCTCCCGCTTAAGGAGAAACAGCTTGACGGTTCCCGAAGGTCTCAAGTTCCCCACGGCGAAAGAGCTAAACGGAAAGCCGTACCGCAAATTCCACAACTCGCTTTCCCATGCCACCAACGACCGCCGGGTGTGGCGTCAAGCACATCCAAGCGGCGATAGAGAAGGGGCGGCTAATTTTCAACCAGCACGCCATGAAGGTCGACACCCAACCCTTCCCCGCCGTTAACATGGTAGGAATCACCTACCCCGAAGGTTGCCAGCCAGTGCCCCTCGCTCAAGCATCAACATGGTAGGGCCTGGAAACCACTCGGCAAAGATGGAGATGAGGGCAGCTGCTCTCACAAGCAAGGATACGTATGAGGCCGCTCCATGCGATCGGCTCCGTCATGATGGCAAGCGCTATGTCACGAGGGAGAGGTGAAGAATATAAGATATCAGCGACCCTCTCTCGATCACCTCCTCAACAAATATGTTAATCACTATGGTCAACGCCGGCGACCCTATTACAGTGATAGAGAAGATCGTTTGGCTAGAGAAGCCAGAAGATATCGTCGGCAGGATCACGATGAGGAGGAGCATGAGCGCTATGCCACGGAAGCATCAAGGGAGCAAGACGACAACGCCAGCATTGGGACCGCCCTTCTTCGTACAATCGCTGGGATTCAGGAATGAGCCGATTGCCCACAATCGGCAATTGCCCGTAATGCACTCGAAAAAGAAGGAGGCAGCCAACGTGTCCGTGTTCGAGCGCTTAGGGCCTCTCCCACCACAAAGCAAATGCGCTGAGTCACCTCGTTGGGCAGATCTTGAAGATTCGAAGACGAGGGAGAAGTGGAAGAAGACAGTACCACCGGCCAAGGTGGTGCCCCGACGGACTCAGCCGTTCCTGCAAGCGCAGGGTTCAGCGATTGCGCGGCCCGGAGGAAGCCGAAAGGTTGTACCTGCATACGCTAAGAAAGGCACGGCCCGATCTCGGCCGCAAAGGTTCAGCGAACCCTGGATGAAGAGGGTCGTCCACTGAAAATGGAGTGGCGCCTAAACAGAGGAAAGCCGATGATGAGACATCGGCCGGCACAAACATGGTACTCGTCTTGCCGACAGAGCGTAGCGCTCCACGACTCTACGGAGCACACAAGGTGGACGACAAGCAGCGCATCAAGTCGAGGTTGGGTTGGTTTCATCCAGCCTCGACCAAGTAGCAAGATCAAACCAATGGGCAAACCAGGAGAGGCCGATCCTTGTGATCGGCCCCAAAAATTTACGAAGGGAACCTACAAGACCTTCAACGAACAAGTAACGTGGAGGCTGATTCCAAGCAATCGGCCAAAATTATCCTCACCTACCTCTCTGCCCGGGTTC